>NW_004567108.1:48854066-48899236 GCF_000260355.1 Condylura cristata | reverse complement strand
AGGCGGGAATCGAACTCAGTGCAGTGCTTTAACCCGCTGTGCCACCAGGGAGGGCCGGAACTAAATATTTTTATGAAAGCACCAAGTAATTTGTAGATAGATAGGTAATGGATATGAATAAATAATAAAATTAAGAGAAAATATACCAAAGCTTAGGAGAGACAGAAAAAAAAAATTGAAGACACAGCATGGACTATACATTAATACTTGCTAAGAGTCAAAAAATAATTTATGTTTACATAGAT
Organism: Condylura cristata; assembly: GCF_000260355.1. Taxonomy (NCBI): domain Eukaryota; kingdom Metazoa; phylum Chordata; class Mammalia; order Eulipotyphla; family Talpidae; genus Condylura; species Condylura cristata. The sequence goes on along the minus strand of NW_004567108.1, from coordinate 48,898,991 downwards.
CCTAAACTATTTTAAAAAATTTTTAAATTTAAAATATTTTCCTAATCCAGAATGTAGAGGTGAATGGAAGGACTACCTTGGTATAACTTTGAAAATTCATTCAAACTTACATTTATATTTTCATAGTATTCTAAAATTTAGGACTTTTGGCAGTTCAAAGAATCACCACTATTTGATAAGAATCAGCATTCTGAATTAAGTTCTAGCAAAGACCTATTTAAAGAACATGACTTTTAAAAATTATTCTTATAAGAAAATTAGCAGCAAAGAACTTTTTAAAATTATTCTTATAAGAAAATTAGCAGCAAAGAACACAACCTGCAATGAATGCCACAACCTGCAAAGGCAGCCACTAATTCTTAATAAAGTCATTAAAAGAATACCATGAATTATAGAGTGAAATCTGTAGACACAAAATAGTTCATACACTGTAATGTACACATGGGTGATCTACCTCACAGGAAATACCTGTTAATACCCATATCACTATTTTAACTGTGGTAAATTCTTACTTATCATACAACGTGATTTTACTACTCTGTAGCAGCAGTAAAGTGTTAAAAGGCCCATCAGCAAGATGACACACAATCCTGTGGTAAATCCAGCCTGTTTAAAAATAAAAGTGTAGAACATGTATTATCATATTAGAGTAACTCCACATCCAACCATGTTATGTTATCCCAATTATGATAAAAACTTGTGTCCTAATGGAAAATTAAATATTGTCACCATTTTCTTTAATAACCTTTACATACATTTATTAAAAAATTTATTAAAAAAATTACAATACAAAAAAAGGGAGGGAAATCAAGTAAAGTGTACCAAAAATTGTATTACCTGTTTTATGCCCCAAGGAATACTTAGTATAGATGTTCCCATCATGGTATTCCAAATCATAAAACTGAAAACAAGGAATTTGACTTGTCAAACACTTTAATTAAGACAAAAATAATCTAAAATCTTCATTCACTTATAATTTAAGTTCAAAAAGAACAGTTTACTTACATGGTTACTAAACTGGTGTTTTTACCATAGCCTTCTGTGTAACTTTGAAGTTTATAAGCAGAACCTAATGGACTATATACATAGCACTCTTCTGGAGCTGGAACTACATGATCTGGGGCAATCTGGTAAAAAAAAAAAAAAAAAGAAAAGAAACAGAAATGCTAGCACCAGTACATGTGCAAAGTGATTTCTATATATACTGGTACTTGTTTTCTACATATAATCCTGTATCATAATAAATTCCATGCTGTCAAATTCAACAAAATAACTCCAACTGATGGCCAGTAGGAGAAAACTAACTATAATACATCTTATGGAGCCTTAGATATACTTGGGCAAGAAACACTGGCTTAGCGATAGAGGAGTTGAGCTTATAGAAAATATAAGATACAATAGCGAAACAGTTCTAAATACCATGAACAATCTGTATGATTCCCGTGCATACTGTATACTGAAGAGTAAGCACTCTTTTTCAATGTAAATGAAGAACTAAAGGAGTAAGAGCTTGAAAACTATAAACTGTTCATCAGAAATGAGATAAATTCTTAGAATAGGTAACTGCCAAAATATTTTTCTCTTAATTTTCTTTAGAAAGGAGGAAGAGTCAGCAAGGCTGAGAGGAATTTCAAAATTCAAGTACTGAACTCCTATATGAGGATGGTTTTAGCAAAGAAGTAGGTAAGGAAATTAAAACTAAAGAATTGAGAAGTCATTGTGGTAAAGAAGGGAATAATAAATACATTATAAATAACAAATACTTAAGTAAATATTGGAGCATAAGAAAAATAATGCAAACTGCCTAAGGGTAAAAAAAAAAAAGAATCTTTTAAAACATTTAATGAATGCTGGTTTCTTTCTTTCTTATCATTAATACCTACTAAAATAATTTTTTTCCTAGAATATTTCCATTTTCCTTTATGCTTTCAAGTATCCAAATATCTTATATGTGATAATTCTCAAAGAATCTAACTGACTTATAATTTTGATCTTAATACAAAAATAGATTTTCAGAAGCCAAGGGTCAACAAATATGGCCCTTGGGCCCAATCTGACCTGCAACATGATTTTTATACCTTTCTTATGCTAATTGTTTTATATTTTTAATGGTTACAGCACATAAGTGAAGAAGACTATGTGACAGCATTACAGAGTTGCAAAGCCTAAAATGTTAGTATCTGCCCTTTGGTGGCTCTTATTTTTGAGCTATTAAAAAAAATTGCTAAATAGGAACAAATATATTTATGTATGTGTTTTAGTTTCCTACTAATGAAGAAAATTTCCAAAAACATTTTTCTTCTGTAGTTTCAAACTTGAAAATGGAACAGAGTAACAGAACCTCATTATTTATATTATTCATTGACCTAAAGCCTAAAAACCCTAAGGATTGGGGATTGTAGAATTTAATCCAACAAATATGGTTGCTGTCAACATGCCAGGTTAGATAAGAATGAACAAGCCTAAGACATGTATTAATTACTATCTCTGACTTTTTCCATGATGCTGTCCTTGGAAGATGTCCAGCAAAAAGTTCAAACACTGGGAGTTGTCCTGGCTTATATTGTTCACTGTTCATTTCAACTTAACTTCAGACAATTAGCAATGCTTTGCCTCTTACCAGTGCCTTGTCTGTAGGAGCAGTGAGCCGGCTGTAGTAATGAATCCTCTTGTTCATGGCAGAAGCATGGTCACTAACCCTCTGAATGACATCATTCACATTGACGATGTTTGTGGGCTCTATATAGAAAGGCCTAGAGAAGGGAATATACACTTGACAAAGAACGTTCAGGCAGAAATTCTGGAAGTGAGCCATTGGAGAAAATAACTTCTTGTCCTCCATTAGAAATGGGATGTATCAAGTCAAGGCATTCACTTCTCACTTTTGGTGGGAAAAGAAAATGTCACAAAAGAAGTATTATCTAATCCACAGAACAAAGCTTTTGTCTCACAATACTTTTAATTTAAACACACTTTTTAAATCTTAGCAATAGAAGAGACATAGCAGAAAGTGCTTCAACTAGCTATTAAAAAGAAATAGAGCAGCTGTCCATTTCAACAGGCACAATTTTGAATGTTCTCTCAAAAAGCTTTTGGCACCAAATCAGAGAAATGATGGACAAAAGCGTTCCTATACTAAAATGTCTCCTTTACTCTTTTATGATTCAAAGTTACTTCCCACAATAAAGAGTATTCTCATTTCTAGCTTTGTGTGCTTAGGATTAGTAACCTGAACCATCTCCCTTGTAAGATTTACCAAAAGTCTTATCAAATGAAACATCAAGACACTGGAGATAGTTTCCTCATTCTGCTTTTCTTGATTTTCAATAACATATCATCATGCTATTTTATATATATATATATACACACATATGTAATACATACACACACATATGTATGTCCTTCCTGTGATTGTGTCCAATCATTTTCAGAGATAAACCCCTTCAACTTCTTATTCAAATCCAATTTATTTCTAAACTATCACTAATAAACTATCAACATAGGAAGACCAGGCAGAATTACATGATAGGGTTGTTTTCTCTGCTGATTCTCATATCCCTTGAAGTTACATGACATACATAATCACATAATGAAGGGAGGACAGTCAAGATATTTATCATTGATTCTATGTAATGCCTTTATACTGGCAGTTTCTGAAAGAAGACTTCAAAAATCAAGAGATTGAAATGTTAATTTTTGTTATTAGTCCAGGTAACTATGATATTAGAAAAATGGGTGTATAGCAGACATCTCTGAAATACAGAGAACTACAGGAGACTCTACAAATATCTTTATGACAATAAATTGGATAATCTAGAAGCAATGGACAAGTTCTTGAATGATATAATCTTCTCAGACTGAATAAAGAAGAAATAGAAAACAGCAGATGAATTACAAGAAAGAAAATGAAATAGCAATCAAAAAGCAAAATGCCAGAGCAATGCGATTTTACTAGTGAGCTCCACCAAAACTCCAAAGATAAACTAACACACATTCCTCTCAAATGCTTCCCAAAAACAGAAGAAAAGGGACTGCTTTCAAACACATTTTATGAGGCCAACATTACTCTGATACCAAAAGTAGACAAAGACATTACAAAAAAGAAAAATATAGACCAATATCCTTGATGAACACAGATGCAAAAATCTTCAACAAAATCTTAGTCAAATTCAACAATACATTAAAAGGATCACATATCATGACCAAATAGGATTTATTCCAGGTTCAACCTCCAAAAATTCATCAATGTAATTTACCATGGAATAAAAGGAAAGATAAAAACCATATGATCATAATAAATGCAGAAAAGGCATTTGACAAAATCCAGAATCAATTTATGATAAAACAATAAAGAAAAAACAGGGGTAGAAGAAACATTGCTCAATATAATAAAGGCCATATATGCCAAATGCACAGTTAAGATCATATTCAATAGTGAAAAACCGAAAGTTTCCCCTCCAAGATTAGTTCTACAAAATGAAGATGTCCATTGTCAAAACTACTATTCAATACAGCATTGGAAATGTTAGCTAGTGCAATTAGGCAAGGAAAAGACATAAAAGGAATCCAGATTGGAAAAGATGTGAATCTATCACATTTGTAGGTGACATGATAACATACATACAAAGCCCCAAAGACCTTACTAAAAAAACTATTGAAACACTTAAACAGTATCGGGAGTGGTAGGCTACAGAATCAATACACAAAAATCTGTTGTGGGGCCTCCTTGTTGGCACAAGGGGTTAAAGTGCAGCACTGTGGAGCTATTCACAGTCACTGCCCTATGAGTTCAATCCCCAGCCTGGAGGTGACCCACATGGAGCAGCACATCTCTTTTGTTTCGCCCAGTCCATTCTGGTGAATCCCCCCACATCCCCCCAACAAACTGCTGGCCTGTACCCCAGTTTTAGTATGCATAAATAAAATTTAAAAAAAAATCTGTTGTGTTCCTATATATAAACAATGAACTGGAAGAAAAAGAAATCAAGCAAACAATCCCATTTATAATGGCATCAAAACCAGCTAGATATCTAGGAATAAATCTAAAAAAGAAGGTGAAATCCTGTGCAACAAAAAGTATGAGATATTATTAAAATAAATAGAAAACAAAGAAATGGGAAGCTATTTCTTGTTCATGGATTGACAGAATGAACACTGTTAAAATGGCCATATCACACAGTTACATAGATCCAATGTAACCCCAATAAAAGTTTCAATGGCATTTTTTAAAGAAATAGAAAAAAAATTACTAAAATTTATCTGGAACCACAAAAGACCCTAAATAGCTAAATAATTCTGACAAAATGGAAAAGAGGTGCCAAATTCCCAGGCTCCCAAACTATATTACAAGTTAGGTAATCAAAACAATATGGTGTTAGAATTAAAAATAGATACACCGTTGAATGTAATAGAATTGAGAGCCTAAAAACTGCCCCCCCCATAGACAGTTAATTGATAGAAAAGGATCCAAGAATATACAATGGAGAATGTAAAATCTCTTCAACAGGGACTTTCCTGTCCAAACTCTATGGAAAACAGAACAGAACTTTCTCAAAATATTAAAAATAAATCTGTCATGTGATCCAGCAGTTTCCTCCCTCAGTAACTATCAATAAACCAGCACACAAATATGAAGGGATATATGCATTCCTATGTTAACTGTAGTGCTATTTACAACAGCCAAACTATGGAAACAATGAAAGTCCCTAATGACAGATGAACAGATTAGAAGGTGTGGTACATGTATACATGCACCCCCCCCACACACTTAAAAAAATGTACTACTACTCAGCTATTAAAAAGATGAAATCTTGCCGTATGTAACAATATAGATAGAATTAGGAGGGAATATGCTAACCAAAGTAAGTCAGAAGGAGAAAAATAACTCTATTTACTAATGGAATATAAAGAAACAAAACAAAAGAACTGGCAAAACTAAACCAATAAAAAATTCCAAAAGTCTGCCTGCAGAATTGAGGATACCAGAAGCAGAGGGTTGAGGTGGGAAGCAAAATGAGGAGGATGCCCAATAGACAATAGCAGAAGACTACTGGTGTTTTGATGGTATGCCAGATATGGTAACATGTGCCCCTAAATCATATTGTGTTGGAAACTAATGTTACCTCAATTAAAAAATGATACAGTTTAAGTGGAAGAAAGAAAAGACAAAAGTGGTCACACAGAAGTTAAATTCAGTCTAACCTTTCTAATTAGCAAATGCAATCTTTGAAACTTTCTTTTATTACTCAGCCTTCACCACAGCACCTAAATATGGTGGGTACTATATAGTTAAATTCAACAAACATCTAAGTAGAGCACTTGCTAGAGATCAATATGACAATTATCTACATTAAGTATGTAATTACCAAGTAAATCAAGTGGTGTTAATAAATCCCAAGAGAATGTAATGAAAATGAAAAGGTCAGAGGCTGAATATGCTATCCTAATTTATAAATGTGGTAACTTTAGGCAATGACCAATGCTCAGGAAGCATAGTGGCATTCTACCTATCTACTGTGATTCTTAGTATAATGTAAAAACATTCATATCTAAGAGACATCATACCTGTAGTCAGATTCTATAGGACATCCCTTCTTATTTTGTAGAATGCCCCATGAAATTCAAGAGATAATTGCAGCTTTAGTAACACCATGAAGCAGAGGTTGAAGCTAACCATGGGTTACTAAAAGTGGTAAGCATGATACTCATAGAACTAGAATCAGATGTTCTACTTGCAAGTTTTTAATTCTGAAAATTCAATGGCATTAATATCATCTATTGAGTTGGTTTGAAATTCTGCTGAAAAGCAGTCTCGGAAGTGCTAAATTCTTGACTCCTGGCCAACTGCACAAGTGTTAACTGTACCAGTTTAATTGGCATGATTACTGAGGGCAGAATGATTCAAAGTTTTTCTATTCTAACAATTTTCATCAAGATGCGAGTGCTTGTTCAAAAAAATATTTTGGAATCTTCGCAATACCATTCCTTTTTAAAATATAATATATATGATAGGCATTTTAACTGAATTAAGTTAATTAACAGAATTTTAACATAAACATGCTTACAGCTTCATCTAAGAAAGCAAACAAATATATAAATAAGCCAGTTGGATCTGTAAACACTCTCTTTAATACTCTACATCAAATAATTTTCAGAAGAAAAAATGTGAAACTGGGACGTTTATTTTTCAATAGTTTCACATGACAGGTACTTATCAATGTTATTCAAAATGTAGCTAAACTATGCCACAATGAAAACAAATTATGACCATTCAGGTAGAAGAAATTCTATTTGTCTCACAGTATAAATATTTATGGTCATGCTACAGAAGAAATGTTTTTAACATTCAACAAAAATTTAAAACTATTTTAAAATGTGGCTCAAAACCTTATATTTAATACACTCATAAACAGAGAAGCCTTATATCTATCTAACACCTTTTCTAGTTTCCACTCCTTAAATTCCTTAAAAATTTTTGGCTTTTCAATCTGTCTCCACCCTTCTACTGACCAGTTATGCTTCTCTGAAATATAATAACAATTCTATGACTCGCAGAAAGGCTCATGAGCAATATGAATATATTAACTTAAAACTTCATTTTATGTGACTTTGTTCACATCCCTATAAAAGCTAAAACACCCAAACACCTGTAAAATTGGAGTAGCTGTTAAAAAATGAACAAGAAATCAAGTATTGAAAAATCTCATGCAAATAAACATTCAAAATAATGACTACCATAATACTTGTTTCTCCCAGCTTGTAAAACATTATATGTCTGGCAGGCAACTTTTCAATAAAGAAGACAGAAAAATTAATCAAGACAGTGTATCTAGAAATTCCTGCTGTTACAAGAAAAACACTGATAGTTTATAACTTGCTTAAATGTTTTTCAACCTTTCCTCTGCTACCTACACAACTAACCATCCTCCTTCACAAAAACCCTATGACTCTATACTCCAATTTTACTATCTCCAAAGATTGAGGCTATATAGTGCCAATTAAGTATTAGGCATTGCTCCAAACATTAAACAATAAAAAGAACATAGAATCTAGGACACAATATACTTCAGTAGATTGAGGATTGATTAATAAAAAGTCACTACTTGGTGACTTTGATATGAGCAGTTTCAGTGGGGTGATAATGAATCTTTGAATCTAGTATTAAACATAAAATAAATCAAAGTACTAGTCATAAACATGAAGCAAATGACATACTAGTATCTTGGTATTTAGCCCATGTAATCTACATATACTACTGGTATATGTCACTATTAATTGTACAGAGTATAAAATGTTTAAAAATCAGTGAAATTAATCATTTAACATATTTCAAATATGTTAATTTCAAATATCAAAAGAGGAATAAAACAGAAAGCTAAAATATTTTAATTCTAATGTAAATTCTTAGATAGGACTATAGTTAATACTTCTTTCCCCTTTGTATCCTTCTGCTCAGGGTACCTTCCAATCCAACAATCTTAAATATTTAGTGCCCCTGTAACCAATACTTCATACCAGCTAGGTTACGCCTTCATTCTGGCCAGAAGTACTTTTGATTTCTCTCCTAATTAGTCTATGAAGGATGGTTCTGTTTATTAACGGCACTCCCTTCCACCAGCAGAGAGATTAGCTGCCTTCTAAAGACTGTCTTGAAATCAATGTTTCCTTTCCCTCCTCATTCTTCCTCCTGTGTGTGTGTGTGTGTGTGTGTGTGTCTAGGGGATAACTGCTAGAATTGAGTGGTAAGGATGTTAGGAACAAAGGAGAATAAAGATTGTAGGAGAAAGAATAGAGAGACATAATTTCTTTTTTTATTTCTCCAAAACTATCAATTGTAGAAATGCAAAGGATTTTTTGGTGTTGTTTATTTTTAGTAACAACACTAGAATGAAGAATTATATAAACTCTGAGAACATTTTAAACAACATCTACAAGTACCTACGAGTAAATGTCAGCACGACAGTTCTTCAGTTTTCTCTGGGCTGATTAATAAATCAATAAAACTACCACCACCATGAATTTTCTATCCAGAAAAAGTTCCAAATGGGACACTATTCCACAAGCAAGATTAGGAATGTGGGAAAAACACCCATGATGGCGCAGTTCTCCACACAACTCCTTCTATCTAATTTAGGAGAGTGTCAACATAAATCACTATCTCAACTTATTGAAGTGTTAAAAACTGAGAATTATTAACTCAGTAATTTGAAAGAAAGAGCTGTTTTAATTATAGTTTCAGCCTGCAGTGTCATGTCAATGACTACCCCCTTCTTACACAACTCTACCAAAAGAATTTCTGGAAAACAAGTAAAATTCCAGTTTCGTAACAGTTTTCCCATAAAAAAAAAAAACAGTGGAAAAGAAGAAAAATGTCAGACCAGCATTTAACTAAAATTTCCTTTCCCTAAAAACTGAAAAGGTAATGGAAGAAAGTAAAAAAAATTCATCAGTATCTATATATTGAGACAAATCTTGTTTTTAATATAGACATGATTTATAACATGAAAATAAAATTGCTTTGTTATCTTACTTCAGTTATCTAGAAACTGAAAACACAAAACCCAAAACTTACCTCCTCTATAAACAGATCACCAAAGGAAAAGAGCCTGTTTCTTATTTCTATAACTTAAGAAAGGACACTTCACAGCAAGCCTTAGAAATCTCACCCTGGCGTGTCTCAAGAAAGGCCAATGGGCTACGGTAACTTCTGCCTTTGCCCACCAGAAAGATGGTAACAAAGACTGTATTCCAAGTGAAATGGCTATATTTTCAACATAGAAGGCAAATATTTTGATAGCCTGGCCAGAATCTACTGTTGGTTGGATGGCATGTTATAAAACCAACGTTTTATAAACAAAATATGAGATAAATGAGGAAAAAAAGAAAATAAACAATGCTAGAAAGGAATTTTGAAAAATAAATTTTCATACCTTTCTAGAAAACAGTTTGGCTACCTGTATAAAGCCTTAATCATGTTCATATTCTTTACTCTAATAATTAAACTTCTGAGATTATTAGAAGTAAATAAAAATATGGATATATATGGTATGTAGAAAGGGGCTATCACATTATTTAAAATAATTAAAATTGTAAAATTAATATTTAAATACTGTTAAATTATGATACATTTAAATATGGGTTTACCTAAAATGTTTAGAAAGAATTCTTCATATGAAAGAATGTTTCAAATACAATTGGGGGGGGTGCATTTCAGTGACTCTTAAGGATAATTTTTATTTCAAGGGCATGAGACATGGGAAGCACTGGAGATTGTTTTGTTGTCCAAAAGGGCATTTTGATTAGAACAGATTTTATGAGAACATTTTTATTAGAAGCAATTGTGGAGATGGAGTGAAATTAAGGCAAATAAAATTAACTTCTCCAGAAACAAAGCAAGAGGTATCCCTAGGGGTCACAGCAACAGGAAGTACTAGTCTCAGTGGCCATTTACAAAGGAGTTCTTAAAGTCCTCCTTTTAAAACCAGGGGCTGATAAATAAGGAATAAGCAAGTTTGGTCCATGATCTGCTTTCATAGTTTTACTGGAACAGTCAGGACCATACAATTTTATATCATCTCTGGCTATTTCTATCACTCTGTGGCAAAGTACATTACTCACAAAGTCTAAATATTTATTAATCTGTCCCTTTGGATAAAAATGTATTAACTCCTGTCCTAGATCACTGAAAGTCCCCTTAGGGACTTAGCTGAAGGTGAAGCTTCCAGTTCCCTTCTTGATGGATAAAGGAGATAAGAAGGGAGAAGTTTTCATGTCCTTACCAGATGTATGTCAGGGAGCACCAGAACAGGTTTTTCTTTTGGAAATGTTTTTAACCAACATCCCTAAACCTCATCCAGCTTAATAGCTGATAAAATCTACCTCCTACAGATTAAAAATAGCAAACATAGAACTTCAACCTCAGTAAAAACTACTACAACAAATGTTCTTAATAGAGGACCTACAAAGAAGCTATATAAAGCAAGTTCGGTGCTATAAATAGCCACATTCTACTCCTGGCAATATAATCCCATAGGGTTTTTGGCAATATAGATAGGTTATAGGTTAATTCTGTGTTTGTCCTAGTGAAAAATAAATAAAGTTAAAAAAAAAAGTATATATATGTATGTGTGTATGTATAATCCCTTATCATGGTACTCCCTTCTTTTGCTGTGTTTATCTCCTTCTCTAGAGCCCCATAGGGGCTGTGTTTGCGCAAGTGTCTAGAATACAAAAGGAGTTTAGTGAACATAGCTGAAAAAGAAGGAAAAGAAAGTAATGTTGGAAGGAAATAGAAGGGGCAGAAGCATAGGAGAAAGAAGCAGGTAGATAGGCAGACAACTAAAGGAGTAAGTTGCAAAACACGTAATATAAATTTAACACGTAATATAAATTTAAGTTGAAAAAGCAGGATATTAGGTTGTATACACTACCTGACCTCAGGAATTAAAAAAAAAAAAAAAAACACAGAAAAGAAGGCAAGGAGAAAATACACCAAAATGTTCTAAAAATCCTGCCTCCATGTGATGGGATTATACTTTATGCTTGCTTTTTTTCTATCATCTTCTTTTACTCCCCACTCTTGACTAAGTAGGGGAGACCTGCAAAGAGAAAAGTAGACTTGTATAGTTTGCAGAAGTCCACCAAATGACCCAAATGATTAACAGGTAATCTTCCTCTCTAGTGAAAGCCTCTTTTCTTCATCTAGGTCTAATTAGATAAAAAGATCTAGCACTGTGCCAGTTCAGTGTTATATGTGAACGGATAGATGGTTTTGACTGCCATCTAGAGGAAGAAATAGAATTGACCACAATCTACACGGATGAACAATCTAAAAAACATCAAATGTTCATTTCTATTCCCTAGCAGTGTCCCAAAGTGTGGTGCTATTTAAGACTACCTTAAGTAATATAAGGGTGAGTGCTATTTTAACTTCTTTTTAAATATTGCAATACATATGAGGAAAAAGGGTAACTGCTTTAAATCACTCATTACACAAATATGTGAAGATGAGACAACTATCCTAATTTTAAAAAATAAATAGATTTAAATGTTAAATTATAATATTATACATACAGGTATCACCAAAGTCATATAGTGACTAAAATGACTGAAATTTTGGAAACAGTTGTCTAACCAATTTTTCTGATAGAAGATACTTTCCCTAGTATGTCTGAGTTTGTATATATATAAACTATACAAGTCCATGTTTCCCTTTGCAGGTATATAGATTCATATAGAGGATAGGAATAACAATGTTTTATGAAACACACTTATTTTCTCATCATATAATAAACTATAATTCTGTTTTTTTAAACAGAAATTATATACAAGCAAATACATTTAACACTGCTAAGTCCCTATAAATATTTGCCTTCCATTAAACATGCTTACCTAGGTGGCTAGCCCATGATTTTCAATAGGTAATTCCCTCTCATTTTGACAAGTTTCATTATAGAAGACATATTACAACTTAATCTACAGTTAATTATCAGAGAACTGTTTGAACTCCTATGAACTTATTGCAATGGAATGAATTTAAAGACCTATGTTCTATAGTCATAGTAGCCAATTATTTATCATAGAATTTAGAGGTTTCAAGAAAATCCTGAAGAGTCAATCAGTATTCATTAATTCTTATCTTCACAAATGTTGGAACATGCAAGCAAAAATTACAAGATTCATTTTATTATTTTCTTGGGACAGCCACTACAAATGACAATGATAATGATAAATGTCTCATGTGATTAAGTTTCATATTGCTACCAGTGCTTGTAAGAAAGCTAAAAAATTGAGGAGCTGGAAAATGGAAACAGGATTACTAAGCCTAATTTTAAACCAATTCTTTTTCATCTCCTGGATTCAAACCTACTTCAACCCTTAAAAAAAAAACCCTATAATGAAACCCTCCCTGGTGGCGCAGCAGGTTAAAGCACAGCACTAAGAAGCTTAAGCCACTTCCACATGAGTTCGATTCCTGCCTGCTCTGGAGGAGCTCCACATGGCGAGGCAGACCTCTCCTGACCCGCCCAGTGCTCCCCTCAGCAGTGTACTTCGTTGATCTGCCTGTTCTGCTCCCCACTCTGTCTCTGGTGAATCCTCTCACTCTCCGCATCTCTGGCCTGTACTCCAGTTTTACATGAATAAATAAATAATTTTTTTTTTTGAAGAGAATTCTGTTAGCAAGAAATAGTTGGGGTTATTGAATAGCTGTTGGCTGTTTACCTAAAGTCTCTGCCGTACTTCCTATCTAAGCACTCAGTTTATATCTGAGTAGGCAACCAACTATTCTTTTAGTTTCCTACTTATTTTCTGAGAGTCATTTATACACTTTGTATTATACATAGCTTATTCTTTTTACCCAGATGGTAGATTATACACACTGCTCCATACTTCACTTCTATTTACAAGGTAACTTGAAGACTTGTTATAATTTGGTGTGTAATAAAGCCACTTCTTTTTTTTTTTAATGGGTAAAACTATTCCATTGTATGAATGGGCCATAAGAAAAGACATTTTGTTTTCCACCTTTTGCTATTATAAAAAATGCTGCATTCATCAATCCTGTATATATGTTATTTGACATTGTGAATTCTTACAAATAAAATTGGTATGTTGTATTAGTTTTGGTATTTGCTGCTGGCATTGGGGGAGTGAAGATAACATTAAATTTATGGATTAAAATATAAAGAGCATGACTTTTTAATTTTGAGTAGTCCTACTGAGAGCAGAACTAGCTTTTTTGCTACATGTCATATTTTACTGATTCTAATGAAAACCTTCCTAAAACAAGAGTGTATCTCATAATTCAAGGCACCTTTTAATCATGTCAACAGTTAAGTATGTTGACATGATAAATTCTTGCCTTTCTTGGTCACTCCAGTCAGCAAATAATTAAAGGGCTATTTGAGGAGGAAATAAGAGTAATGGTGTTAGGAAATCTTTTCTGACACCTTCTGGTAAGATTAGGAGAGTACGAACAGCAAAATTTAGAGTCTCAGAGATTTGTAAGCAATTTTTTTCAGGAAATGCTGTATTATCAATGTCCTGAATGATACAAAGGACAGTTTTGTGGGGGGTAAAAAAAAAATTCCAACTCAAAAAAGTGATTCAGAAGAATCAAATTCTAAATAAATACACACATGGTTAGTGATATCATAACTGACATATTTTGCTTAAATTTTCATTTCTATAATTGCTAAGAAATGTGTGACAAAATACCAAGTAAGTCCACAAAATTCTCTCAGTAAATACAAAACTTTTTTTTCTAAGTTCTAAGAAATTATTGCATCAAAGATGCACTAACATTATGTTAGGATTATATTAAAAAAAAAAGTACAACTTACAACCAACATCTCAAAATTTGAAAAAATACTCTGAATTTTATTTTAGGTCCTGGAGTAGCATTTTAAACTTTCTCTCATATAAACTTTACACATGCTTAAGGCATTTTATCTTTTCTTCCATTAGACTTTCTCATCAGGATGCTATTATTTTTGCCTAGATTATAATGGCAACCTACTGAATTCTTCTATTTATAATTTTTAATGGATGCTTTCCAGTTTTCCAAATATGCAGTGAGATAAATGTTAAACTCAGGTTGTTTTAAACTAGCTGCAAGAATTTCAGTTCAATGAAGTGTGTTACTCTTACTGCTCTGTCCTCAGCACCTTGTATACTATCTTACACAAAGCAGGTAATCAATATTTATATGTTAAATGATTTATATAAATTGCATCTTTGTAAAATTTAGCCAACTGTTCCCCATCAAGATATTGAGCTTATAAAAACAGACAAGTATGACTGAGGCAATAGTATTCATATTATTCATTTTTATTCCCTCCCATATAGTGATGCACAAATCTGGTAAGAAACTGTATTTTACAACTTAAGACTATGTACGTTTAATTACAGATAATTTTATTTTAAATACTTACCGTTTGGATCTTATATCTGATGAATCAAATTGAATATTCATGGGCCCAGGATTTATTTCATGATCTACGTCGGGGATGAGCAGATGCTTAGAACTATTATCCATATTTGCCATTTTTCTTAAGACTCTAATCACTGAAGAAGTCAATCCTATATAACCAGAAAAGAAAATTCAAAATTTAATTAAAAATTATTTTACTACTAAATAACATATATGAATGTATAAGAACTGGAAAACTATTGGAATTTACTGTACATAGCTCTTTTTAAAAAAGACAAAATATGCCTTAGAAACTTGCTAAGTAAAAATGGAGTTATTTCTTATTTTTCAGCTCATAAAAAATAATTGGGGTAATCTATTTGTTTGTAATAAAACAAATTGGGCTATTTTTCCTGTAGAAAACAACTAAAACATGATACAATTTAAAAAAATCTTTTAAAAAGCATCAAAATGGTGAGGAAAATCAGGCCATTGAGGTAAACTTAAGGAATGTAGAGAGATAAAGTTTAAGAAAGCTTGCTTCTGCTCTGAGTGTATCTGCTATGTCAGGAGAAATTCAGCTGAGGTTTTCAAGAGAAATAGAAGTCAAAACTAGTGCTCATCCACAGTAAGGAATTACTACAGTAAGAAATCATCTCCTCTCTCTACTTCCCCATAATATAGCTAGAACTACAAACAGCTTTACCATTAGATTAGGGGGTTAACAAGAACAGGAACTACAAAGTTTTGATATTGACAAAGAAAACTTAAAACTGTGAATATAATTTAAGATTAAATGTTTTGGTAGAACTTCTAGGTAACTGGAAAAGGCAAAAGTAAATTTTTAAAAAAAGATTTACTTATTTATACATACAGAACTGGGGTATAGGCCAGAGATACAGGGGTGGTGAAAGGATTCACCAGAGACAGAGCGGGGAGCAGAACAGGCCGACTGATGAAGTACACTGCTGAGTGGAGCAGTGGGCGAGACAGGAAAGGTCTGCTGTGCCATGTGGGTCACCTCCCTGGCAGGGGAGCGAACTTATGCCGCAGAGAGCTTTGTAGTGCTGTGCTTTAACATCACCAGGGAGGGCCCACAAATGTAAATCTTTTCTATGAAGACACACCATCATCCAAGGCCTCAGAGAAAATCTGCTAGTTATCTTTTAGGGTAATAAGCAGTACAGAGTCAAAAACAACTAAGTATATAAAGATATAAAGTACTAAATGTGAGAACCAGAAGAAGCAATGGCAGATATATATGCACAAGAACTTCAACTATAGGGACTGTCGGACTATAAAACAATTATGCTTCCTATGTGTAAAAAAATTCAAAACATGGAAAATTACAAAAGTAACACGCCTAAAAAGAACAGAGTGAATTTTTAGACCACAAATAAATATCAATAGCCAAAATTTAAAACCCAATAGACAGTTGAAAAATTAAAGAGAAAAATCAATAAACTAGAAGACAAATCAGAAAAATATTCAGTAAATGGCAGAGACACAGAAAATGTGGAAGAGAATTTAAAAGCATGAAACAAGCATGAAATTGGAAATCCTGAAAGAAGATGGCAGAGGTAATATCTGAACTAATAAGGGTTGAGGATTATCCATAATTCATGCAAAATGACAATCTATAGAAGACATTTAATTAACACACGTTAATAAGCAATATATCACAAGATTGGATAAAAAGAACTGAAACCAAACCAAGGCAGGGGAAATGTCTAGTGAAGGTTTTGAAATTAGTGTTCTATGATCCTTTGTACCATCTAGACCAATGTTGAACTCTGATACACTGTGTCGTAATTTTTTTTTTAGGAAATGTAGGGAACACAACCATAGTTCCATCATTTAATTTACTTTTAACAATTAATGTATTTTCCCAGATGTGTTGTAATTTTAAAGGCAATTAATATTTCAACAGCAACAACAACAGCATTTAACTTGAAATCTAGTGGAGGAGGACAAAGAATGAAACAAACAAGAATATACGCCTACAAATGACAAAAAGGAAAAACAAAAAGAGGTAGGACAATTAAAAACTACAAAATGGATAAAATTCTCCCATTCTTTCTTAAATTCATGCTAATCAGGTTTTTTCCCCATTACTTCACAACAATACCTCATTTTCATTATAAATCCAATGGTCATTTCTCAGACTTTAACAAACTTGACCTATTACAAGTATTTTGCCATAAAGGAACACGCTCCTCCTTAATAAACCGTATTTACTGGGACTCCAGGTTTTCTCTCACCGGCCCCTCCTGCTCCTCTGTCTTCTTTACTGTTTGGTCCTGGCCTACAGTGAGTATTCAATAAACATAACTATTATTTTGATTACGAATTTGGTGCTTAAAAAGTAACTAGTAAAATTTTATCTTGGTTTAATTTAAGAGCCTGAATAAAATCAGCTGATAGTCTTACAAGCCTTTAGTATAAACTCAGTGAGGTTAAAAAAAAATAATAGTAGTTTATATAAATATTGAACTGTCCTAAAAAGAATAGAAATAAACTAACAGGAAAGAACTCACTTTGAAGAAGAAAACTGGATGTCACTTTGGAGAAAAACTCAGAAGGTAAGTCAATAAAAGGTAGTGGGAGATGATACTAATATTTATTTTCAAAGTGCTTAAACTGAATCAACCCAAGATTCTTGGAACTGGTCTCCTCAAGACATCCAGCCCTGCATGCTAAATATTTTGAGCTAAGAACAATCAAATGTCCTCGAGATAGGGAAATTTCCTGTCTTTCCTCCACTCTTTACCCTTTTCTAATTTAAGAATAGTTATGTCCTAAGCTTCTGCCCTGCCCTTTTCCTCATGGAAAGTCCTTGTATGATTAGAATAATGTTGTGGGGGAGGGAGGGGTGTCTTACTCAGTTTTAAGGTTCATCTCTAAAACATGTCTTCCCTAGCTGAGAATCTAAATCTATACTCATTGTATAGATGAAATTATTTTCCCTTCTTCTCATATGTAAGGATTAAGGCATCCCTTCCCCTCTCCTAGATACCTTGGCGCCTCAAACCAAACTTGTCTTCACAACCAGTGTTGGGACTTGCATAATCATTGTCATTCCCTTGTGCACATTATTATTATTATTTTTTTTTACCTTTTGCTAAGCTTTCTGAGACTATTTTGATAACTTGTCCAGACCAAGAAGAACCCAGAGGGTGGAGGGCTTTCCCCTTTCACCTTGACAATTCATTGCTTAAAGAGGCCCAAGTTTTGTATGTTGTTTAGCTATAACTAATCCTTATACTTTGGAAAATAGGTATTACTTTCAAATTAAAAAGAAACAGAAACTGAAGCTCAGAGAAGTAACAAGAAAAAAAAAAATCACTTAACTATTAAAACTAAGACTGGGATTGAAACCAAGTTATTAGATCTCAAATAGTCATTACCCTGTGATATCTGCTTTAAAGAGGCAGGCTATTTGGAAGACAAAAGCATCTAAAAATCAGATCTTATCTGGATTTGCAAATAAAGAGCAATAACATATAGAATGGCAACTAAACCTTAAACTCTTTAAAATACAGCCAGGACTATAAAGCGTGAAAACCTCTGCCCAAGTGTCTGGATTACAAACCAATTTATATTTATATTTAATATACAATTTATATTTCTTGCAGCAAACTAGTTCAGACGAATTTGTTTTTCTTGATACAAACTTTTTGTCTCAAGGCTAGATATTTCCTTAGCCAGCAGCAATCCTTCCATGGCAGTCACCAGGAGAATTTGGTCAATAGCCAAGACAGGACAGAGAAAACATATCTGAATAAACAATGGCAGAACTATATGGCTAGGTTTCCTGACTTACCTTACTAACCATTATTCTGTTTTGGATCCTACATTAAACCAAACGTAGAAATACAAGATTCTTTTAGCTCCTAGATATTAAAACTTTCGCTAAAAACTGACTGGTAGGAAACCAGGAAAGAAAAAAAATCATCTAGAAAGGTCCATGTATTTCAGTCAGTCTTGCCACAAAGTGATAATCATGGTTGCAGAAAATGTGAGGGATCTTCAGGAATCAATGTTGGCTCCCGTTTATTTACAAAGCAAATCTGAAATTTTGTGTTGTTGTCAAATTAGATATTTAGTCCAAAAAAACCTGCTGCTATCTCCATGACTTAAATCAGTTGTTCAAGCTGAAAGGCACTAGAGTGCCTTATAGTAAGATTTGACAAAATATAAGTAAAGAAGGATTGTAAGGAAGTTGGTCATTTTCAGTTGTCTCAATAAGTCAGTATTAACTTCAAATTCACAAAGAATGCTCTTTCAAAAGAATTTTAATGTCTATTTGAATATGAATAGAACTATAAGATATACTGAAGTTTGATGAATTAGGTTGAGAGGTGCTAAAGTGTTCCACAGCTAGTTATTACATAGGTAATAGCACAAAATAGTGCTGTCAATGATTATCTAAAATGTTAAATCTTCATATGCACTACTTTTCTATAAACATAACACTGCTATAGGGAGCTAAATATAGAAAATGATACAAACATATGTGATTCTCATATCTCACTAAATTCTCTGATCTTTAAAACAAAGTACCAGATGCAAGAATGTTAATGTCAAAGCTAAGCCATTTAATAGTGACTCCCTAATCATTAAGACATATTTTAGTATGGGCTTTTAGGAGAAGTTTATTGACTTGCATGTTGGTGTTTTCCTAAAGCACTTATTACCATAAAAAGGACAGAGATTCAACAAAAAAAAGTTAGGCTGCTAATACAAGATTTTAAAAAAGATATTGACTCTGTTATTGTCTCTCAAAGAATATCAATCTTTGCACATTAGGTTCTGAAACTTCCTTCACAATACATTGTGAAAGCAAATCCTTATTACCTAAGACCTAGCATTAATCTGCAATAAAACAGTTTTTGCTCAAAGTAATGTAATATGGACCCATATAAGTACTGATAATTAGTATTACTTAATATTTCTGCACATGGCAGAGTTTCAGATACTATATTTATATTCAGTTTATTAGGCTAGAGGTTGACAAATTCTATTCTGTAAAGAGTTAATAAGTACATATGCTTTTTGAGACAACATAAATGAGTAAGGATGATTGTATTTCAATTAAACTTTATAAAATAAATATTTATACATGACAATTGGTCAAATTTGGTCAGCATTCACCCACCTCTGTAGTATGGAACCATACCATAAAAAAGGTAATCTGCTTTCACTAGAAAGCAGTTGTGCTATATATATGCATTTTCTTAAAAATCACTAACAGCTATGAAGTCCAGTAACAAACTTAACCTAAACTACTTCTTTATGAACTGTTTAATGGTCAGCCAATAGAACTAAAATGCTCCAATTCCAATGTGAATACTTTCAACCTGATCAGTAAATGCTTCAAAAGGTGCTAAGTTTGACAGTGCTGGAGAAAAATTCAGTCAAAGAAAGAAATCACCAGTCAAAACAGGGCAATGGCACAAAAGAACAACTCCTCCCACATAAGGAACACTAAATGCTTTCAGTTATATTTAGGCAACAAGCAAGAAAACAACAGATTAAAATGCAAATGTATTATAAAACGCAGGTAGAAAATTTTAGTAGAAAATTTTAATCTCAGTGATCTATTTTTACTCTTACTTTAAAAAATACTATAAATTATTATTTTAATTGTAATTCAAGGTGGTAGTCCCATCCTCCTGTTTACCCTTTATTGTAAATATTTAGGGTATTATAAAGTCACAATAGCATGCTACTTTTATGTATGTAACTGAAATGTGTGCATAGGTTGAGATAAGAAATGACACTTTTCAGCAGTCCAGTGGACATACTTTGGGGGAGGAATGTGAACTTTATTTTCTTAGGGTCAAAGAAACTATCGGTGACAATAGTTTACTACCAACCTTTTAACTTAATATGAAATTTGTAGTTGTTTGTGAGACAAGGAGACTTTTCAAGTTAAGAAAAGGTTTTGTTTGACCTTTTCTTCAGAAGTTAAAAAACTTTCCCTACAGCGACTGCCTGTTACTCTGTCAGAAAAAAAAGGAGACCAGGTTCGAGCTTGCTGATCTACTGATCTCAGCAATCAATGAGTAAGGAACTGCTGAGGAGTAAAGCAAATTAGGTTTCAATCAGGTTGGCCATTAAGTGGCAGTCTAGTGATGAATCAATCTTTCCAATTCGGTAGACTTCAGATTCTTCATCTGTAAAGTTGGAGAATGTGACAGACTAGCTGCTCTCAGAGGCCACTCTATTATTCTAAGACAATAAAACCGTGATGCCTCCTACTTTCAAAAATGGGGGGCGGGGGTGTAGGAGGGTTGGAAGCGTGAAGACTTACCGATCTGGGCCCTCACCCCAGGTATGGTCCTAGCTCAACGTACAAAGGGATTTCTTGCCCATCTCTCCTCAAGCTCTTCCTTACTCGGGACAGAGAACGTGGATCCCCCAATTCCTCTCCTCCCTCTTCTGTTCGGGGTATCCCATCTACCATAACTCCTCCCTTTCCCTAGGGCTCCAGTAGACACCCACTCCCAAAGTCCTTCGAATTCTCGCCCGGGTAGGAGTCCCTGACTTTGTCGCACCTGGGCAGGTGAGGAGGGCGCGCCGCCCCTCCGCAGAGGTCTCTGCGGCACCGGATCTTGGCTTCACCTCTCACCCAAGAAGCACCTACTCCGGAGCATTTCACCAAAGAGTATCTCCAGGTGACAGCCGGCTCCGCCCTAAACTCGGCCGATCCCACCGCCTCCCTTTGTCCCCACCGCGCCCTCTGTACCGGTGAGTTTGCAAGACCAGGGACTGTGCTCTACCTGAATGGACCGAGCCCTCAATCTCGGAGAACTCGGTAGGAAGGCGGGGGAAAGCACGGGGAGCCTTCCCAAATCCTCTCCATTTGCAGAAGCAGATCTTCTAGTCCCGCGAACAGGAAGAAGCAACGGCCTCGGCCGCGGGGGCTGGCGGGGGATGGAGTTCTGAACTAGCTAAATGGGCCGAGACTGTCAAACTTCCCGCTGCTGAGGACTACAACTCCCAGAGGGCGCTGCGATATGAAACTCACCACTCGGGGAAGAACCCAGCCCCGCGGCTTTCGGAAGGATAGGCTGCCGCGTGATATTCACGCATATTTTGGGGCTCCCCTACCTGGGAGGTAAAGCATCTAGGAAGAGAGCCTGAACTCCTGTCATAGAAGCCACGGAAGAATGTGCTGTGGTGCTTTCTACTTCTGTGGCTGATATCACATTTATCTGTTTTTCTTCTCGGGCTTTCCTGACTGGTGGCTTGTACTCTTAAGTGCTCGAACCGTTTGAGTACCGGGAAAGTGGTGTGAAAAAGAACTGGGCAGTAACTCTCCCTCTCTTGTATAAACACTTTTATCCTAACGTGTTTACAATTAGTCTCTAGGCTACAAGAGGGAATTTGGGAAGATTTTAGCTCCTCTACCCTCCCTAGCAGTTTCTTCCAAAGTCACCCCCAAATAAACATACAATCTAAGTAAAATCAGTGTGCTTGTTAGAAAAAGTTAATTCAAGGTAAGTGCCCTGTAAACAGAGGGCAACACCTACGCCCTTTTTATCTAGGAAGCCAGTGACTTTTAAACAAAACCAGACAGAAACAATGCTGTAATAAGATACCATAATTAAAGAACCCAGGTACTAATATTGCATGGCAAGAATTTTAAATGTATCTCTTTCGATCTTACCATGACGCTAACAGTACATATTACCCCTATTATACAGAAAAGGAAACACGACAGAATAGAAGAACCAGAATTCAGATTTTTGAATTGGAATTTCAATGTTGAATTGGAATCTTATTCCAAGCCCTATGCTCTCAAACACTATCAAACATTGTTTCTATTGCTATTATTGATGGATGGACAATTTTAGGGCAGGAAAAAATCATGAATGTTGCCTTTAATGCAGATATAGATTATTTTGCTGATGGTGCTCTAACTCAGAACCTTTTGCAATTGCTCTTTGCCCTGCCATCAAGTCAGCAGTACATTCTTTTGATAACTTTCAGTGATAGCAAAATTTTCTTTGAGTTTCATATAGAGAAAATTTTAGGCAAAACGAAAGCACAAAAGTAAATGGTATGGAATGTTATCAGTGAGAATGACAGAGTAATAAACTTGAAAACGGTTATCCATTAAAGCAACAAATTAGTTGGGAAACTATCAGAATTAACTTTTTTTGGAACTCTGGAATCTAATAAAAAACAACAATCAGAGGAACACAAGAATGTTGAGCCTTGGTAGGAGTTCTGTGAACATCTCCACTTTCCAACTTAGCAGTAGCTAGAAGACACATTCCTGTGTAGGTTGTTACCACAGATAATAAATATGAGCCTCACACGCAAAGAATTGTACTTTTGAGTTTTGCACTAGCTGGTGCTTCCCTAAAGGTTTATCTCAAGAACCTACCTTTATTTTATTTTTAAAAATTTTTCCTATCTCAGAAGTAACTTACCAAGGCAGTGTTTGTGAAACACATTTAAAGCAATGTTTGTGCCTACCCAGGGACACCAAAAAAAAAAAAAAAAAAGGCAAATAGATTAGCCAAGGCACCACCTAATTATTACCAAAATCAGGGTCAGCAATACGCAGATCAAAAATACCTAGGAAGGAAGAGGTGAGGCAGCAGATACTTGGGGGGAATAGAAGTTTTGAAACATTCATTTTTCTAGACACATGCTCAGAACACTAAGAAGATGTTAAGCTCTCATCTCTTGTCTCTGCACGTGAAGGAAGTGAAGCCTAAGGCATTGCCTTCACTGACTAAGCTTTGAAAGAACACCCCAATGCATGACTGATAAACACAGACCAGGAGATTTTTTTTGTTTTGGATGCATTATTTTTTTTTCTTTTTGTTACTAGGCATTAAGTAAAGGATATCTCTGCTAAATCATTACCTGAATTAACTTAATGACTAAAGAGCATAGAGACTTCAGTGGTCATACAACAAAGTATACAAATTATATAGTATTTGTAAGCTGTTAGTTAAGAAGCTTGATCATATTCAATCTTGATTTCCTAAAATTAAGACTTTATAGGTGGTGTTTTGTGCTTCCTATTGAATATCACATTGAGAAGCACAGTATTTCTGGAGGTATTGTTAAGTAATATTAAATTATAGTAATGTATAGGCTATTAAGTGAGTTCATATATTGTCTCTTGCAAAGTTCCTTTTCAGCTTTTCACCAGCCACTGAAGATTAGCAATCTTTGTTGATTACCTAATAGATGAAAGACTCATGGCTCCCTTGCAACTGAATCATCTTTTTCTCAGTACTCTCTTACTAAGTGGTTAGGTCTAAACAAATCAAGACATTTATGTAGTCCTTTAAAAGTATATGCTAATTTGAAAAAATATTTTATTCATAAATAACCATACTTATAATGGAATGTGCCTACTGACTGACTTCTTAAGTGTAAAAATTAGATAGGAATACCACTACTTTATTTACTACTCCAACTGGATTGTGTGTAAGATTTGTTTGAATTAATAGAAATCCTAAAGAATAAACTTTACATATATGATACTGTCCAAGAGTATTTATTTAATGTTTAAGCCATGAATTGTCTCAGGCTGGTAGTTGAGATGGTGTCTAACAAACATTTTCCTCAAAAATTTTTAAAATATTCTGTAGTGTCTATCGTAGTTCTATCATAGTTCTGGAGCTGCAAATCATTAGTCATTATAGTAAGTCCTTACTTAGTGCTATAGATAGGTTCTTGAAAATTGCAACTTTAAGTAAAATGATGTATAACAAAATTCCATACCAATATGGGAAGAAAATATATAGTCTACATGACAGTGACCTCAGCTGGGAATCAGTTACTTCCCCACTCATCAACATTATAACTCAAGTACATTATTTGAGAACCTGCTATATTTTCCTGGCCCATGGCAAGAATCAGCATACTTTTTCTATAAAGGGTCCAAGAGTAAATATTTTCTGTTTTGCAGCCATATGATCTCTTTCAAATACTACTCAATTCTGCCTGTATATCATAAATGTAGCCAAAACAGACTATATGAACAAAATAGGGTAGTGTTATTCCAATTTATTTGTAGAAACAGGTACTGGAGTGGATTTGTCAGTTTATAGTTTCCTGAACTCTGGCCTAGAAGATACAGAGTGGAGATTCTCTTTTATTGACCAGAATTCTTTTAAAAGGAGGAATTTTTCCTTGAAAGTTTGGTTACAACAAGGTAAAGTATGTTTAGGACATGCAATATAAACACTTGCATATTTATTTTTAGTAGTTCTCTGTTGAGTGTGATGATATATGGGCAATAGCACAATGACTGGAACCCGGCCTTTCATCCAGGAGTACAGCGCCTCATCAGCTTTCTAAAACTGAACCTAACGCCTATATAAGGAACCCTTTCCCCTATAACACTGGCAGTAACTGCAGACCCCACCCTCAGGAGCTCTTTCTCAGCTGCTGCCTGGGAGCAATAAACGGCTTTTTCAGCCAGACTCCTGACTTTCTTCCTTGCGGCTGGATATAGAAATTGGGACAAAACATTCTCAGAATGAGTTGGTTGCCTACCATTTTGCAAAGCTAACCAATGAAAATTTTTGTTGTGGGTTTTTTTTTGTTTTGTTTTTTTTTGGTATTATTGAACCCACAAATTTAAAAATTTACTTAATATACTTCTATTCTTTGAAGTTATTTTAAAATTTTAATTTATAAAAAATTTGCAAACTGTGCAAAGAACTCTCATATATTCTTACTTCAAAATTACCAATTGTTAACATTTTGCCATATTTGCTTTAAATTCTTTTGCTTCATCCCTCCCCTCTATCCCTTTACTCCCCCCAACACCCTGTTATTTCCTAAATGATCTGGGACTACGTTGTACAAAATATATCTCTGCTTTTAAATTTATCTGTGATTATTTCCAAGGAACAAAAATGTTCACAGTACAATTACCAAATTAGAATATTTTTCATTGTTAAAATGCTCTTATTTAATCCACAGACCTTATTCAAATTTCATCAGTTGTTCTACTATTGTCCTTTATAGAATGTCATTTCACATCCAGACCCCAGCACAGATTGATCATGTATTGTATTTTATCTTTGTCTTTTTCAGCTACTTTAATTTAGAATGGGTTTTTATGCTTTTCTTTCTGCTTCATGACTGATATTTTTGAAGAGTAGAATGCCCCTCCATTTGAAGTTACTCAATGAGGTTACCTCGCAATTTGATTCAAGTTATACAGTTTTTGCAGGAATAATACATTAGTATTATTTTGTAGTGGCTTTCTCACTTCATCACATCAGGAGGTACATAATGTCAGCCAACACATTGATCGTCAAGTTCTTTAGTGAACCATGTCCCCAGTTTTTATGGTTTTAATAAAAACCCTCTCATTGAATTTCCACTGGTTCTGTATTATTTTATGGAGGATTTGTGACACGATATTTCTTCTTATGCTAACTTCAGACTTGGTCTCTTGGAATGCTGTCTTTGGGAGGTTTGTTCACTTGCATATGTAGCCTGAGAATCTGCAGCCTGTGAGGAATATCAAACTAGTTGCTTGAAAAAGGAAAAATGCCTAGTCAGCACCCAACTCTTGTAGCCATCCTAGTCACCAGGTGTGAGAATAAAGAAGTCATCTTGAATATTTAACCAAGTTGATATGGGACTTTCAAATGAGTTAAATCCTCTAAAGTAGCAGAGCTGGTGACCAGGATGACCTGGTGAGTCCTCATCCATGAGTTTCAGAAACCCAAAAGCAGACTCACAAAGAGAAATAAAAGGGTTTATTCACACAGAGAGTGATGAAAAAGGGTTAATGAAGAGAGAGATAAAAAAGAAAAGACATTTTCTTACTGGCAGGTGGTAGATGCCATTTGTCTTACTCCAGATAGCATCAGCTGAACAGAGACTTGGGTCCAAGCTGCAGCCACACATGTCAAGATGGTGGCTGCCAAGGAGCTAAGGTCAATAGGCAAATGGGAACTAGTCAAGTAACGAAAAGAGCTGGGTAGTCTGCAAGCAGAATTTGGAGCCAGGAGCCAAAAGGCATGCCATCCTGTCCACTGTGCAATCAGTTGCCAGTAGAAAAAAAAAAGACTGGCCTGCCTGTGCTCTGTTTTAAAGTTTACATGAGATTCCACTCTATCTCAGTTCCCAGGAGCCCCTGTCAGGAATTCAGGGGTTGGAGTGAGCCATGAGTACCAGAAGGTACATGGCAGTATAGCTTGGTGTGGGTCTCTGGATCCAGCAGTAATGATGCTCTCAAAGCATAGGTAGACTTGGTGAAACTTTCAGCAGGACCAAGAAGTCCTAGAACAGGACAGCTGCAAGGAGAGGCAATAGCCACTGTGGTCCCAGATTGGCTCTGAGTTTATGCCTCCAATGGTCCTAGATAGCATTTGACTGTACCTGCACAAATGATTCCAGCTGAGCCCACTCAATCCACATTAAAGGTAGTAAGTGACTTAAGCTATTATATTTTGAAGTTTGTTTTGCAAAGATAATCCTATAGTGATATTAGATCTCTTCATTAAAATAGTGTATGCCAGGTTTCTCCATTCTAACTTACTATTTTTTTTCTTACTTTATTACTTGACTAAGTTACATTATCATCACTGAAATAATTTGATAAATGTTAACAACCATGTAGAGGGCTAACTTTTTTTTTTTTTTAGAGATTTATTTATTTGTGCATACATAACTGGGGTACAGGCCAGAGGTACAGGGGCGGTGAGAGGATTCAC
This sequence comes from Condylura cristata, assembly GCF_000260355.1. NCBI lineage: Eukaryota > Metazoa > Chordata > Mammalia > Eulipotyphla > Talpidae > Condylura > Condylura cristata. The sequence continues at coordinate 48,871,367 of NW_004567108.1, read as the reverse complement.
CAGAAGCAGAGTTGGGAGCTGAACAGGCAGACTGACAAAGTACACTGCTGAGGGGAGCAATGTGAGGGTCAGGAGAGGTCTGCCACGCCATGTGGATCATCTCCGGGGCAGGCAGGGATTGAACTCATGTAGAACTGGCTTTAGTTTCTTAGTGCTGTGTTTAAACCTGCTGTGCCAGCAGGGAGGGCTGAGGGCTAACATTTTTAACTAAAACCTTAAAAAAATTATTTTTTCCTTTTTAAAAAAATACTGTAATAGTTTATTTTTTTACATCATTTTGTGCCTTTTCTCATCTCAGTTGTAATCCCTGTAATTCCCATCACCAAATCACCCGTGTGCCATCACCATAGCCCAGTGCACTTCCTTCCTCCCACTGTTTTTGATCCCATTCCACCCCTGTAAAATGTCTCTGGTATATAGTTGTTCATTATTATTATTATTTTTTCCCCTGGTCCTTTAACAAACTTACTATTTTTAAATTTATAATGGGTCCATAATTTGTGATAAGACATTTTAAGATCTTATTCAAGTATAATTGTGAGAGGAACAATGAGGAACAACTTCAAAGCCATTGGGTGGTGCTCATAACCAACTATGGTAGAAGGTGTTTTTGAGACTCCATTCTATGAGCTGGGGGTGATGGGGGAAAAAGCAGAGCTGCTGGACATATGACAATTAAACTGCTGGATTTTTGGCAGTTGAACTGCTGGTGCTTTGGCAATTATATGCTAGGGCTTCAGCAGTTAAACAACTGTAAGAGGGGTATTTGTGGAGAGGCTCCCAGTCTCTCTGCTTGCACCTAATGCTTGGCCGTCTGTTTAAATAAATGCTATCTGCGATAGAATAGATGGTATTTAGCCTGTAAATTTTCTCTGCTCCTCTCAGCCTTCCATTTATTCATCCCCTGTGTAAATAAATCCTGTTATTATTGTTTTTCATATGTGTCTGATTTTGAGTTTGCCCTCTAGTTGTATAAGTGTGTGGGTGAATACCTACCAACCAGGGTTAGTCAGGGTTAACCCTGTCCCCAGGATTTGCTCCATTTCATAATTGACATACTACAGTATATTAATCTAGGTATATGACAAAATATATACATATTACATATAAAATATATACATATATTGTGATCAATATCACCACAATAAGTCTAGTTAATAGCCATCAATCTACATAGTTGTTTTCCTCTTGTGATAAGAACTTTTAAGATCTACTCCCTTAGCAGCATAGTAGTATTTTTACAGTGCCTTTTTCTAAAATGTAAAGTCTTAACTATAGACTTTTATTTTAACAGACACACTTGAATCAACAGCAAAGAATGTTTTCTAAGTGTTATAAAATGTTCATTTTAGAAAATAACTCCGAGTCATCCATATTAAAAAAAACAAAAACAAAAACCTAGTTGGTTATCATTCTATTTCACATTTTGCTTTTTTTTCAGTTAATACTTTCTCATTACAAAAATTTTGAAGAAACGGGTAAGTCAATATAAGTTAAAATATCTTAGATGATCCTGCATACAAAATTGAGGGCAACAGAAAGGGCGGCTTTCTTGAATAATATACAATGATTTAAGGTACTAGCTGCATCAAGAGTATAATGTAACAATTGGTTAAAAAAATGGAAATTTAGGCCCTCCCTGGTGGCGCAGCGGGTTAAAGCACTGCACTAAGAAGCTTAAGCCACTTCCGCATGAGTTCGATTCCCGCCTGCCCCGGAGGTGACCACATGGCTGGCAGACCTCTCCTGACCCGCTCGCTGTGTACTTCGTTGATCTGCCTGTTCTGTTCCTCACTCTGTCTCTGGTGAATTCTCTCACCCTCGGCATCTCTGGCCTGTACCCCAGTTCTGTATGAATAAATAAATAAATCTTAAAAAAAAATGGAAATTTAAAAAATGACAGTTATGTTGAAATATATTCTGGTTTGAACTTTGTTTAGTATAACCTTAAAAAAAACACCTTGAAAAAAATTTGAGAAAACAGTGCTAATTAGAAAAATTCTGACATAATTCTTGGTTGAAAAGACAAAAGCAGTAATAGTGATTCTAGAATTGAAAAGGATGAAGTTGACCCCATAAAGTGCCTCATTCTTTATGCCAAAGTGTCAGATTATATTTGGGATTTATATTCCTGAATGAAACGAAATAAAATGAAATAAAACCAAAAAAGAAAACTATACGTCAAAGCAGTCAGTTACTATGCTTTTCGGAGGATGGCGAGGGAGGGAAATGCAGAAGGATTATCTCTTATTTTTTGTGGGGTGGTGAGAAGAGGGCAGAACAAGAATACCAGGGTGATGGGAGCATTAAGTATAGCATTGTACTAACTGACCCTCGATCACTCTTTGGGTTAGCTAGTACCCCCAGACATAAAAAAGTGGACCACAAATCTTATACAGGCAAACTTTCCTTTTTCCTTCTGGATCTGAGAAGTTTTTCCTTTCCAAGGAGTTCGATTCCCAACTCTGAGACTGGTCAACTTTTCATTACAACTTCTTGGTATCAAGGTAACAACAGTTCCATCCCTGCCCTGGATTGGTAAAAAAGTAATTGCAGACAACCACCTGCCTCAGTCTCCTGGCACTTGAGAATCCCCGGATGTGAAGCTAGCGCTGCATAATTATAGAATCAGAAGGCCAACCGCCAGGAAAAGTAGTAAGAAAGAGGGGGGTGGGGAGAAAACCAAAAGGGTAGAAAGGAGGGCACTACCCTTCTCCCCCCCCACCTTTTTTTTTTTTTTTTGTCAGTTAGAAAGTCACGTGGACATTCTTTAGAGTTTGAATGTGGAAAATCTGGAGCTTTGTCAGATGGAAAACCTCACCAGAGAATCTAGAGACAAGAGGCCCACAGCAGCCTTGTACCCAGGGGCCCAACGGGCCACTCCTTGAGAATGTGAGTAAGTAGGGCCCCAGCAACTGGAGATGGGGGCGGGACACTGCCGGCTCTCTGAGCGCTGATTGGCTGCTGGCGCTCCGTGCCTGATGTCATTTGTAGTTGGACCTGCCCACCTGACGCAGTCAGCGTCCTGCACGTGCAGCCGTTTAAGCGGCCTAGACGCCTGCGAGGACTTGGGGAGAGCCAGCAGCCGAGAGGTGAGTGGGCGGACGGCTTTCTTCGCTGTGGGGACCTCCACCAGCCCCTCCGGACTTCCCAGTAGGTGGACTTTGGCCTGAATGAAGAACTGAGTGGGCAGGGAGGTGGATTTCAAGCTACCCGTTGGGACCTTTCTGCTTCCTTCCTGGGATTCCGAAGGCCGCGGGGGAAGCCTGAAATCAGGCTCGAGGCCTGTAGAGGAGAGAGGGAGCCCTTTGTCCAGCTCCTGCGTGGCTTTTTCTTTAAACAGGATGGTTGTAGTACTATTTGTGTTCAAACGCTCCTTGATGAAACTGGCTGCCCTTTGGTGGAGTGACTTGGACCACCTTACCAGTACCCTTGCCCCTTCTAACCACAAGGCCTTTGTCCCCTCCCCCCTCCAAAAGAAACTACCCCAAACCCCAAACTAAACCATCTTAAGTAATCTTGAAGGGGCAGCTTATGACAGGTGAACTCATTTTTGAGTAGGGTATAAAAATTTTTCAGTCCCAGTAATACTCAGTAAAAGCTGTTTAAGAAGAACCCTTGGTTCATAGACATTTTGTGAACAGATTTGGGGGGACGTGGATGGGATCAGAACATAGACAAGGATAACACAGTGATTGCTAGAATGATTGGGAAAGCAATTAAAATAATTTTAAAAGATGGATATAAATGCTGTTTTTATAGGTAAGCAACAAATCTTGAAAATCTTTTAAAAAACTTAGGGAAGGTTAGTGCTTAGTTCAGTTGTTTCAAGAAGTGTATGGGAAATGATAATAGTTTATGCTTTTAAAGATACGATTCTGACCCTTATTAGGGTAAATGTACGTGCTTATATTTTTCTAAAAACAGAACTGGAAGCCACCATGGGAGATGAAGATTGGGAAGCAGAAATAATCAAACCTCATATGTCTAACTACGTTCCTGTATTTGAGAAGGTAGTGAAATTTCAGAGCTTTATATTCTTAAATGTACAGATTTTAAATATTTGAAAATCATTGTGATGGGAAAATTCTGACTTACACAGAAGAGGCAGATTAAACCTCAAAAAAAAAAAACCTGAGATAATTTGATTATTAAAACAATGTAATATAAGTATCAGTGGTTTAGGGTTTACTGTGGGGTGAAGGCAAGCTTAGACAGCTGTGATTAAATGTTTCTGAGAACACCCGTATCCAGAAAATTTAAAAATTGGGTTTGGTTATTGGTAACATTTTGAGTTCTGAAATTGGTTTTACAAGAGGGCTTTCTAGATAAACAAGTTTGACTGACTCAAATGGTTATCCTCAGTTTGATTTTCAGATGTGCAAATCATCAGCTCTTTTTCCTTAATATTTTTTTTGGGAGTAATACTGTAATTTAGAAACGTCCATGGAGTAGATTTTTTGGGTTTTAGATCCGACTTAGAAATTCTCTTAAGAGAATTAACAGACTCTAGAAGATAATATGTTTTAAGGAGTTGCTTTTGCATTGAAAATGTCTCTAGAAGTTCTTTTTTTCCCCTTAAATTTTTCAATTGCATTTATGTCACTCATTTTTGACACATACTTTTTCAAATGATGTCTTCTTAGTGAAAGTTCTTATTTCATACAAAAATACATGCTATCCTTTATTTTTCCTGATTGGTTTGATGTATATCTAATGTTTATATTAATAAATTCAGAGTAATATCATGAGGATTTATGTTTTCTTGCTAGGAAAGTTATTTTAGAAATAATGTCTTTCCTAAGTTATCTTTTTTATTTATACTTCTCTTCCCATCCTAAAACTATTACAAAACCACTGGGAAAAGAAGAGAAAAATTACCTAACAATCTTGTTTGCCATTGCAAGCACTCCTGTTAAATATTTAATTTGCTTCTAAACTTTTCCAAACATGTTTTTAATAGATTATAGTGATAGTGCATAACATTAATTTTTGCTGCCAACATTTTTACTCTTCAGCACTATTCTTTATTACAAACTTCCTAAAAATAGTATTTTATGGTTATATAATGTTTCATGTAGTGTATCATCTATTATATAAGATTTTAATGGAAATTTAAGATTATAACTTCACTATAGCATTGTTATAAATATTAAAAATACTTTGAGATCATCTTTTTTTCAAAAATTTTACTTCATCAAAGCATATTTTATGGTTATTATCCCTCATCCTTCATAGATTTGTAGTAACACAAAATTGAGTTCATAGATAACACTTTTTCCATTTGTTGAGTAGTCACCTATTTGAATATTTTTTCCACGATGAGATTTTGCTTTAAGTGTGTCAAATAGTACACTGCACTGTAGCATGTTGTGACTAGTATTGCATGGGTGTCTGAAATTGAACATGGCTAACTGTCATATCTTTCAAATAGGTCTTTTGGGAATCTTTGTCCTACTCAATAACTTACCTTGTTTCTTGATACTGGGAATACAAATTGGAAGTTTTATGTTAACAGTTCTACCACGTGAATATTTCTCTAATTGAGGTATAATTGACATATAACATTAATTTCAGGTGTATACAATAATAATTCTGTATTTGTTTATCTTGTAAAATGATCACCATGTTAAGCCTCGTTAACTTCTGTTACTATAAATAGTTGTGCATTTATTTTTTTTGGTTATGAGAACTTTTTTAAAAAAGATTTATTAATTCATTCATATAGAACTGGTTACAGGTTAGAGTTGCGGGGTGGTGAGAGGCTTTACCAGAGACAGAGTGGGGAGCAAAACAGGCCGACTAACGAAATACACTGCTGAGGGGAGCAGAGGTCGGCTCAGAAGAGGTCTGCTGTGCCATGTGGTCACCTCTGAGGTGGGCGGGGATTGAACTCATGCTGAAGTAGCTTTAGCTTCCTAATGCTGTGCTTTAATCCGCTGCACCACCAGGGAGGGCCCGGTTATGAGAACTTTTAAAAACTGTTTGATTCTTAATACATGTTTTTTGGGGCCAATTATAGCAAATTTTTTGCATTTGTCTGCAAATTTAACACCTGATACTGGGTGGCAATTAGGTTTTTGACCTAGTTGACTTAAAGGAGCATGGTTTAGTCTATGGCCTTGTTTGCCTACCTTGATGTTTCTCTGATTTGCTGTTTTACTGACATGATTTAGTTGTCAAATACTCTTGTCATTAAAATTGAAAACTATAATTTTATTAAGTTGTAGCAGCTAAGTTAGTAGTAATTATTTAGATAAGAAAATGAACTTTACTGCTTTTGTTCTTGTCCATATGAGAATTCCGAAATAGCAGGAAAAACTGGTCTTTGGACTTGATTGAATTCACAGAATTGAAGTTGAGGCTCTGGAACCTGAGGAAGATTTCTAGCAATTTCTGTTCATAGTCATCACATGAGATGCAGGAGGCTATTGTGTTTCTTATTAAAGAGAAGAGATTAGATATACTGAATTAGAAGCAAATTGTGGGAAATAGATAGGTTAACCCAAATAAATAAAAAATTAAATTTCCTACACAAAACCACCCAGGTGGCAGCCTTAGCGGAAAGTGTTCTGACTCAAAAATCTAAATGATGGAGCTGAAGACAATGAAGGAAAGGTGCAAAAACCTAAGAAGAATCCTGTAGTTTGCGAAAGTGTCATTGTTGTTGACTGAGTTAGTTTGGAGGATTGATAGTTTACAGCCATATGTTTTGGTCAACTAATTGAAAATTGGCTGATATGAAGGAGAATCTGAAATCACAGAGCCTTTTCTTTTTTTTTCCTGTTTACACTCTGCCCTTATTTATACGAGGCTTCATCTATAGTCTATGATTAATGGCTTCAATATGAGTTTTTTTTAAGATTTATTTATTTATGCATACAGACTGGGGCACAGGCCAGAGGTGCAGGGGTGGTGAGAGGATTCACCAGAGACAGAGTAGGGAGCAGAACAGGCCCACTGTCGAAGTACACTGCTGAGGGGAGCAGCGGGTGGGTCAGGAGAGGTCTACTGTGCCTTGTGGTCACCTCCAGGGTGGGGATTGAGCTCATGCTGAAGTGGCTTTAGCTTCTCAGTGCTGTGCTTTAACCAGCTGCACCACCAGGGAGGGCCCATGAGTTTCGTTTTTAAGTGATTTTGTATAGGGAAATAACTTTTATTTTGAAAATGCTCTTATAAATAGAAATTAGGGCCTAGGAGGTAAGCATTTGCAACACATTTGTTCCTGGGTTTTGGTGACTATTTCTAAAATTTGAGATACTTTGCCCTTTCTTGTATGAGCTGGGAACTCCCTGGAACTTGGCATGTATGGAAAGTCAGTAAGTCAAGGTTTTTGTGTTTTTTTTTTTTTTTTTTAGCTCTGAAGGTGCTGAAGGAGCTGTATTAATTGCATAGGATGACTCCACTGAATTCCAGTTAGTGTGGGAGCTCAGTAGCAGGAAGATTAGGCAGGTTTAAGGAGTCCTGTAACAAAGCCACCAATCTCTCTCTCTCAATCTCTCTTATATATAGATATATGTATATATACACACACACACAGAGACAGTAAGATTAACAAAATAATAAAGTAGAACAGTTACAACAAAATACTATATACAAATTAATATAAATGTAGTCTCTCAAAGCTTATTGCATGTAATAGTTTCAGATTGTTATAGATCATGGGTAACTGAAATTGTGGAAAGTGAAAACTACAAAGAAGGGGGAATTACTATACTGTAAAATCAAACTCTGAACTGTGTTGCATTTTGGCAGGAATTGATACAGTTATGTAACATTTAGTCATATTTTATTTATGGTAATAATTATATTACACTTTTCAAATACATGGGTGGCAAACTTTTAAGTCAGGTATCAACAAACAGTTTCCATAGAGGGCTAGATAAATGTTTTAGACTTTTCAAGACCTTGAAGTCTCTGTTGCAGCTTTCCTGTTATGGTGCCAAAGCAACCATTGATGCATAAGGGTGTCTGCCAATAAAACTTTATTTACAAAAAACTGGGCCTCCCTGCTGGCACAGGGATTAAAAACAGCACTATCAAGCTATTGATAGCCACTGCAGCATGAATTTGAGCCCTAGCCACTAAGGCTCAGAGAGCTAACCCACATGGCACAGAGACCTCTCCTGTTGCACCTGCTACCTCGCCTCAGCAGTGTGTTTCCATAGATTTGCCTGTTCTGCTCCCCACTCTGGTGAATCCGCTCACCTCCCTGCACCTCTGGTTTACACTCCCATAGTTAGATACATAAATAAATAAATTTAAAAAAAACTACAAAAAATAGCGATCCACCACCAGATTGATTCTCATAGCTCTAGTTTGCTGACTGCTGTTTTAAGTGATATGTTGTACACACAGTGTTAAATTGGAGATGTTTTGGAATAATTAATGAAGAAATAATCCAGTGACCAAAAAAAAAAAAAAATCTTAACTGTCTACAATTATTTTGTTATGAACAAAGTCCAGTTGTTAAAATTTTCTAGTATTTATGAAATAGATGACACATCCTTGTTATTCAAAGCAGAAAACAAGTCTTTTCTTCTTCCAGGATAGGTATTCTTCTGGAGCAAATGGAGATACTTTTAACAGGACTTCAACTTCATCAACAGGTATGTGTTTAGGTAATAAAAGTAAAACTCGTCTTAGGTTAAGCGAAGAAATAAATGAGCAGACTAGTAGACATCTTATAAAGGGTGTTTTTAAAATTTCCTAGAAAAAATTCATTCTGACTTGAATATTTGACTTATGTAACTTTTAGGTGGTTTTATGGAGTTGATATGGATGAGATTAGTGGAAGTGGTAGGAATTCAGGTAGGTAGTTAAACGATGGGAGATTTTTTACTGAAGTACAAGAAAGACTGAGCTATTCTACTGTTGCTTTTCAAACTTTTTTTATTATTGCTAATACATATTATATAAAATTTACCATTTTAACTATGTAGTTTAGCGGCATTAATTATAATCACATGGCTGTACAACCATCACCACCATTATCTCTAGAGTGTTTTCATCTTCCCAAAGTGCTTTTTTGTCCTTAGGGTAGATTCCTGGAAAAGGATTGCTTTGTTATAATGTAGATCTACTTTTAATATTCTGAGGCATCCCTACATTGTTTCCTTAGGTGCTAGATTAATTAATTCCCACTAAGAGCATACAAATGTTCCCTTTTCTCCATACCCTCTCCAGCATCTTTACTGATCTTTTTGATCTGGATCTCTGTAGCTTATTTACTGATTGTTAAAAATTATGCCCTTGAATGTGTATGTGTGCATATATAAACATTTTTAATACATTTATTGATTGATGGGCATTTGAATTGTTTCCATATCTCAGCTCTTGTGATGATGGGTGTGCATGTATCTTGTTCAAATGCTATTTTCATTTTGTTTGGGTATCTATCCCAAAATGGAATTACTGGATCATGTGGTAGACCTATTTTTTTTAACTTTTTATAGGACTGACTTACTGTTTTTCATAGTGGTTGAACTAATTTACATTCTGACCAGCAGTATATAAAGCTAATTTTATTGTTTTGCTGGTTTTTTTCTAGCACCATTTGTTGAAGAGGCTATCATTTTCCAGTTGGATATTCTTGATTCCCTTGTGGCAATATTAGTTAACTGTATTTCTTGAGGTTTAATTCTTGGTGCTCTATTCACTTCCATTGATCACTTCCGTTGGTCATTTTGTCTGTTTTTGTCCCAGTACCATGTTATTTTTATTTTTATTGTTTTGTGGTATCGTTTAAAATTCTTAACTGTAATAGCTCTTTGTTTATTCCCAAGATTGCCTTTTTAGGTCTTTTGTCATTGCGCACACATTTTAGGATTCTATTTTTGTGAAGAGTGCTTTTGGTATTTTGATGGGCATTTTGTAAAATCTGCAGGTAACTTTGGGCGGTATGGCCATTTCACCATTAATTGTTGAATCATTTTTATACTCTGCCCTGAAATTTTTAAAAATCTCACATGCTGATTCCTGTAATTCTTAACAATTGAATTCATCCTCTGTTGTACTTTTCAAAATTGAATAACCAGTAATCATTTCCAAGATTTTAACCTTCCTTTTGATTTACCCTTTGGAGATTTAAAGTACATTTTATGTAGTTACCACAGAGAATGTGTGTAGAATTTCATAAGGTAGACTTCTCAGTCTGATAACCAGTTTTATATTAAAAGTCTAGTCTTTATACTGACTGATTGATTCTGACAAAGTTGTCTACCTTCTTAAAGCTATTTCTTTTCTTTGAAAAATGGGGTAAGTATCTCATAATTTTAGGATGTTTTAGTTTATGCACACACACACATATATGTACATAAAGTAGACTTGCCTGGTATATATTTACACTCATTTTCTTGTACATATCTGATAACAGCTCTCTTCTTGAATTTGACCACTTGTTTTGATTGTCAATTAATTTAATTTACAACTATTATTGATTGAATATTTAATATTCTTATTGGATATTAACTTATTCTGTTTTCCATGTTTGTTGCTAGTTTAGTTCCTTTAAATTGTTTTTGGAGTGCCCATACTAGCTCTGTCTTGAGATGGAAAATCTGAAAATTCTAGACCTAGCATTTATAGATTCTGCTGTTTTGGCTGTTTTCACGTATTTAATTTTTTCTAGAGAGACACTAATTTGTCAGTATCAACTCTACCTCCTAAAAGGGTTATTATAATGACAAGGACCAACTGAGATAAAGTATATAAAAGCCCTTTGGTAAAGTTTAAAAGTGTATGCCAGTGTGAAATTTTTTGATGATGACAGTGTTTTTGCATTGTTTAACTTAGATTGACTATAATTTTTCTATTTAATTGGCTAAATGGTCTTAAAATTTTTGGAGACATACATTTTATATAGAATGTGAATTTGCTTTACTTTCCAGACATGCTTGACAGTTTATTAAAAAAATGATACCACTTAGAATAATACCATATCAGCTTTTCATCCTGAATTCCAAGTATGGTTAAGGTTTGTATGATACAAAATGGTAGGCAAAATCCTCTGTGCTCTGTAAATGATCACTCCTTACTAAAAGGATAAAAAATGGATCACACAAGTTTAAATTTATTTGATATGGGTGAGGTTTGAGAATTAAAATTCTGTGTTATAGTTATGAAATGGTGTGCTCCTCCATCTTTTATACACACTTCTTTCTATGATAATTTAATTTTTGGTCTTTTTGTCTTGATCACTGTGTTTTTGTCATAGAAATAGGGAGAAGTCTCCATTGAGAGACTGTAGTAACCAAATGGACATCTGTCACTTAGAGCTTAGGTACAAAATGAATCAGGTGAAGAATTATGTAAAATGGTTGGAAATGAAGGAGAAAAAGAATCAATAGTGACTAAATAACATGAATGCAAAAGATGGAGGAAATCTTGGGAAGCATGCACAGAAACCTCAGTTGATAAAACGATATTTTAGTGTTTCTTGAGCTTAAAACAACTCCCCTTGACTACCAAGAGAAAGCTGTATTTAATACTTACGTTACTTTCTTATGCATTTGAGTGCCACAGTAAGTTATCTGCTTTATATGTTGATTTTGTGGGAAACATATGTGAACATCTTACTTCCTTTTCAGTTAATGTTTCATAACTTGAGAACTATCAATAGAACAGTACTGTTCATTACAAATTTCTGCAATGATGGAACTATTTAACTGTAGAGCACTTGAAATGTGACTAATATAACTGAGGAACTGAATTTTTAATTTTGTTTGCTTTTAATTTTGACTTTTAATTAGCTATATGTATATATATCTGGGGGCTGCTTATCACAGTTAGAAAAACCTACTCCTTCCTACTCATGCAGAGTCCGGTATGTTTCCTCTCTAGTCACAGACACTTTAACTCTAGTCACCAAACATGGTTCTTCCCTCCCTACAGCAGTTAACTGCAGCACCAGCTTGTTTTTCTAAAATGCTGTTCAATTCTGGTTCTAATAGTGGTAGATTCCATAAGTTAAGGACTCAGTCCCGTAAGTCTGCTCACACCCTACTTTATCAAGTTCCTAGATGACCCACAACTTTCCTCCTGTTTGGATACAAACAACCTTTGGGGGAGGGATCGAAGTCATGCTGAAGTGGCTTTAGCTTCTTAGTGCTTTTACCCACTGGGCCACCAGGGAGGGCCCGCGGTATAACTATTTTTTCATCATGTATATTTGGGGAGAGACTGTCAAACACTAGATGCTAGTGTTTAGAGAATACATTTGACCCTTGAACAAAGCAGGGTTTTAGCATAATGATCCCACACACAGTTGAAAATATACCTGTAACTTTTGACTCCTCTCAGCATTACTGCTAATAGCCTGCTGTTGACTAGAAGCCTTAATGATAACATAAACAGTTGATTAACACATAGTTTGTATTTACTACTATTCATTAAGTGAAAGTGGCTCATCAAAAATGTCTTTACCCTTAAAGTCTTTATGTTCAGTAGACTCAGGAGAAGGATGAAGAGAAAGGCATTGGTCTTGCTTGCTCTCTAATGAGTGGAGATGAAAAGAGGTAGATGGGAAATAGGGGAGGTGTAACTTCATAAAAATACATCATAGTTTTCTGTCTGCCTGTCTTGCTTTTCATTTCTTTATACATGCTTTTGTGCAGTACTGCTCTCTCTTCCACCACTGACTTTAGTTTTAGTGCCCATATTGTAGAAGGATCTATGTTGTAAAAAGAAGTAAACAGTCTTGATAATTAGTAATCCTTTTGCCAGGTTGTTTAATGTCTATTTGTTTTCTGGTTCAGCTTCTTTTACATCCTCCTTATTGTCTGGCATAGGTTGGGAAGTGATCTTGTTTGTTAAGTTTCTCTGGTGTGGTGTCTATGCACACATAAGTGGAACTTCAAACCCATGTTGTTGAAGGATCAATGAGAATTAATTTTTCTGTCTTTGCCTGAAATGTTTTTGTCCTTGTGAAGCCCCCTTCTCTTAATTCCATTTTCTTAACTAGAAAGCTAAATTTATTCCTTAGTGATATTTAAACTAGAATTCTTTGAATATTGGAGCAGATAATAATTCTTTTGAATAATTCTTAAGTTACCTTTGAGGGTTTAAACATTTGAGAATTATTTTAACTCAAACCTAGTTACCACTGCCTGCAGCTCAGCAATCTCTAGGTTATCTCATGGAAGCCTTAACTAGAGAGGAGGGCATTGATCTAATCATGAAGCTAGTATTTATAGCAAGAGGAGGAACATGTAGAAGATTAGGGACCTGTAACTTAACTTTTAGCATTAAAAAAAAATCTTTTACCTTACTAATTTTGTGGCAATTAGGTTTAAGATTTCAAATAATAATTGTGATTTTGGGACTTCACTGTAGAAACTTTATTGAAGTCTTTTCACAAAAAAGATAACCTATATTAATAACGTCGTGTATGCAAATTGTGGAGGTTATTACATTTTGGCCCACCACCATTTTAAGACCTTTAATACTATTATATACTATAGAATGAACTGTTCCTATTTTATTTTTTTTTTAAAGATTTTTTTTTAAATTTTATTTGTGCATACAGAGCTGGGGTACAGGCCAGAGGCTCAGGGGCAGTGAGAGGCTTCACCAGAGACAGAGCGGGGAACAGAACAGACAGATGGACGAAGTACACTGCTGAGGGGAGCAGCAGGCGGGTCAGGAGGGGTCTGCAATACCATGTCGTCACCTCTGGGGCAGGCGGGAATTGAACTCATGAGGAAGCGGCTTTAGATTCTCAGTGCTGTGCTTTAACCCGCTGCGCCACCAGGGAGGGCCAACTGTTCCTATTTTAGATCTTTAGAATTTAAGTTTTTTTTTTTTGTGTGTGTGTTTTTTTTTTGTGTGTGTGTGTTTTTGTGTGTGTGTACGTACATACGTATGTACTGGGATGTAGGCCAGAGGTGTATGGGTTGGGAGAATTGGGTAGGTAGTGAGAAGATTCACCAGAGACAATGGGGAGCAGAACAGGCAGATTTACTAAAAGATTTCCCACTACCAATTCACCCATGTTTGGCTATGATTTTCTTTTAGATTAAAAATGTCAATAGCAGTTGAAGGTTATGGAAATATGAATGACATAGGACTTTTTATTAGTTTCAGGTGTATAATATAATGATTTCTTAGTTGCATATATTGTAAAAAGAGCACAATAATCAGGGCTACTAAAGGTGTTTATGATTATTCATTTCCAAAGGCAGAAGAACAATACTTGTGTAAGTATTCAGAGGTTAGGATGAAAGAAATTTTTCAGATTTACTAAAAGACACTGCTAAATGGAGCAGTGGTAGTGAAACAGGAGAGTTCTTCTGTGCCATGCGGGGTTAGCTCCTTGGCCAGGGATCAAACTCAGGCCATAGCGGTGATAGTGCTGAGAATTAACCTGTAGGACACCAAGGAGAACCAAAAATTTTAAGTATTAATAAGTAACATTTCTAGCATATAATTCTAAGTATTTTTAAGTTCCATTACAACTTTTTCATTGAACTGTGGGATATCCACAAGTTTTAAAATTGCATTTCTAAATACAAGAGGATTTGAAATTTGTTGTATTTGTGAACTTCCATATGGTCGGTTTTATTGTTAAATGATGTCACTTCTCTGTATTTGTATGTGGGGGGAGAGAAAGAATGAGAGAGGGGAGTACATAATATTCCTTGGATGACTATAGTTTTCCTATTCTCCTTTGATCTTCTTTTTGCTATTGATCTTACTCTTTTTGCTATTACTGACAATGCTTAGGTTGATTTCAAGCCAAAAGCAGTTATTTCACCAACAAACTGGATTTATTTAGACACAACAACTAAAAAGCAGCCTGGACAATTCACTCTTACATTATGAACGTTTCCTTCCTGAGAACAAAACCTACACCAATTTATATAGATTTTAGAGTTCATTGAAGAAAATGAGTTCTATGTGTAGTGACTTCTTATTTGGTTTATGACATCCTGTCATTGACTGAGCTGTTGTTGGGCAAGGAGGGACTTGATAGAGTGGAGTAGCTCATCACTTCTGCAAGGCAGTGTCACTTCATGTAGTCTGTAGATTGCCTGTTTGTGAGAACTCTTCCAGCCTCCCAACCTCTTTTAAATAAAGTTTCTATGTGCTAATTTTCATACTTAGCAAAACACTATTAAATCTAGCTGCATTATCTTGTGAATATATCCATACCTTCAAAAACTATATTTTTAATTTTTATATATAATTAAGTTCAAGGTTGATGCAGTTTTAAAGCTTTATTATAGGTCACGGCTTTGGCAAACTTCATTCACTCTGTCCTGTAATTGAAAACTGCTGTCTCCTGCATTTGAACTCCAATTCTTTTAGTTATGAGTGAGATTTCATCACTGTTTATTTATCTACTTATTTATTTTAAAACTACCTCTTCTTATTGATAACCCATTTTTCTAGGCTGTTTACCCTTTTTTTGGCTATAAATTACTTCTTTGTCACATTCATGGCATATAAAAAGATGAAAAGTTTAAGGCCCTCCCTGGTGGCGCAGCATGAATAGTGCATCACCATGAATCTGGCCTGCAACCCCTTCACCAAGAGTTCTATTTCCTGGCTAGGGGGTGACATGGCATGGCAGACCTCTCCTGACCTGCCCAGCATTGTACTTCATTTATCTGCCTGTTCTGCTCCTGCTTTGCCTCTGGTGAATCCTCTCACCACTCCTGCACCTCAGTTCTATATGCACAAATAAGTAAATCTTAAAAAAAAAAGTTTAAAGTTTATATATCACCAGGATACTTTGACTGACAAGTGTTACTTGCTTTAGAAATGGATGATGGACCTTCTCGAAGAGATCATTTTATGAGAAGTGGATTTGCTGCTGGGCGGAGTTTGGGAAACAGAGGTAAGTAACTTTGTCTTACTCTCGATGGTTGAATGAATAGTGCTGTGGAAATTTTATGCAAGGCTAATTCTGTTGTAATTCAATGTACATTAGACTTTGGCTAATAATTTTATTAAATGTTACTGTTCCTTTCACTGTTTTATACTTGTTTTGATATAATAGGAAATAGTTGATTAGATACGAAGTTAAAAATAACTACTTCACAGCTACATTTTTTTTTAATGGTCAATAATCTGTCTTAGTCATTTTCTTGTTTAAAATCTAAGGAAACTATTAAGTTTATCTTTGTGGCTATGACTTTTAAAATTTTATTTTTTAAATTTCTTTTTACATTCTTCGTTTTGTGCCTTTTCCCATCTCAATTGTAATCCCTGTGGACTTCCCACTACCCATTCACCCATGTATGGCTATGAATTTTTTTTTAGATTAAAAATGTCAATAGAAGGTGAAGGTTTTGGAAATATAAATAACATAGGACTTTTTATTAGTTTCAGGTGTATGATATAATGATTTCTTAGTTGCATATATTGTAAAAAGAGCACTTAAGGTGCTACTAAAGGTGTTTGTGATTATTGATTTCCAAAGCAGAAGAACAATATTTGTAAAAGCATTCAGAGATTAGAATGAAAGAAATTTTTCTTAATTCTGTATTTCTCAAAAACTACTAAAATGCTGAAATAGTTTACACTATTTCATGTAAATTAAATATGTGTTATGGTGTGATAAGGCATTATTAAGATATTAAATTAATTTTATTTTAAAATCCATTTTCTTTTATTGGATGCCATAAACTAGGGCTAATCAGCAGTTTTAAATACACTTAATAATCTTGAATTTATTATGTTAATCTTTGAAAAATTTAATGCTATTTCTAGATATTTCTTTAGAAACTAGAAGGTTTTGTGTAATATAGTTCATCGAAACTTGGAGAGCTTAACTGTCTAGATAGAATTAACACATGTGAATTTTATATTTTGATATGTTCCTGTTACTAACTGGAATAACCTTCATATCAACTTATATGCATTGATGAATCATGTAATGGTTACTAAGAGGTTTTAGTGTTGATTTTGCTGCTACTAACATTAGAAATAATACGTTAATATTACATTCAGGAGTATCTTTAAATAGTGTCTTAGAATGGCATAGTGTTACTTTTTGATTCAGACTTATAAACATTAAGCCTTT
Organism: Condylura cristata; assembly: GCF_000260355.1. Lineage (NCBI taxonomy): Eukaryota > Metazoa > Chordata > Mammalia > Eulipotyphla > Talpidae > Condylura > Condylura cristata. The sequence goes on along the minus strand of NW_004567108.1, from coordinate 48,854,341 downwards.
TTAGAAGAGAAAACCATTGTGGTGACAGATAAATATAAATAACAATTTATTACAAATTGTTATTTCATGTCTCATGATGAAATACATATTAAACTTCCAATCAATACTTTCTTAAATGTTAATACTTTTAAAAAGTTATCTTTATAATACATATCATGCTGGAAATTCATAGAGCCATGAGTGTAACGTCTTTAGCTAATGACTCATCTAATATTTTAGTTTCAGTTTCTTTACTTTTTCAGAACTTGTAATGCAAGTAATGCATTTTTTTTTTT
>NW_004567108.1:48840603-48853295 GCF_000260355.1 Condylura cristata | reverse complement strand
TAGGGAAGCTCCATGTTTAGCAATTTGAGGAACCTCCAAACAGTTTTCCATAGTGGTTGTACTAGTTTGCATTCCCACCAGCAGCCCAGCACCCATATTTTTAGGATATGATGAAAGTAGTTAATCATATACAATTTTGAATGTGGCTTTAAGAGTTTAATTAACAGCTGTATTTAGGGTATTATAAAGATTTATAAGATAGTTTGATGATCACAAGATGATGCTTTGATATTTTTTCTAGTGATAAGGTGGCAGTTAATACTGTTTTTGGAATTCTAGTTTGATTTTATTTAATTAATGTATTTTTAAAGATTTATTTATTTATAAATACAGAACTGGGTATGGGCCAGAGGTGCAGGGATGGGGAGAGGACTCAACTAGAGACAGAATAGGGTGCAGAACCGGCAGATTGACGAAGTACACTGCTGCGGGGAGCAGTGGGCTGGTCAGGAGAGGTCTGCCATGCCATGTGGTCATCTCTGGGGCTGGGGATCAAACTTGTGAAGTGGCTGCTTCTAGCATCATAGTGCTGTGCTTTAACCCATTGCGTCACCAGGAAGGGGCCCAATTTTATTTTTTAAAACATTTTCTTTGTCATAGCACCTCTACCCTCAAAAATTTTAATCTAGTGGCAGAGAAATACATGGAAAGAAATATTACTAAAAGGATATACACATTATATCCTGCATGAAAGTGGTACTGAAGACTGAAATTTTCTTTTTCCTTTTTTTTTTTTTTTAATATCATTGATGCATACAAGAACTGGGTAACAGGCCAGGGGGTGGGGGATGAGAAGATTCACCAAAGACAGAATGGGGAACAGAACAAGCAGATCCTACTGAAATACAGTGCTGAGGGGAGCAGCAGGTGAGACAGGAGAGCTCTGCTGCACCATGTGGGTCAGCTCCCTGGCCGGGAATCAAACTAGTGCTATAGTGTCTGTGGATAACTTCATAGTTGCTGTACTTTAATTCATTGCGCCACCAGGGAGGCTCCTTTGAAGATTTCTGGAAGATTTTATGAAATAGATGTCCTTTGAACTGAACTTTTGAAGAGTAAAAATTTTGAAGGAAAATGGGATGCTTTGCTGACGGAACTGTTTGTAGGAAGGTAAAAATATTAGATATTCAGTGTGTAGTATGGGAAGTTGTTTGGTATTTGCATTAAAATATTAGGTTTCTATTGAATGGAAGAAAATATTTGGATACCAGACACCTGATATTCAGTTAAGGACTGATACTAAAATAGATGTAGAGCTCATAAAACTACAAAACAGAACAAAAAACCTAATTTAAAAATGAACAAAAGAACTAATAGTTATCTATCCAAAGAAGACATTAAAATGGCCAGCAGACATAAGAAAAAAAATTACAATCACTTATTAAAGAAATGCAAATCAAGACCACAGTGAGCTGTCATTTCACACCTGTAAGAGTGGCTCATATCAAAAAGACCAGAGAGAAGTGCTGACATGGATATGGAAAAAAGGGAACCTTTCTATACTGCTTATGGGAATGCATACTGGTCCAACTCCATGGAAAGCAATATGGATGTGTTTCAAAGCACTGTTTACTATAGCTAAACTCTGATAAAACCTAAATGCCTCAGAACAGATGAGTGGATCAAGAAGATATGGTGTGTATACACACACACACACACAGACACACACAGTGGAATACTAATCAATGATCAAAAAGATAAACTCATACCATTTGCAGCAACATGGATAGAGCTTGAATGGATAATGTTAAGTGAAATAAGTTAGAAGGAGATAGGTAAATACCAGATGATGTCACTAATATATATAATATAAAGTAACTAAATTAAGGTAAAGACAAGCTGGAAAATTAACCCTTGGCAACTGACTATAGACTGAAATACCAATATGGGAAGGGTTTGGGGAAGGAAAGAACAAAGAGGGAAGGAAGCACAGTGGTCTATGTTGGTAGAATATAGGTGACTTGGTGGGTGCACTATGGTGGTAATACCTTTTGGGGGCATCCCAATATATCCTCAGTTAAAATGAATAAGTTACTTAATTTACTTTAAAAATACAAGTAAAATAAAAGTGTTGGTGATATGGGGAGAAATTGGAATCCTAGTGCACTCTTAGCATAAATGTTAAACATGGTGCAGTCACTATAGAACATTGTATGAAGACTCCTCAAAAAATTAAAAAATAAGATTATGATTCAACAAATAAAAATGTTTGGGTGTTCAGACTTAAGTAGGGAATAAAAGTTAAGAGGGTGAGCCCTCTCTCTTGGCACAATAGGCTAAAAGCACAGCACTACAAAGCTAGCCGCAGCAGCTTCAACAGAGTTTGATCCCCATCCAAGAGGTGACCCACATGGTGCGGCAGACCTCTCCTCTGTCTTGCTGCTCCCCTCAGCAGTGTACTTCACCAGCTGGCCTGTTCTGCTCCTGACTCTGGTGAGTCCTCTCACTGCCCCCGGCACCTCTGGCCTGTACCCCAGCTCTGTTTGCATAAATAAATAAATCTTTAAAAAAATATTTTAAAAAACCTTACAGCTAAGGGAAATACTATGAAGGTTGGAGAAGTGAATGAAGGGAGTGGCAGTTTTATTTTCATTATATGGCCCCTAATTTTAATTTTAAAAGTGGAAAGATTGAGAAAAATGAATTAGAACAAGAGTATAAAATTATGTTTTATAGAGGGGCATAGTGTAAATAACTTGCTCTGTGAGGGTGAAGCTGGGGTTTCAGTATACAGAAAATCACAGTTGGATAAAGGTCACTAGTAAAGTAGTAGAAAGCTGTATTTCACCACTGATTTTTATGTTTTTTACCTTGGTATTATAATTTAAGAGTTTTAAAGAAGTTATAGATAGATTATGTCTGTTTAAATTGTAAGTTCCTATACAACTTACTCCTCATCCGTGGAAACCCAAATGAACCCAACAGGTTCATTTAGTTCCTAGATTTTTTTAATTAAAAATTTTAATTGAACAAATTTCCTTATTTATTTTTCCATATTTTTCATAACACACTTTATATGTTAAAGATATTTACTCTATCTGAACTTTTTCAGATCCTGGCAAGTCTAATAAAAAAGAATACATCCACAATGGGTGGCTTTGGAGTTGGAAAGGGTTTTGGAAACAGAGGTAACCTGATTAGGATATTTTACAATCAGAACATGAGTCACCCCAAGTCTTTAGTCTTTGAGTTTATATTTCCCTTTAAGATCTTTAGAAAGTATGTGTTTTTTTCTGTAGAATCACAAGGAAATATTTTCACTTTTCTAATCATAACTTATAGCAGTTTATGCTGCTTTGGGTGTGACTGCTGTTCCATTTAGCTTTTTTTTTAATTGTCATGCTACCTGTATTCAAGTTGATTTACTCCACTGGTGAACTCCAGTTTGTGTGGCTTTTGGTTTGCTTTTAACACAAGATCTTCCCTTTTCTCCCCAAATAAGAGAGCAAACTTATACTTCCAAAGAAGAATTTGAATTTTTATTGGTAGAGGAATAAAGAACAAGAAGAAACTTTGAAATTTTTTTTTCTCTTAAAAGAAAAAAGTTCTGAAGATCAGAACTTGGGTAGCGTTTAATGAAGATCAAGCACAGTAATGTGTAAGTGGAAGATCTTCCCAACTATTTGGAAACCCAACATTTGACTCTTTTTGGAAAGGGGAATATGGTTGAGAAGTACCAAAATTATAGAGGGCATTAGAATATAATCCTTATCCGAACTAATTTCAAAGAGTGCAGATATTTAAGTGATAAAATAACAAACTTAAGTTTGTGAAAATAAACTCTTCTGTAGGGATTTTTATTTTGAAATTTTTACCTGTTCAAGGGAGAAATTTTTTGTCATCCAATCAATATCAATACCATAGAACACTTACTTCCAAATGCTAATTGTGTATTCCATTTCCATGGAGTTTGTGATAGATGTTAGATTTTGTTGAATCTTGGATGTTAAGTGACTTGATATGTATACATTTTGCATAAAAACTTAACACCTGTCAAATAGTAGGTAATTAATCAAATAGGTAATTAGTCCTGTATTAAGTAAGTCGTAATTCAATTTATACTTTATAGTTTGTCATTCAGTTTTATGGCATATATTCCCTATATATCTTTTCACTAAAGATCATTTAATTAAGACTCCACATTTAAAATTTTTATGGCTTATTATGTTGAATTTAAATGATGGATTCATTTAAAGTTAATTATAGAGGCATGTCTGTATGTTCCACAGGTTCATAAGACACAGGTTTTTGTTAAAGAGAAATTAGAAAGCACAACTTGATAAAGGTTTTTTAAAAATTCTGTTAAGAAAAGTGGGCAGTTCCCTTGTTATTTAGAAGGAAAAAAAATATTGAATGGTGGACTATAACTTAGATGTATTTTTCAGTGGATGAAGAGATTATGTTTTAATTTATAAAATCTTAAAATTTGGTATATTCAAATTAAAATTTGAATAGAAAGTATATAGTAGTTATAGTTCATGTACCCCTGTTGTATCCAGGTACATAGTAGAGGAATGTATGACTTTTGAGGTAAAATTGGTTGATATTTTAACTTTAATAAACTGACAAAAGGTAGAAATTATAATGCTACCTTTATGATTGTCATTTAGTTTTTATATGTATTGTGTATGCAGATTATTTAAAGGGACATCATAACTAGTTGCCTTCTTTTTAAGTATAGTTCCAGGTAATGGTTACTTTCACATATTTCCAAATTATATTTTGTATAGGTTTTTCAAATAACAAGTTTGAAGATGGTGATAGCTCAGGTTTCTGGAAAGGTAAGTTCATTTTTTTTGGTAACTTTTAAAATTTCAAGTCAAGAGTAAATACCAAAGAGAGAGACTAAAATTGAGTTTTAGTCTGTTCCTAGTTCTGATTTATTTAAACCAAATTTTATAAAGCAATTCTAAGATCTAAGATGTAACCTAGAATTAAGACATTCTAAAAATTGTTCCTATTATCACTTCCCTTACTTAAATTGTAAAGTGCAACATTTTGAATGCTGTTTTTTCATAAAGTTAAGGGGGGGGTAGTGTAGAAAAAGAAACTTAAGAATCAAACCCCACTTCCATAGTCTTTTTTGAGTACAAATAAGCCTTGGCAATGGAAAAAGATTATTGAGAATGTGGGTCACTACTGAACTCACACTGTGAAAACTACAGACCTCTGTTTTGGATGAATACCGGGAATGAGAATAATGTATTGAGTAATCAAAAGATAAACCATAATAATTGTGTTTTCCCAGAAGAATCTGATTGAGTGGATTTGTGTGATGCCTTAAATCTTGTATTTAAAGAGCCTCTTTTGTTTGGTAATCACTCACCTATGGATTCTTTTCAAAATAATACACTCTGTTTCATGTATCTCTGCTATCTTCCAATTGAATGACTTGCAATAAGTTGATTAATTTCTCCAATTCAGTTTTTCTATTCTGTAGAATGGAGAACCATCCATTTTATAGATTGTCAAGTAGACTATGTAGACTACATAAAAATCAAGTAAAAAACATGAAGCTTAGTGCCTGATATGATCATGTAAACAGTAGGTGCCATCTATTTTCATTAAATACTTGAGACTTGATCTGACCCCCTTAGTTGATTCTCAAAATGAAAACGAAACCTAAATCTCATCACTATAAAATGATTTTGGAAAAAGATAGCTTTTTACACATTAAATAGGACATTGGCAGTTTAATCTTCCTTGTTTGTCTCAGCTTTTTCTTCTATTCCATTCAGATGAAAACATAAAGAGCTAATGCTGGAGAGAAGAAAAACATGACCATTTTTATTCTTTTCATTTTTACTTGACCTAATCTCCCAACCTTTAATGAGTATTCCAAATATATTTTCACTTAGCAGAGACCTTCCTTACCAGTTGTCTCCTTTCAGTGTGGCCCAGAGTGCTTTTCAGCATCAATTTGTTTCTCACAGCACTTGAGAGAACTTCTTTCACCAAAATGGTACTTTCTTCTCTTTGGCCATTTCCTCTGTCAATCATTCTTAGTTCCCCATAATTAAAAAAGCACATGTGTGAATTGAATTTTTTCATTGTCACAATGGTTCTTAAACCCAGGAACAAGTTTTGGCATCTCGACAGAAACTTTGTACGCTAGTGATAGCATGTTTTGTAGTTATTTTTCTCTGCAACCTATTTTCCTGTAAGTGTAGTGATTAGAAAGTCAGGTTTTGGAATTGAATTACCCTAGGTTTAAGATCTATATCCTCCTCTTCCTGTTAGTTATATAACCTTGAAGAGTGTTTTTAACTTATGTATGTACATAGTGAATACCAACTTTAAAGATTTTGTGAAGATTTAAATAATACATATAAAAGTGCCAGACAGATACGTGTTACTGTTATTTTTATACATTTAATAGGCTATAACTTGGGATCATTATCTCATTTGTTCTTTTGGCTTTAATTTCTAACTCTACAGAGACTTTTAAAGAATAATTATTTATTTTGAAAAAAGACCCATAGATATTGCAAAAAACAGTGCATAGGGTTTCCTTCTCCCAATTTCTCATTAGCTTATTTTCATTCCCATTGTGGTAAAAATAATTTTAGGTGTATTTTAGGGAAATAATTGGCCAAAGGTAATGTTCTTACCAGGTTTCAAATTAATTTATACTTCTTTTCTATAAAGGCAATATATAATAACTAACATCTTTGTTATTCCAGAGCCAGTCTTAAAAGTTCTTTCTTTCCTAATAAGTTTCTTATAATGTTAAGTTCTGCTTCCAAGAAACTTGATGTTAGATAACTTGCTTCAAGTTGTCTTGATGTTAGAAGACTCTTTGGGTACACTTAGTAGTTTTTCACTTCATTTCAAATAGGGGTCTGCAACAAGAGCTCTGGATTATTGTTTATAGTAAAACAGTATTGTTTCATAGGTTAGTACTTTTGCACAAGAACTTAAGCTTGGTAAGTTGTTGAGCCAATATATGTCATCACAGTTACTTAAAATTCTAAGATATGAAATAATAATGACATATTAAAAAACCCCGAAACCCACTATATTTCCCATATGTGGCTTCGTTGGAACCTTCTAGAAAGTTTAGTTATTACTATAACAAAGTTATATTAATAAAATATACTTTCAACTTTGAAAAATTATTCATTCTTCGATATCACTCCACAATTTCAAAATAAATACCTCTGGACATAGATCCTGGGAATTTATTTTTAATCATTTTTTCAGATAATTCTTAAGTAATCTTCAGTGCAGTTATCTTCATACAGCTAATATTTATTTAGTCTTTGGTACTGTTGCTTGATAACATTGTTAAAAATAGAAAAACCACAATATTCCTACATTCTTTTGCTAGGATGGATATAGGAAAATTGCATATATTAAAAACACTGATGTCTCATTTATTTAAAAAGGCATATTACAGAGAAACTATGGTATTTTAAAAACAAGACTTGTTATAGACCACTAAAAATACATGACTACCTAATATTTTAGATATTCCTGAAAACATTTTTAGTTAAGCTGAAATTTATGAAAATCTTATTTTGGCTCATGTCTAACCCTTAGCATATAGCAGGTTCTTAATTATACAAGCAATAATTCATTTTTTAGATAAATGTAAGTAATACCTGAATATATCTTTGTATTTCTGTTAAAGTTATTTTAAGATGGAAAAGCTCATATTTTAACCTAGGAAAGTACTTATTTTTTCTTATGACAGTGCTGTTCTTTAAGGTTAATTATTTAGATGTTATTTACATGTTAAATTTTTATTCAAGAGTCTAATAATGACTGTGAAGATAATCAGACACGGAACAGAGGGTTTCCCAAGAGAGGCGGTAAGGACCACATTTTGGAACAACTTGTACTTAAGACAGAGATTTAAACTCACAAAACTGATTTTGAAAGAGCAGAAAGCAAAAACATTTTGATGGCAAAAAACCCTTAAATGGGGTACTTCGTATGTTTTATGCTATTAATACCTGAGTAACTAATTCAGTATATGTCCATTTTTTTTTAAAGATTTATTTGTGCATACAGAACTGGGGTACAGGCCAGAGGCTCAGGGGTGGTGAGAGGCTTCACCAGAGACAGAGCGGGGAACAGAACAGGCAGATCGAGGAAGTACACTGCTGAGGGGAGCAGTGGGCGGGTCAGGAGAGGTCTGCCACACCATGTGGTCACCTCCGGGGAAGGCAGGGATTGAATTCATGCAAAAGTGGCTTTAGATTCTCAATGCTGTGCTTTAACCTGCTGCGCCACCAGGGAGGGCCAATATGTCCATTTTTTAATGTCACTAGATTCCTCCCCTCCCCCTTAAGATCTCCATAATGTGTCACAAAGTACAGAAGAGGAACTGTGCAACTCTTGGTCAGTCACAAAACAAATGATGAGGGGGAGGGAGTCTTTTAGTGACTAGAAGTTACCATTTTAATTAAGCCATTTTACTGGTCTTTCATATATATATTTTTTAAAGATTTATTTTATTTGTACATACAGAACTGCGGTACAGGCCAGAGGCTCAGAGGGTGAGAGGCTTCACCAGAGACAGAGTGGGGAGCAGAACAGGCAGATCGACGAAGTACACTGCTGAGGGGAGCAGCGGGCTGGTCAGGAGAGGTCTGCCACACCATGTGGTCACCTCCGGGGCGGGTGCGGATCGAACTTATGTGGAAGTGGCTTTAGCTTCTTAGTGCTGTGCTTTAACCTGCTGCACCACCAGGGAGGGCCCAGTCTTTTCTTTTTTATGGTGCTGTGTAAGAACTGTTTTCTCTAAAGTCATAAAGGTATTCTCTTCTATTTTCCATTTAAAACTTTATCTTTTAATTAAATGGAACAGCAATATTTTTCTTTTTTTTTTTTCGTTTTGCCTTCTGTTATAGTAAATATATATATATATATATATAAACACTATCTTTTTAGTTCCCATATTGAAAGGCTAATTATAATTCACTGAATTTACTTTTGTATGTAGGATAAATAGGGCTCAAGATATTTTGCCCCAGTGTGCATGTCTAGCTGAGCCAATATCCTCTGTCCTAAATTTGTGTATAAATGTGAAAGTGTTTATAAATTTCATTTCATTGGTCAGTTTCTCTATCTTTGTACCAACGTAATGTAGTCTAATTACTGTAGCTTTATAATAAGTTCTGATAGCCGGTAATGTAAATTTTCCCAGTTTGTTCTTCAAAATTACCTGGATTACTCTTATTCCCCTAGGTTTATCAGCTTCCAGAAAAAATTCACATCAGACTTTTGGCTGGGATTACAAAATCAATATGTAGATTATTTTAAACCAATTTTCCAGATAGTTCTTAAACAACCTTCAGTGAGTTACCTTCATAAAGCTAGTATTTAGTCTTTGGTACTGTTGTTAACATTGTTAAAAATAGGAAAACCACAATATTCCTACATTCTTTTGCTAGGATGGATATAGGAAGGTTGCATATATTAAAAACACTGATGTCTCATATTTATTTAAAAAGGCACATTACAGAGAAACTATGGTATTTTAAAAACAAGACTTGTTATGTATTCCATAGACCATTAAAAACACATGACTACCTAGTAGTTTAGAATGAGTATCTGTTACTATCAAATCTTCTAGTACATGAATCATACCATTTATTTAATTCTTCATGTTTTCCTACTGGTGTTTCATAATTTTGGTGATAGTCTTTATACCTCTTTCTACACTTGAGTACTTGGTATTTTGTGATACATTTTTACAGATGTGCTAATACTTTGTATAACATAAAGCTCGCCATTTTTAAGTTTATACATTACTGATATTAAATATACTCATTATTTTCTATGAATCACTTTTTTTTCAAAAAGCCCTATTTCTTTTAGTGCTTAGTCTTATTTCCTCCCTCTCCCCATCCTCTGACAACCACTAATCTACTTGCTATGGCTTTGCCTATTCTGAACATTTCACATAAATGAAACTATGTAACTTGGGATCAATCTTTTGTTTCTGACTTCTTTTGTTTAGCTTTGTTTTCATGGTTCATCATATTGTTGCATATAACAATACCTATTTCTATGATTGAATACTATTATACTATATAGATATACCAATTCAGTTCATCAGCTGATGGACATTGGGTTGCTTTCCATTTGTGGGCTAGAATAACTTACATTGTTATAGATATTCATGTGTATATACATGTGTGAGCATGTTTTTATGTGGGTTATGTCATAGATTTGGAATTGTTGAGAGTCATGTAGTAATTCTTATGTTTAGTGTTTTGAAGAACTATGAAAATGTTTTCTATAGCACCTGCACCATTTTATATCCCATCTGTAATGTATGAGGTTTTCAGTTTCTCTACATTCTTACTAGTATTATTTATTGTATGCTTTTGATTGTAATCATCCTAGTAGGTGTAAAATTATAATATCGTTGTAGTTTTTTTTTTAAATAGATTTATTTGTGCATACAGAACTGGGGTACAGGCCAGAGGCTCAGAGGGTGAGAGGCTTCACCAGAGACAGAGTGGGGAACAGAACAGGCAGATCGATGAAGTACACTGCTGAGGGGAGCAGCAGGTGGGTCAGGAGAGGTCTGCCACGCCATGTGGGCACCTCTGGGGCAGGCGGGAATTGAACTCATGCAGAAGCGGCCTCAGATTCCCAGTGCTGTGCTTTAAACTGCTGCGCCACAAGGGAGGGCCATATCGTTGTAGTTTTGATGTACATTACCTGATGACTATAATGCTGAGCAACTTTTCATGTATACTTTGGAGAAATGTCTGTTGAGATCCTTTGTCCATTTTAAAAAAATGGGTAATTTGTTGTATTGTACTAGAAGTCACGGGCGTGCACGCACACACACACACACACAAATACATACATACATATGCTTGGTACATTTGTTATCAGATAAATGACTTGTGGATATTTTCTTTTTCTACGGATTGACTTTGCTTAATAGTGTCTTGAAGCACAAAAGTTTAAAATTTTGATGCATTCCAGTTTACTTAGTTTTTCTTCTGTTGCTTGTACTTTTGGTGTCTTACCTAGAAAATCTTTTGCTTATTTCATGTAGATTTTCAACTGTTTATTTCTAAGGAATTTATAGTGTTTGCTCTCATATTACGTGTCTGATTAATTTTGAATTCAATTTTGTATATGGCATAGGGTGGGGCCAACTTCCTTCTTTTGTATGATTTCTAGTTGTCCCAGCACCATTTGTTGCTATTGATGTTGAGCACTCTTAATCCTGCTTGGAATTTGTTAAATTTCTTGGATGTGTAGATTGATAGTTTTAATAGAATTTGGGAAATGAACTGCTATAACATAAAATTTGTCACTATTTTTAAGTGGTATTAAATATATTCAAAGGGCTGTACAACTGTCATTACTAGATATATCCAAACTTTTAATCATCTGAGCAGAAACCTGTAGCCATTAAGCGCTAATTCTCCCCATGCCTTTTTATTCTCAGTCTCTGATAACCTTTATTCTGTGTTCTCCTTGGATATGCCTAGGCTAGATATTTCCTGTGGAAGAATATAATATTTGCCCTTTGGTGTTTGATTTAATTTCATGTTTAGTGTTCATCCATGTTATGGAATGTGTCAGAACTTCACTCCAAATTTTTTGACTGAATAATATTCTCATAATAAACACACATCTATGTATGTGTATATATACACCACATTTTATTTAACCAGTCCTCTCTTGATGTTTACTTGGGTTTCTTACTCCTTTTGTCTATTGAGAGTAATGCTGCTATGATCATTTATCAGTTGGAATCCCTATTGGGGTATCTTTTGGGTCTATGCCTTGAAGTGGAATTGCTAGAGAGTGGGTATGGGGTTAGATATAATGTGCCACAAAATTTTACTATTCTTAAATGAGAATCAATCTTTTCTTTTAAATGGATGCTCACTGGTTAATTTTCAGTGTTTAAAAGATAATTCTGACAGTTATGGCCCATATCTTTTGGCATAACAAATTGGACTGACTGTACCATTTCACTGATTTTATTGATCTTTATCCTTTTAAGATTTTTATTTTGCTTGCTTGTATATAATTGATTTTTACATACTGAAGTTTCAGTGAACTGGCTATATTTATGGTAAGTACCTTTTTTTAAAAAAATAAAAAGGATGATCATATTTCTATTTTACAAAGTTTAAATGACATATAGACTCATTCTTTTTGAAGATTATTACCAAACAGTAAAAGAACTATAAGACCTTGTCAATTTTCCCTTAGAAATGTGGAATAGAACTCATGAAGGGGGCACTCCGTGGTGGTGCAGTGGGTTAAAACACAACACTACAAAGCTAGCAGCAGCAGCTTCAACATAGGTTCAATCCCTGGCCAGAGAGGTGACCCACATGGTGCAGCAGGTCTCTCCTGTGTCACCCACTGCTCCCCTCAGCAGTATATACTTCATCAATCTGCTTGTTCTATGCCCTGCACTGTCTCCGGTGAATCCTTTCACCACCCATGCTCCTCTAGCCTGTACCCTAGTTCTATATGCATAAATTAATAAATCTTAAAAAATAAACAAAAAACTCATGAAGGGAATAAGAACACCTTTAAAAAAAAAAAAGATAATGTGGCCCTCCCTGGTGGTGCAGCAAGTTAAAAGCACAGCACTGAGAATCTAAAGCCGGTTCTGCATGAGTTCCATCCCGGCCTGTCCCAGAGGTGACCACATGGCGCAGCAGACCTCTCCTGGCCTGCCCGCTGCTCCCCTC
>NW_004567108.1:48786575-48840503 GCF_000260355.1 Condylura cristata | reverse complement strand
AAAAAAAATGTTATTTTATGAAAAGTGACATCAAAGAAAAGCACAAAGTATTCTAATACAAACACATATATATATAATAGGAGTACTGTCATATTACAAATATAAAAAAATTTCGTAGAATTGTTGGAATATCTTTATATTATAGTTCTCCTTCTCAGAAGTTACTTGTTTGACACTGGATATATACTTCCCTTTACAAACAGTTAACATTATATCTACCTTATGCAACTTTTTCATTCAACATTTTTAGAGATGATATGAGTAGTGTTTCATTCTGGCCTTTTAAGCTGTTTACTTAACAAATGTACTTGTTTTTGCATAGAATAACTGGGGGTGTAGGCCAGAGGTTATGAAGTGCGGGGTGTTGGGGGGGATTTGGGATGGTCATGAGAATATTTACCAGAGACCAAGTGGGGAGCAGAACAGGCAGATCTACTGAAGTACACTGCTGAGGGAGCAGTGGACAAGACAAGAAAGGTGTGCTGTGCCACGTGGGTTAGCTCACTGACTGGGGATTGAACTCATTCCACAGTGGCTGGTGATCCTTGATAACACCACCTTGTGCCACTAGCGAGGCCCCAAAGATCATTATTTTCATGACTGTGTGGAGTACAGGAAGTTCTTCTCCCTAGTTTAAAATAACATGTAGATATTTTATTTTAGATGTTAGTTTTACCTCTAGTTATTAGGCTGTGACAAAAGAATGAATTACTGAAATGTTTGATAATCTGCTCATTGGTTCTGCAGAGAAGATAGAATTGAAAATGAACACATTTGAAGTTACAGAAAAGAATAAAACATTATATATGGTTTAAACAGAACAAACACAGATGAATAAGCAAATAAAAAAATTCGAGCAAATTCTAAATTTGGAAATACACAATTGAAAACAGTTAACAGTTATGGAAGACAGAATAAGGAGTCCTGTTATCCCAATATATGTGCAAATATCTCCAGAGGAGAGAACAGAGAAAATGGGAGGAGGTGGGGAAGGAAAAAAGAGACTATTCAAAAAGAATAGAAGACACCTTTCTAGATTTTAAGAGGTACAAGAATCTTGAGCAAATTAAGAACAAATCCACACCTTAAACCCTGACTGAAATTATAACGCAAAGATAAAACTACAGTATAATGGGGGGGCAGAAAAATTATAGTAGATTGATAGTAGAACTCTTTTTCTATAAGAGATCAGAATATAGTAGAATAAAGAAAACTGAGGGGCTCTTAACCCAAATAGCTATACTGAGATTATTTATGTTTCAGAAATATCATTCAGTCAAAGATGGTATTTAACCCTCTAATACAAATGAGGAAAGAACGCCTAAATCATTTAGATTAGTAAGAAGGTAACTGAGTGGAAGAAGAAAGAATAGGAAACAATGATAAACCAAAACATATAAAAATTAAAAGTTTGTAAACTTATTGGTGAACCTAAATAAGAGATGACTGCATTGGCTAGTAATAAGAATAATGATTAATTCAGGTGTTCAAAAAACAAAGAACTAAAATATCAGTAAGTAAAAAGACTTATATTCTTTGCCAACCTACTAGGAAGGAGGATGTATTGAAACTAAGGATTTCTTAAATAATGTTAAAATGGAATAATCAGGAAAAGTATAAAATAATCTGGCATAACAGTGTACTAATGGAGGAAATCCAATAAATGACAGAATTTTGCAGGATGAAGTCTAGGTTAAAGGTAGTTTATGTATTCTTTAAGTATGGTGAAATTGGAGGATAACAGTAAAAGCAAAATGAAATATAGCATTTGAGGAAATCTAATAAGATGAAAGGAAAACAAAAAAATTTTAAAAAATTGCTGAGGGGAAAACACAACATACAGTGGTAGAAATAAAAATAGGCCAGTAATTATTTTATATATAAACACATTTTAGTGGCAAATTGAAAATACAAAAAGTAGCTAATCCAGTAATGAAAAATATGGTGTAGCTATGAGACAAAGTCAGACAGTATGAACTAAATACTTGCTTATGATAAAGTGTTCATTCACTGGGAAGACACAGCAGTTCTGAACATGGTTTGAACCTAGCAACATATTCTTGAAATATATTAACCAAAAATAAACATAAGGAACAACTTGCATATCCTAGTAGGCTGAATCTTGTTTCCTCAGAAATAGTCACTCAAATTAGTAAGATTGTAGAATATTTGAATACCAACACTAAACTTGATGTATCATCTGTTTGGAAAAATTACCGATTACACATCCATTTCCAGCATATATGGAAAATAACATACAGTTTGACCATCTCTAGAGACAAAAGTCCCAAAATACACTGTAGAATTTATATTACAGATTCTGTTCTCTTGTTTAAGTGTAGTTTAAGTAGAATCAGTAATAAGCCCCTATTTTTTATGGTTGGAAACTGAATTTTTCAGTTTTTTAATAATTCTTGTAGAAATTAGAAATATTTAGAAATTAATGATAGTAAAAATAATATCAAAACTTAGGGCATATAGTTGCACTTGGTTAAGAAGTATCTTTTAGAGGAAAATTATTAGATGCAGACATTAGAAAAGAAATTGGTGATGTTACTATTAACTTACATAATTAAAAAAAAAGTACAAGGAAGTATAAAAGTTGATAGAAATGACAGAAAAAGAGACATATAATAGAGAGTTATTTGTAGTAGAAGTGAATGAAGTGCCATTTCACAGATTAACAAGAGCAAAGATGAGTAAAAGAAACCAGAGGAAGAATAGATTCTGTATGTTTCCATTATATAAAGCTCAAAAACAAAACAAGTAATAAAAATGGTAGTTGTTAAAATGAGATCAAGAAATAATTTAGGACACTGGTTAGATGGAGACAGATGTCTGGGGAAGGAGACAAGAAAGATATAGGGCAAAAGATCCAAATGGACTGCAAAGCATTGGGAACACTTTAGTCTTAAACTGGATGGAGGGGCTGTACGTTCTCAGTGCCTCATAAGTTACACCTTTCCCTTTTAGCTACTTTCAGTTTTGATTCCCAAAGGTTATGGCATTAATTAAAAAAAGTCACAGCCCAATTTATTTGTAATAGTAAATGTGAGTACTTATAGTTGAAATATGGCATTTTTTTTTTAGTAAGTACCTGTTTATGCCTTAAAATATTTAAAGTAATTGAATTATGCAAGGCTTAAATTTGGCCCCCAAGCCCCCAAGACTATTTTATTATTGTTTTGTGGTGTTCCTGTGTTTGTGTTTTTACTGTTATAGGCTATCAAGATGGAAATGATTCTGAAGCTTCAGGGTCATCCAGAAGAGGTGGACGAGGTAGTTTCCGAGGTTGCCGTGGAGGATTTGGTCTAGGAAGTCCAAGTTAGTAGTGGATTGCAAATAATGTGCTTCATCTTTTAAGAAGGAAATGATTTTTGAAAAATCACATAATATTATTATGAAAATTAAGTGAAAATATCTAGTATAGTAGCTGGTACATTATCACCTACATTGTATAATTTTTTTTAGACACATGTAATTGCATATATTAGATTGGAATATGCAAGTCTTTTTAGAAATTTGTATGACTCAGCTCTTTTAATGTTACATGCTATTAAGTGTTTTAGAGACTTGATAATGATCACTGACTATATAAACAAATGACTGTCTATTTGGCTTTACCCATCAATGTGGCTTCTTCCCTAAAATTCCTCCAGTCTTCAGTCCTTTGGAGCAAGGGTATTGTATTCAGAAGTCAATGTTGGATTGCATGTGTCTTAATAGGCTATGACATATTGATATTTTGGGAAGCTAAAACCATACATTTATGATAATGGTTGAATAGAAATGTTGTAGATTAGTGAATTGTCATTTTTTAAAAAGTGTAGGAATTTGAAGAGTGTTCAGAACTAGTAAGATTTTATTTGGCAACAATGGAAGCAAGGTATGCTATTCTGGGGAATAAGAATGAGTTGATGCCATGTGAAATTTGGAGGGCAAAAACTTGCTTAATATCATGTTTTGAAATAGCACTGGCCCTAACAACTTATACAGAAAAATTTTAGTAAAAGTTTTTGAGGAAGTAATTTGTAATTGAAAGAAATAATTTGTGGAGAAATTCTTTGTGTAATGCTTGAAAAAAATACTCATTATGGTTTCAGTTAAATTTAACTATCTTGTATCTTTTAGTCTCATGCATACAGTTTTTTTCTTTACGAGTAATTTAAAAATATCTTTAAAGTAATATTATCTAACTGTATTGTCTGTAAACTAGATAATGAATATGAACAAGAGGAGGGGACACAGCGCACTGGTAGCCTTTTTGGTTCTAGAAGATCAGTCTTCAGTGGTGCAGGTGAGACATAAAATGTATTACTGAATATGAACCATTCAAAATGTATTTAGCTCTAGGATTTGTAAAACTAACATATGTTAAGTATACTAGGTTGGTTTACAATTTTTTTCTGCCTTTAGATCTGTAAGCAAAAATAATGGAATTTTTGCATCCCTTACAAAATTTGTGTTCTGTGATTTGTTTTCTTTTACCTACCAGTTAGAAGTGTAAATTATACTTTCAGTTGTAGGAAGAATTATGAATTTTGTATAGGTATCAAAGACTTCTATGAAGGGATTTGAGGAGAAAATGAAAAAAAAAATCAATGATGAAAAATGTTCATAAATAAACTGGTATATCCAGACAATGGAATCTTATTCAGCATTAAAAAGAGTTGAACTATCAGGCCATAAAAATAAATGGTAGAATTTTAAATGCACATTGCTAAGTGAAAGAAAACTGCAAAGGTTACATTCTGTGTGATTCCAGCTATGTGACATTCTAGAAAAGACAAAGCTACACAGACGGTTAAAAAGACCAGTGGCTGCTATAAGAGGGAGGCCGTGACAGTTTTTTTAAGGAAGTACAAATATTTTGTTTGACACTGTAATGATGGATACATTTTTTCAGAGTGACAGAATGTACAAGAATGAACTCTAATGTAAATTATGGACCTTGGGTGGTTCGGTTGCATTAATATGGGTTCATTACTTGGTGAGAGATGCTGGTGGGGGAAGCTATACAGATGATTGGGGGGAGCAGGAATTTTGGGAAATCTCTGCTTTCCCTTCAGTTTTTCTTTGACCCTAAAACTGCTTTAAAAAAAATGAATTATTTACATAAAATATTCAGATGAGGAAAAGATTTTAATTGAACTAAAAGATGAATGGTTAAAATAAGGGACTAGAAATCCTGAGTAGGTAATATTTGAGTAGATATGACTATATGGTTTATGGGCTTTAGGGGAAGCTCTGATTGTTTTTGAATAGTAATCTACAGAAAAATGTCTAATAGGTAATGGTGACACCTATCCAAGCAGGAGTGGCAATGGAAGTGGACGAGGTGAGTTGTTACTTGCTTTGCCTATATTCAGCTGACACACTGTCATGCAGATTTAATTTATGAAAGATAACTACTACAGATTTAATACATTCTGAGGAGTATCCATTTACACAGCCAGTCATAAAGAGTTTGTGCTTATCGATATATCAATTCTGTTATAGGAATTATGTACTATAAATGTGTTTGCTTAATATGTGAACAAGGATGTTCACTGAAACTTCAGCTAAAATAAGTAAACACTGAAATCACTTAAAATTCTTTAAAAAATCATAAAATGGCAAACCATGCAAATGTGAAAGATTGAGATATACTGTGAGTATAAATCTGTACTATATTAAAATTAGTTTTTTTCTATGAGATAGTTATTTGATTTGGAATAGGGGAAAAAGTGTATTTACTGTGTACCACTTTGTACCCTAAAAATGTTTTTAGAGTTGTAAGTAATTAAACACCATATGAAAATTAAATGTTTTCCCAACTAGTAAATCAATAAAATGATCATTGTTGTCTAAGAGTATTCAAAGCAACAACTCCCTTAAGTTGCCTTATCCCTTACCCCCTGCCATTATTCTTAGATTCATCATACAGGAAGAGATTGTTAATTAGCTAGCAAATTTTCAACAAATACATCTTATTTGAAAAGGATTTCAAGACCTGTTGTCATACAGGCAAGGAAATTAGTTCAAATGTAAAAATGTTCGGTGTGGTTAGTTTTTCAAATCTAATGCAGTACTTTCTTTAGTGATAGAGCCTGAAGTGGCATTATATATGACTAGTTGTTTAAAAATCAGAAAGGTAGCATATAGAAAAGAGTTAACATTAGAGGCTTAGCTACCATTCTTTGAAAATCGTGCTTACATGGTTGGCCCTAGTCAGGCATCTAGGAACTTGGATTTCAGGAGGGTGTTCTTATGGTTCTAACTGGTAAGAGTGATTGACTGTGCCTAAAACTGCACAATATTGTGATTGGTCATTGCTGAATACCTGCTTTATTTCTGGGTATAGAATTTTGGTATGTGCCAGGAAGAAGGAGGTTTACTTATTAATGACCCCTAATAAACACCTTGGAGTTTGATGAGCTCTGATGAGCTTCTCTGGTAGATAAAATTTGCAATGAGTTTTCAAAGCTCATTGCTGGGAAAATCAGTGTGTCACCAGTGGGAGAGGAGTCTTGAAAGCTTGTGCCTAGTTTTTCTGTGGACTTTGCCCCATATGCAAAGTTTATTTTGCTTCCTACCCTAAGTTGTATGGTTATAACCATAAGTATAACTATGTTCAGTGTCCTATGAGACCTCGTGAATTATAGAAACTGGGGGTGGTGTTGGGAACACCCCAATATAGATGTAATTTTTTAGTTCAAAATTTATTTTGCTTCCTACCCTAAACTGTATGGTTATAACCATAAGTATAACTTAATGTTCAGAGTCCTATGAGACCTAGTGAATTATAGAAACTGGGGGTGGTGTTGGAGACACCCCAATAAAGATGTAATTTTTTAGTTCTGTTTAGGATATATATTCCTTCTTGGGGATTGTGAGAAAAACATATAACACCTTTAAAAATAGTAATATAGAACTTCAGCATTTTGAAAACTAAGGAAACAAAATGTTTAAGATTCTATCTTAGTTTTCTTGCGTATTATTTGGACAAAGGGCCATTAAAGATATCTATCCAGTTATAGAATTTGTCCACTTTATTTAAAGACAAGCAATGAGAATAAAGATGTGTATACACAATCTTGAATCTTAACTGATTGTCACTACTGGATCTCTTTAATAGGTGGTTACAAAGGTTTAAATGAAGAAGTAATAACAAGCTCTGGAAAGAGTAAGTCTTACTTAGATAAGATTTTTATAGTGAATGGTTTCTGACCTCCCGATTTTTAAAAAAGAAACATTCATCTCTTTTATGTGTTTGATTTCCTTTAAGATTCTTGGAAGTCAGAAGCTGAAGGAGGAGAAAGTGGTGACACCCAAGGTATATTAATTTTTGTGAGATACACATTAATATATATTTCATTTTAATAAAAATGCAAAATATTTAAAAGCAGAGTTAACTGTTTGAAGTGAGAACTTGAATAGTAACAATGGGAAGTTTTACATGCTTTAAAATTGATTTTGTTAGTTTTTGTATATCTCTTATTTTTCTTGTTGTCCTTGTAATGTAAATTCTTCTTTTTTAATTTAAATTCCAAGGACCAAAAGTGACCTACATACCACCTCCTCCACCTGAGGATGAGGACTCCATCTTTGCACATTATCAGACAGGCATAAACTTTGACAAATATGATACTATTCTTGTAGAAGTCTCTGGGCATGATGCACCACCAGCAATTCTGGTCAGTTTAACAGATATTTTTGTATTGATTATGTAACAAATTTTGACTTTCATATATGCATACTACCTTTCTTTTAGCTAATATTAAAGAATACAGAAATTTCACCTTTAATATTTAATATCTTAGGCTAGAAATTTAGAACAGTCTGTAGTAGAATTAATTCCTACATTGAAAATAGGATGTGAGAACTTTAAATTTATTAAAAAAGGATACTTTTCCTAGAGATTCAAGATTGATACTTCCAAATGTGTGAGAAAGTGTGTCTTAGAGGAGTGATTTTTCTAAGACTTTGGAGGAGCCCTTTGTTGATAATGAGACATTGTTACTAATCAGAACGCTTTGTTTCTCTTAAATTTTAAGGGGTTAAAAAGAAATTTTTTCAGAACCACTATTGGTAGGAATAATTCTTAATTCTATTAAATAGTTTTTACAGTCTTTGGATATTACTTTTGGGGAAAGTAACTTCAAGATACAAAGTGGAATTAACAAAAACTTAAAACTAATTCAAAGGAATAAGCTTATGGAATGATCTTCATATGCTATTCTCTTTTACCTTCCAGACTTTTGAAGAAGCTAATCTGTGTCAGACACTGAATAACAACATTGCTAAAGCTGGTTATACTAAACTTACTCCAGTGCAGAAATACAGTATTCCTATTATACTAGCAGGACGAGATTTAATGGCTTGTGCTCAGACAGGATCTGGAAAGACTGTAAGTCATGTTCCCACGTGTTTTCTGCCCCATACTCACTGTTTTTTGAACTTTGGTTCTTCCCAAGAAGCTCTGAAATTTTTTTGTTGGATAGAAGGTTTTTAGATGATTGTAATCAACTGTCATGTAAATATTTATCATATAAGTATTTGTTTTTGCATCTGGTTTCTCCTCTTAATGGTGTTTGTGTACTTCTGAAGAAAGAATTTTGAGATGATTCTGGAGTATTGGTTGCAGTCCATAACTATTTAATCAGCTTCTAACATGCAGGTATTTAAAACAATGATTGAGGGTCAACCACCAGAGGTTATTCAGAGAAGGGAAGAAAATAATTTATGCAATGTAACTGATACAGTTTTGGAGTCAGAAGAATGACAAAAGCTGTATGTTTTGTACCTGGTTTATAGTATGAAGTGACCTCAGATTATGCTAGAAAAACTCTGATGAGACCAGGTTGGTTTTAGAATTAAACTGTAGGATATAAATTATATAGGGTCCTATGAGAAACGTCAGGTTCATGGAGCTTGGTTCATACTATTTTAGCTTTAATCAGCTTCCATAGTAGCATTGAAAGGAAAGTAGGTGAGAAAATAACTTAAACCTGGTTTTGGAAGTAGATATTGCTGTTTTATTTGTTAATGAGAAAACAATAGCACTGTATTTCTCTTGCTACATTTCAGTATGGGTAATATATTTAGTAATACAGCTGATGGTTATGATTTCCCAATTTTTGTTCTGTGTGTGGACCATTTTTGTTGTGTATTCTGAGGAATAATCTTACTACTCCAAAAGGGCTCATATTAAGTGCAGTGATTGGCATCAACTTATATCTATATCCCCCCCATATAATGTTTCTGATTTCTCTAGCATCCATGGGTGTCCCTTTTGAAAATTTAAAAAATATTTTTATTAAACATTTTATTTTGCATAATTTGAGCATAAAGACCAAAAGGTCAAAAACACATTGAATGAGTTTTAATAAATAACTATTTTCCTTTCTTAAATTTACAAGCAAGATGGAAGTGGTATTTAAAGATTATCAGGGCCTGAGGAATAGATACAAAATAGTATGAACCAAGTTCCATGAGACTGTACATTATAAATTTTTAAATTATACAACTTAACTTCTAGGCAGCTTTCCTTTTGCCAATTTTGGCTCATATGATGCGTGATGGAATAACTGCTAGTCGTTTTAAAGAGCTACAGGAACCAGAATGTATTATTGTAGCACCAACTCGAGAATTGATCAATCAGATCTATTTGGAAGCCAGAAAATTTTCCTTTGGGTAAGTATATTTGGAGTGCCATTTGCAAAATTTTTTTTTCAGAGATTATTCTCTTTTTTCTAGAAATAGTTGGTGCACCTGTTTTCTCATTAGTCATTCTTTTGACTAATGGTAGCATGCTGTGATTTTGTTACCCATTTTAAAAGAAGGAAGGTATATATGCTGTCAGAAATGTGTCTTATACTGTATCCCTTACTTTTTTTTTTTTTTTAAGAATTGGGGTGTAGGCCAGAAGTACAGCATGGTGAGCAGACTCACCAGAGACAGAGTGGGGAGCAGAAAAGGCAGATTTACTGACATGCACAGCTAAGGGGAGTATTGGGCGAAATAGAAGAGGTTTGCAGCACTGCATGTGGATGAGTTCCCTGGATGGGGATCAAATTCAGTCCTTAGCAGTAATAGCAATGAGACTTAACCTCTAGGCCACCAGAGAGGCCTACATCTCTTTTTTCTTTTTATAATGCACACTACTCCTTTGTCTTGGTACACTATAATTAAAATCTTCTATTGTTGAACACTTAGTTTTCTGCCTGTTGATACTAAAAATGTTGGCAGTAAATTTTATTGTACCATCATCTTTATCCACTTGTGATGCCATAGCTAAGTGGAAAACGTGTGTTTATTGAGATAGTTTTTATTATTTAAAAATATGTAAAATAATATATGAAACATTAAAAAGTAGTAGATACTAAATTTTGAAATGGGTTGTATTGCTTTACTCTCTTAAGTGCCAATTTTTCTCCATCTGACTAAAATAATATGGTTGAGGAGAAACTTTGTGTTTGTCTTCATATTCTCCTTTTTTAAAAATACTATTTCACTTTTTAAAAATGTTTAAAATCCATTTTGTTATTTTAATAAAACTTTTGCTCATATTTTAGTTCTATTTATGCAGAACCTTTTTTTAGATAAGGTGCAAAAAATTATTTTAAATGCTTTTTTCACTTTCATCTTGGATAGACTTTAGTTTGTTTTTTGAATTGTAGATTGTTGAAATACTGGCTTTACAGCTTATTAAAAACATAATTTCCAAATGACTAGATAATGACATTTCTTTTGTTAATAGGACTTGTGTAAGAGCTGTTGTTATATATGGGGGAACCCAGTTGGGGCACTCAATACGACAAATAGTGCAGGGCTGTAATGTATTATGTGCAACTCCTGGGAGACTGATGGATATCATAGGAAAAGAAAAGGTAAGTCTTAGAGGAATAACTTTGTTATAAAATTAAGAATTTTGTGTGTGTGTGTGTGGGAGAATATATATGTTATTAATATTCAGGTCCCCATATGATTTTTGAATCAGTGTGGTCATAAGTAAGTCTTAAAATAATCCCAATAAGAGATAATCCCAATAGGAGATAAATAATATTTTCCATCTTGGGAAAACAAACTCAGTGAGTTTATGTGTAATATATTTAAAATCTCTCAGTTAGATCTAGTTATCAATATAACTAGATTAAGAACTGGATCTGACCCAGAACCCTCATCTATATACCTCCTACTGGGAGAAAAAATAAATGTTTTTATCTAGTTTCATTTACATATTGATGAAATAATATCTTTTCTATATTAAAGGTGTTTGTAGCATCTATTTTGTCTCTTGCTCAAATACGATAGTGATATAACCAGAATTGTTAATTTTCTCTCTTTAAAGGGAGACTTTAGGGCTATGTACTTATTTTAGGTATTCACAGACCACATATATCTGAACTTTCAGAGTGAACTTTAAGTTCACTTTTATTAAACTGATAAGCCTTTTTTTTTAAAAAAAAGATTTATTCATGCATACAATAACTGGGGTACAGGTCAGAGGTGATGGGAGATGAGAGGATTTACCAGAGACAGAATGGGGAGCAGAACAGGCAGTGGACGAAGTACACTGCTGAGGGGAGCAGCGGGCGGGTCAGGAGAGGTCTGCCACACCATGTGGGTCACATCCTTGACTGGGGATCAAATTCTCACTGAAGTGGCTATGGCTAGCTTGGTAGTGCTGCGCTTAATCTGTTGGAGCTGATTTGCTTTCTTAGTCTGTTTTCTATGTGGTTACTAGAAGATGCATAAAGGCACTTTCTTAGGAAAGTGTTAGTTCTTGTTAAGAGGATCCAGAAACTTTCACCTTAACTCCTTGCTAAGTTGCTTCCACAGTAGGAACAAAGTCACTTACGTTTCTTTTGCAAATATATGCTGCTTTTTATAGTAACATGTCATGCAAATGTAATAAAAATTCTCAGTTGTTCCTGAATATACAATGGAGAATTTATGAAAGTCTTAGGAGAGTTAATATAAAATTTTGAGTGTCATGCTATTGGGAAATTTTATTTCTAATGCTAAAGAATTTGACTTTAATGTAATCTAGATATATGTTAATACAGTACATACCAGCAACTTGTATCTTTACATTTAAAGATAATAAAAACTTAGTTTTTCAGGCAAGCCAGCCACATTTCAAATGCTTAATAGTACATGTGACTGGTTACTAGCATGTTATTGCAGATATGTGGAATTTTTTTATAGATTTTTAATTATAGAGGTTATATTGTGTAGTATTGATCTATATGGTTTCTTTTAGTCTTATAGAATATTTTATAACAATAAAGAGAATTGAGAACTGAAATAAATAATAGTGTTAAGTCTTTTCTAAGTAAAATATTAAATTATATAACTAGTGTGTATATTTTCTATTCTAATCCTTGAAAATATCCTGAAAGATTGGTCTTAGACAGGTTAAATACTTAGTTTTGGATGAAGCTGATCGCATGCTAGATATGGGTTTTGGACCAGAAATGAAGAAGCTAATTTCCTGCCCAGGAATGCCAACAAGGGAACAACGTCAGACCCTCATGTTTAGTGCAACTTTTCCAGAAGAAATTCAAAGGTACTTTTGCTCTTCTTAAATGTAATTGTTATGTATTAAAGTGCTTTTATGGGAAGAAAACCAATGTGTGAATATCCTATTTTTGAGCGATTTCATTATTTCTTTTTAGGATTTTAACATATATAGGTGGTTTTAAAAAAATCATGTATTTCTAAAATATTTGCTATTTTCCAGTGTCTTGTATCTTTATTTCTAGCTTTGAATTAGGATCACATTTTATTAAAATGGATATTACAGCAGAGTACGTAACTAGGATTTAATAGATGCTTCCTGAGTGAACTTTTTTTTTTTTTTACAATTTTGCTTTCTCTTCGAACCAAAATTATAGAGCTTTGGAGAATTGGACCTTTTGTAGAAAATTCAGATACTAATTGTGACAGATATTTGAGTGTCATACTATATATGGTCTGGTGAATTCTGAACTGAAGATGACACATGCCTGCTAGGATGTGGATGCTTCATGCCTGCTGGTCCGTGGCCAGAGGGAGCCTGAAGTTCCCAGACAGTGTCTTTAAATTGCAATTCAGAAAGATTCTTAGTTGTTATCTCTGACAAAATGGTTCTCTTGGAGGACCAAGATTTCCAAATCTATAGTCCCTGTGTTTGCTGTGAAGATGGAAACACAGATTTCTCATATAGGCCGCTGAATGTGATGTTAATTTTGGTTCCCAGGCCCATGCATCACACAAAGATACTTGAGTTAGAGAATTACTATGCCCTTTTGAATGATGCCTCAATCTCATAATCACTTTCATGCGAATCTTTCAACTGCTCTTAAAGTAGATAGTGCCATTTTCTGTATAGCAGCTTTTGTGTATTGTGGAATGATATGATCGATCTGCCTCATGTTTATGAACTTGCTTGAACATCTGTGCTGTAAAGTGGGTCCTCTTTATAATGCTGATTGTCAATTTGTTTTATTTACTAGGTGTTTAAAAATCCTTATGTAAAGTTACAAAGAACTCTTTTATTACAGACAAAAGCCAAACCTTCTAGATTACAAGAAAGCATTCAGTCAGTTGGCAGTTTTTTCAGCGGTACATAGAACAATAAATATTTAATTTATATTTTATGCTTTAAATTTGAAATGGATATTTACATCCCTATTGTCACCCTTGGTAACTAATAGTATATTAATATTACATGCCCTATTTTATTATAAGCACTGGGACTATATGGGCAAACAAGATAAGAGCCCCTGACATTGATTTGTTTATATTCTTGAATCATTGACTTCTTGTTTCATTGTCTGGTTTTAGATGTCACAAGTTGCCCACTCTCTCTATAAAGTCTACTTTTCTCATTCTACATGTTCCTTAAATCATTGTAGCATCCATTTCTTTGGCTTAACATTTTATGTGAAACTCTCCATACTTATTACATTACCTACTCTAGTCATCCTTTTGAGTTCCACTTTTAGATTAACCTCTTTAGGATTGTTTTCACTTTTAAATAAATTATATTCATGTTGTTATCATGACCAAAATTGCATCTGCCTTTTCTTCAACTCTGTTTTTTCAGTCTTCCTTACTGACATGGTTATTCTAAGCTAAAATTCCAGTGAATCATATTTATTTGTCACTTAGACTTTTTTTTAAACTCTTAATCTCCCCAAAATACTCAACCCGGCAGTTATCTCTTAAAAGAATTCAAATCTGTTAGTGTCTCCTCTTGTTTCCTACCTTGATATTAACTCTTTTTCAGTTTCTCTCTGGTCATTACTAGTAATTTTCTAACTGATCCTCCTGACTTTAGCCTCTCTTTTTTTATTAGTAAAAATTATGAAGTGTATTCCTTTTAGACATTTATTTAAAATAAACACTCCAGTGTCTTACCATTCCCACAGAATTTCTTATCAAACATAATTTTTGTCTCATCTGCCAGTTGTCTGGAATCACTTCTGCCCTAATAAAATTATTTCCTGTTGGTTGAACAAGACTAATTCTGTCCCTCCTCATTACTTGTTTTTGTTTTTCCTTCTACATAGTATCTTTTCCCAGTTATCATGTTTTCACATGCTTTGTGTTTAAGATCAAGCTTCAATTGTGAAGACAGTTCTAAATAGAGATTTCTATTTTTCCTACCAGTGTGTCTTGTAAAATAAATCATTTAAAACACTTTGCACATGTCTCAGATTATATTTTAAATATTTAGTAGATGTTAATAGTTGTAACACTAGGTTACTAAATTAACATACTTAATAAAATATCTAAGGTATAATTAAGTTAGAAATATTAAATATGTTGGATATTTAAAATAACAGTAATTATTTTTGTATAATTATATTTATTGTACTTGATGTGAGTACTTCAGAGGCAGACGCCATCATATTCACCTTTGTACTCCCAGGACCTTGTTCCATGTATGCCTGCTACAGGGCACAAACTAAGTGTTTTAATGAATGAAAATGGTATTGGGTGACAAAGATAATATTGGATATTGTGGACTGTTGAGGTTGTGCTTGTTTTGGAGGGTACTTGACTCTAGGTGGTATATCATTCTTTTAGTGTGCTCTTTGTGTTAAGATCCTTGTGTCCTCAATCTTTAGGACAAGCCTGCACAGCATGACATGGTCTATCCCCTAAATCCTTCACTTTTGGGCTCATCTTTTTTACCCATTTGCTGTACAAATATTTCCATTTTTTTGGTGTCATGATGTGAAGAGCACTGACTTAGGATCTATTTTGTACCTAATATTCCATTTGAAGTACAGCAGTATCAAGTAATAACTTCAGGGGGTAACCCCTAACAATAACTTACATAAAAACAGTAAAGAACAGATATTTTTGCCGGAGGCTTACATACCAGTTTTTAATAAAAATTCCTGCTTGTGAAGAACTTAAAAGACAATTCTCCAGAGAGGAAAACTATAGTGAGATACCACCTTACGCCAGTAAGAATAGTACACATTTAGAAAACTAGCAACAAGTTGTGTGGGGTTCCTCAGACTACTAAAAATAGAGCTGCTATATGACCTAGCAATTCCATTTCCAGGGATCTACCCAAAAGACACAAAAACTTTAATTCAAAAGAATACCTACATCCCTATGCTTATTGCAGCACTATTTACAATAGGTAAAGCCTGGAAACAACCCAGATGCCCAAAAATGCATGATTGGGTCAGAAGCTGTGATATATATACACAATGGAATATCAATGGAATATTACTCAGCATCAAAGAAAATAAACTTATGTTATTTGCAGCAACATGGATGGTGCTAGAAGGAATCATGTTCAGTGAAATAAGTCAGAAAGAAAAAGAAAAATATTGGATGGTTTTGCTTATAGGAGGATATAGGGGAACTAAATAAAGGATGAGGGGAAAAATAAAAACAATTAAAAACCACAACACAACAAAACAAAAATAAACAGATAACTATAGATCACAGACGTTCTTCATGGGAGGGAGAGGAGATAGAATGGAGATGGGAGCTAGAGGAGCACAATGACTATGGTGATGGTACATGGGTGAATTGGTGGTAGAAATCCTATGAGACTACACCTGAGGGGAAAAACAAACACTGTAAGAAAAAAATAATAATGAAAAATGAACAGTGATGTAAAATATGTATAAGTTAAAAAATCCTTCTTGGTGCAGTTTAACATAATTTAGCATATTTTTTATTGTATAAATACACTTTATAATTTGCATGGTCAGCACTTCCTCTCGATATTTATTTATTAATAGCTTGACACTATGAATTCACTAGCATTAATGTATTTTTCAGAATCTTAATTTATATTGGTCTTGAAAATAGTACTGGGATGATAAGAAGTATCTACCTTATAACTGTTATAATCTAATATTGAAGGAATAGAAATCCAGTGAATATCATGAGATTTAATGGAAAAGAATCAATTAAATTTAAGAATACCCTTTTGTCTTTCAAGATTGGCTGGGGAGTTTTTGAAGTCAAGCTATTTGTTTGTTGCTGTTGGACAAGTGGGTGGAGCATGTAGAGATGTTCTGCAGACCATTCTCCAAGTTGGCCAGTACTCAAAAAGAGAAAAACTTGTTGAAATTCTACGAAACATAGGTATCTTATAGTGATGTATTTATTTTTTGTCATGATTTTAATTTTTAAAAATATAATTAAGTTACTCTTAATTCTTTGATAAGTGCTTTAATAAGTTTGATTGTTTTATCTTTGCCGAAGCTCTTTTTATAAAAGGTTTATAATTACATTTTCTGTGTATATGTAATAGTACAGTTCTTTTTCCTCCATGAAGGTTAAAAATAGGAAGAATTTGACTAAAATAGAAAGATTACAACACTCTTTACATTAAATTCTGCTACAATGAAAGTGAATTCTTTGTGATATTTCTAGTTTCTAGTATTTGCTTCTTCAGACTTCCCATAACTATGGATTTAAAGATTTTGAAAACTGAAAAGCTGAAACTTTTAAAGCTCTAGCTCTGCTTCATACCAATAAGAAACTCACCTTTGTCCTTCTCCTCCCAAAATAAACTTTTATTTTTAAAGAAAGTCTTCTGCCTTTCTTTGATTCAGATAGTCCTAGTTTGTACCTAGACAATAAAATTTCTAATATTATTCTTTTAGTTCCTTCTTGTTACCACCAAGTGTGTTGGTCAACATCCCCAACCTCCCTTCCAATGTAGTAATTAAATTTCAGTTAAAACATCAAAGTTGGAATGGGGAAGGCCAAAAAACTATCTAATTTCCAATAATGAGTTAAAAAAAAAAGGAGGGGGGAGTTGATTATAAATAGTAATACAATTTTCTTCCATTAAGGCTATAAATTATCATCATCTCTGATATTTTATAGGGAAATTCCTTATGTAGAAAAATAATCTAACTCATTCTTGAGTTTCCACTACTTATATTTAAGCTAACAAGTAAATAATCTTTTACTGGTGAAGACTTAAAGTTATTACTTAACTTACATGATACTTTGGGGATAAAAGTTTGAATTAAAAACCAGTATTGGAACTTTGCTGAGGAATTTGTCAGCCTTGGGTTAGATGTCATTTTAATAAATAACTTGGATAATCAAGACAAATGAAAGACAGGATTGTTTTCTGACAAATTATAAAGGTATTTAGAGAACAGGAATGAAGGAACTGAGACTAATTTCTAAGTCTCTCCTCTGGTTGTTGACCTGAGACTAAACAACTTTAGTCTGTAAAGTAGAAAATTAGTTCTTGACTCTTTATCTTATTTATTCATTTATTCATCTAGGAAATATTTGACTTACTATTACTTACTAGGCCAGTGTCTGGTTTGTGGGAAAATAATGATAGATGACACAATTTCTTACTCTACAATTTCAACCCATCTTTTTTTCCCCTTGTCCTAGTTACCTAATTTGAAAATTAATCATTACTTCATTGTCTTGTAGGTGATGAAAGAACTATGGTCTTTGTTGAAACTAAGAAAAAAGCAGATTTTATTGCCACTTTTCTCTGTCAAGAAAAAATATCTACTACAAGTATTCATGGGTGAGTAGATTAATTAGTTTACTTGTGGCGGTCTACTGCTTGTCATTTGTTCAAAATCATCAGCATATATAACTAATATGATAAAATTCTAGTGTTAGAATTCAGAATTTTGAAGACCTAAACTGTTTTTCAAGTTAGATTCTAAGAATTAAAGTGGCAGAGATGGGTGATTAAAGGTCCTGTTAATAATAGATACTAATTTTTAAATGATTAGATGTGACATTGGTCATCCTTGACCTTGTTGGTTTTACCCATTAGTTGTTACCTTGACTTACCTGCGAATAGGAATAGCTAAAAACTCAAAGTTTAACTGTGAGAATTAAATGATGGTTTGGATGTTAGAAGTAAGACCTTAATGTCAGATGCTACTATTTTTATTGTAAAGCAATATATATTGAATCCTTACAATAATGGAGGAAATGTAAATCAAAACCACAATGAGACATCACCTTATACCAGTAAGAATAGGACACATCAAAAAAGCTAGCAACAACAAATGTTGGCAAGGCTGTGGTGAAAAAGGAACTCTCCTGCATTGCTTGTGGGAGTGTAAACTGACTGGTCCAACCACTATGAAAAGCTGTATGGAAGTTCCTCAGACTACTAAAAATGGAGCTATCATATAACCCAGCAATTCCACTTCCAGGGATCTACCCAAACAACACAAAAACTTTAATTGAAAAGGATACTTACATCCCTGTGCTTATTGCAGCACAATTTACAATAGGTAAAGCCTGGAACCAACCCAGATGCCCAAAAATAGAAGATTGGGTCAAGAAGCTGTGATACATATACATGATGGAATATTACTCAGCAATCAAAAATATAAACTGATGTCATTGGCAGCAATATGGATGGAGCTAGAAGGAATGATGCTCAGTGAAATAGTCAGAAGGAAAAAGAAAAATATATTCCTCAGGAATATAGGGGAAGCAGATAAGACATCAGGGGAAATAATACTAAGGAAAAGAATAATACAGTACAAACAAAAACAGTTATAAACCAGGGACATCCTGCAGGAAAGGGGCAGGGAAAGGGATTGGAAGGAAGGGCGGAGGGAAGAACACAGAGGAATGTGGTGATGGTGCATAGGTGAATTTGCGGAGGAAAACTCTGAGAGCAAACATTGTTTAAAATTTTGAATAATGATATACAATATATATATAAAAGTAAAAAAAAAGCTTAAGCATAATTATATATGTTGAACTTCAGTAGTTCTCTTTAATTTTCTTAAACGAGAAATACGCATTTTTTTTTTTTCTTTCAAGTGATCGGGAGCAGAGGGAGAGAGAACAAGCGCTTGGAGATTTCCGCTGTGGAAAGTGTCCAGTTCTTGTTGCTACTTCAGTAGCTGCCAGAGGGTTAGATATTGAAAATGTTCAACATGTTATCAACTTTGACCTTCCTTCTACCATTGATGAATATGTTCATCGAATTGGGCGTACTGGTCGTTGTGGAAATACTGGCAGAGCTATTTCCTTTTTTGATCCTGAATCAGATAACCATTTAGCACAGCCTCTCGTGAAAGTACTGTCAGATGTAAGTTTAAAAGTTTTAAAACTGAATGGATAGTGTTTTTTACCTTAGCATTATAAGTAGACATTTTATACATATATTCAAGAAAAGTAAACTATTCTAACTTGAAACTTTATTTATGCATATTGTATATATAGCCTTTTTTTTTTTTTTTCCTTAAAGGCTCAACAGGATGTTCCTGCATGGTTAGAAGAAATTGCCTTTAGTACATATGTTCCTGGCTTCAGTGGTAGTACAAGAGGAAATGTGTTTGCATCAGTTGATACTAGAAAGGTTGGTTGAGGATACAATTAAGAATTTGGCTTCCAATTACCTTTTAAATGTTTGGCTTAACATTCAATAATTTAAAGCATTATTTCATGTCTAGAAGATAAATAATATTTCTCTAAAATGTTATGTATATACATATTTTTAGTTCTAAAGATGAAGAGTGTAACAGGTTTTTCTTAAACATCTTCCTGTCCCAAAATTGCTGACAATTTAAATTCTGTTTGTCGCACACAAAAGCTAATTTGGGAACTTCTGAGCCTCATATTGGAGTTATTTATTTTTGGAAGTCCAACTATTTCAATAAATAAAATATTCTGAGATATGAGTTGCATGTTTTTTCTGCTGTTAGTTTGTAGTCAGCACTACTTTTATGCAGAAACTGAGCATATAAATCATTAAATACTTAGGCTTATTCATTGATGCTTGTGTAAGATTGTAAGTTTTTCACTTGTAAAAACTTGACTTTAAAAAAGTTTCTTCTGGAAGTATTTTGTGCAATTTAGATTGACCAGTTGATAGGGTCCTTTTTCAGAAGAATTGAATATAGTGAGAATGAAGTTCATTATATATTTGGGGAAGACATGGTTGGAAAGCTTGGTTTCCTATACTCTCTCTAGGTAGTATAGTGTTAAAGTTGTCTTAAAATTAAATGTTTCTTTTCTTTCTTTTAAAGAATTACCAGAGCAAGAGCACTTTGAATACAGCAGGGTTTTCTTCTTCACAAGCTCCCAATCCAGTAGATGATGAGTCATGGGATTAAAATGAAAACAGCCTTCAAGTTTGTGGTATAGTTTTGATGCAAAGAAGAAAATGGTTTTGATTTTTGAGTTTTTAACAGAAGTGTGAAACCTTATGCTCTGCTATTTCCAATCCTTCTGTTCTTACTCCCACCTTTCACAAAAAACCCTCACTGACTAGTTATGTGAAATGCTAAAAGTTACAGAATTGCAGTTACTGGAAAGATTAAAGCATTCTAAATGTCTTGCTTATTTCTAGTGTATTCTTCAGGGGTTTCAGACATAATGTGTCTAAGTCTTAGTGTAGCATTTATTGATCCTTTAACAAATAACTGGACCTGATACACTTTTGGTTAAAGATTATTGGGGCTCATTTTTACTTTTAAAGGAGCATTGAAAGTAATGGTGTATCAGTATAATGTGATGACATGATTTTCATGAAGCAAGCAGTGAAAGACATAAGCCTTTTAAGATGATTTTTATTTTATATCGTCAGATATGTGATAAGCATGGTTAAATGTTACAATGTGAGCTCTGTATTCAATGATGACATATGTTTGTATGTCTAGTAGATAGACCTTTCTTGAAAATAAAGCTTCTGAAACACTTCTCCCCTAACTTTTCCAAAAGCTTTTGAATTTTTTTTTGTTACACATCATAATACTCAACCCATTTGAAACTGTTCTGTTGCATCTTGTGAAACCAATGAAGTGAACAAAATTGTTGATATAAATTACATATTGTGTAATATACATTCATATACAGATGTGGTAATGAAAAAAAACATTCTTTGAATTCAGACTATCAGCAAAAAAAGTCTTTTCACTCCTGCCATAATTAATTTTTTTTATGTTTTATTGATGAAGGAAAGAATCCTCTCTTTCAGTCACCACTATATAGATTTTAATTTTCTGAGTCCAGAATGTAGGAAGTTCCTAATTGTTAAATGAATGAACCAAAACATTAGACGTTAAAAAAGTGAGACATAAATATTAGGGATACAAAAATGATCAGTTTTTTTTGTATATGCAATTTTTCACTTACAAATTCTAAGTAACATGTCCCTAGCATATACTTTGTTATAGGAGTTTGGTTTGGTTAATAAATGAGGCATCACCTATGAAAAGAAGTATTAGATATTATGATATCTAATTATATGTCTACCCTCATGTCATAGTGAAAATTCCATATGGAAAATAAAAAGATAAAGATAAAAAACATATAAAATTTAAACCTTTGAATTGGGGATGAGAGTTGACTTTAAACTCAGAAGGACAGATATGAAGAAAATAACTTAATGAATCAGTTAACAACCTGATTAGCTTTCCTTTGATTACAAAAAGATTGGTTGCTTATATAAGAGGAGTAAGCAGACAAGGAAACATGTTACTGTGGCTACTATGAAATATCAATGTATATTTACATCTTTACATATGGAAATGTAGACGTAAAAATAGACATGTGCAGAGGACAATTCAGAAAGGGAACTTCAATAAAAATATGGGAAATATTTCACTTGTAATCTCACTTCTGGGAAAGTCTCCGTGCATGAAAAGTGTATTTGGATTACATATCTTAATTACTTATTTTTTGCCTTACTTATAAAAAATATTTATAGGTTATTTCTACCTTTTTCTACCCCCATTTTCTTATGAAGATTTTTGGTCATAGTTGCCCTGATTGTTTTGAAATTTTTTCTGAATTTGCTTGATTGTAAAACTATCGTAATAGCTTTACTGACTCAATTGTAAAAAAGGAAAGAAAATCATACTTAATCCTACTAACATTATAAACCAACTGTAACTATTCTTATGTTCAATTACTTTCCTTACTTTTAGGTATAGATTTGACTGATTTCTATTAAAAATACTAAAGTTGCAGCTATATAAATGCTTAGAAAATGCAATCGAAAATTTAAAAATAGTGAGTAGCAGGATTCTCTACTTCCTTTTCAACTTGTTATTCCACATCCCATTTAACCATTTCTAGAGGTTGCCATCATATTTTTTTTGTCTCACTTGGTTTAAACTTCTGTTTATTTTCTCTGTGATAGGTAAGGATTTATCTAGCCTCACTTATACTTCCTTGGGAACTTTAAAATGTGTTGAGATTTCCTTTTTTCTAGGACTTTTTACAGTGTAACATTTATAAACTACATTTATATTCTAAAGGTAAAATAACTATAAACTCTCCCTTGTTATAGCTATAGGCTGATTTCAAAACTGGAAATAAGTAGAGAGTATTTACATCGTATCTTTATAAATATTGTTTGCTAATGAACCAATTAGCAGTATTGATTATCTTTATTATTTAAAAACTTTTTTCGATCCTCCCTGGTGGTGCAGCAGGTTAAAGCACAGCACTAAGAAGCTAAAGCCATTTCCACATGAGTTCAATTCCCGCCTGCCCCGGAGGTGACCACATGGTGCGGCAGACCTCTCCTGGCCCGCCCGCTGCTCCACTCAGCAGTGTACTTCGTCCATCTACCTGTTCTGCTCCCCTCTCTGTCTCTGGTGAATCCTCTCACCACCCCTGAGCCTCTGGCCTGTACCCCAGTTCTGTATGCACAAATAAATAAATCTTTAACAACAACAACAACAACAAAAAAACCTTTTTTCACTTCTGCTTGTGTTTCCATGAAGGAGAATTATAAAAACTAGTGCAAATGAAAATTGATCAAAGCTGTTCCACATACCAGTTTGCTTTAATTTTGGATCATGCTCCTTCTGAACAATTATTTTGTGGATTGTTTTTGTTGTTAGGAGAAGAAACATGCCTTTTCTATCATATTACTGCAGAATTAATCTGTGTCTTATTCATATTTTTTCATGTTTTCCTTGTGCCGTCTGGTAGACATCATCTTTCAAATTTTTATTCTTATTTAAAGAAATTTTATTTCCAAGAATTATTTTTTCTCAAATCTTGCTTTTAATAGTGAATTTTTTCTGGTACCCAATACCTTAAAATTTTTTATAAGGTATTGTGATGATCTTAATTCACTAGTTTATAGTACTGAATATAATTTAGGGGTCTGGGTTCATACCTCTTCACATATATGTTACCACACCACAGCCACCACCAGAACCACTGTTAATTCTCCACTATAATCTGTTGGGAACCACACCCCTCCACCTCTTGCATTAGCCTTACTTCTGCCATCATACTTCTAGGGTGGTTTTGTTTGTTCCTTTATATTTCACATACATGTAAAATCATCTAGTATGTTTCTTTCTCCTTTTGACTTAATTCACTTAACATAGTTCTTACCAGTTCCACCTATGTTGTTGCAAATGACAGTATTTCATCTTTTCTTTCATAGCTGATTAGTACCCCATTTTGTGTTTTGTCTTTATCCTATTATCAGTCCTTTGGCACTTAGATTGATTCCATGCCTTGGGTATTGTAAATAGTACTGCAGTGAATATAAAGCTTATATCCCTTCTAATAAGTGTTTTTGCATTCTTTGGATAAGTATTAAGTGAAATTGTTGGATCATACAGTATATCCATTTTTAATACTTTAAAGAAACTTCATCCTGTTTTCCATAGGGACTGGGCAAATCTACATTTCCATTAGCAGCAACACTTGTTTCTGTTTTTTGGATATGTTCCATTCTCACTGAAGTGAGGTAATATTCATTGCACTTTTGATTTGCATTTCCTGAGAATACTGGACCTTTTTCATGTGTCTTTTGGGATCTGTATGTCTTCTTTGGGGGAGAGTGTAACTATTTTTGCCCATTTTTTTGGTTGGGTTATTTTCTTTTTGTTGAGTTGTACGAGTTCTCTGTATATCTTGGATGTTAGCCTCTTGTCACATGAATTATGTGATATATAAATACTTTCTCCTATTTTGCAGGTTATCTTTTTTTTTTTCAGTATAACTATTCACTTTTCATCAACCCAATAACACAAAGAATATGCCCAGTATTTTGTTTGCGATGAAGGTGTTCTGTTGAACTGGATATTTGAAATGTCAAATCCGTGCAATAAAAAATCAAGAAAAAAAAGTAGAGACTGCCTAAAAAAAACTGAATTACAAGGTTTCACTGGTTGTATAAGTCTCAGTGCTATCGAGCTATTGCTAGTCATTGTGGCATGAGTTCGATCCCATGTGGTGCATATCTCACCTGCTGCTCTCCTCAGCGTTATATTTTGGTAGATCTACCTTTGTTGCTTCTTACTCTATCTCTGGTGAATGCTGTCACCTCAGGCACCTCTAGCCTATATGCAGAGGTATAAATAAATAAATCTTTTAAAAATATTAATTTTTTCCATTATGAAGGTTTCTATTTTGATATAATCCTATGTGTTTATTTTTGCTTTTCTCTCCTTACAATTAAAGTCCCCCAAAACTTTACTGAAGCCAGTGTCTCAAGTGTTTTGCCTATGTTTTCTACTATGTAATTTATGATTTTAAGCTTTCCATCCAATTTTTTAATCCATTTGGATTAATTTTTTTGTGGTTTGAGAGTGGTGTAGTTTAATTTTTTTTTTTCTATTTTGCTTGTTGCTATCCAGTTTTCCCAATACCATTTGTTAAAAAGATTTTCGGCCCTCCCTGGTGGTGCAGCAGGTTAAAGCGCAGCATTAAGAAGCTAAAGCCACTTCTGCATGAGTTCGATCCCCGCCTGCCCCAGAGGTGACCACATGGCGAGGCAGACCTCTCCTGACCTGCCCGCTGCTCCCCTCAGCAGTGTACTTCGCAGATCTGCCTGTTATGCTCCCCGCTCTGTCTTTAGTGAAGCCTATCACCACCCCTGATCCTCTGGCTTATACCCCAGTTCTGTATGCACAAATAAATCTTAAAAAAAAAAAAAAATTCACCATGGCATATACTCTTTGGGTCTTTTTCATGTAAGTGTTGACTTATTTCTGGACTCTGAATTCTAAAGATTTATTTACGCATGCAAGAACTAGAGTATAGGCCAAGGTGCAGGGGTGGGGGTGAGAGGATTCACCAGAGACAGAGTGGGGAACAGAACAGGCAGATGTACTGAAATACACTGATGAGGGGAGTAGTGGGTGGGCCAGGAGAGGTCTGCCATACCATCTAGGTCACCTCCCTGGCCAGACATTGAACTCTTCCTGCAGGCATTGAACTCTTCCTGTGGACAGCTTCATAGTGCTGTGCTTTAACCACTTGAGCCACCAGGGAGGGCCCTGGGCTCTGAATTCTAATACTTTTTAATCCCCTAGGAATTTATTCTGAAAGTCATTTTTCACTCTGAGCAGTTGTTTGCTTGGCATCAAAAATTTTAAGCCTTCAATTTCTAAGTTGTATGTATCAGTGAATGTTAACAATACTAAGTGCAGCAAGTCTATTTTATATATACGCACTTTCCACCCTTCTAGATCTAATGCCCTTTTTCCTGGTTTTTAATCAAGGGCCGGGCCTGCTCCTAGAGTAGCTTGCAAAGTGACTGATAAAAATTAGCTTTGCATTTTAATGAGTCAGAAATTGATCTAAGGTTAAAGTAGGAAGCTTAATATGTGGTATGTCCTTCACTATACATGAAAGCGTTTAGGAGAAATAGTAATGTAGAAGTAAGTGAAGGTGAGAAATTGTTCTAATTTGACATAGTGTAGATGTCAAATTTTCCCTATTCCATTTT
Source organism: Condylura cristata (assembly GCF_000260355.1). NCBI lineage: Eukaryota > Metazoa > Chordata > Mammalia > Eulipotyphla > Talpidae > Condylura > Condylura cristata. The sequence goes on along the minus strand of NW_004567108.1, from coordinate 48,814,333 downwards.
CCCTTGGGTCTTGGTTTTTTTTTTTTATTATTATTATTATTACTATTTATTTGTTCAGCATTTGCAACTTTTCATTATAGGGCAGCAGCCTCAAAGATTTATGCTTCTCACCTTTCCTATAGATCTTGTCCTGTTTGTATAGGTCTCTTTATTGGTGCCCTAATTTAGGTGAAGGTAGATTTTTAAAATTTTGCTTGGTGGTTTGCTCTTCATAGATTGTTAAATATGTTGAAAATGGGGCAGCTATCTATTCCTTAGATCACTTTCTGAATGCCATGTTAAAATTTCAGCCCCTGGAAATACAGTGTTGCTCTTCACTGCAGCGGATTTAAAGCTCATAATCAACTTTAGATCCTGAGGTCCTGGGTGTGAGGAATAGTGCTCTGTCTTTTTTTACATTTCAGCCCCTGAAAAGTGGAGCCCAGGCATTCGGGTGGCTGTATATCTCTGACTACTGATAACCTTCCCATGCAGGGAAGTAGCTTCCATCTGCTTCTAGGGATCAGGATCATGGAGGCAGCTCTAGAGGCGGTCCTCTCCAAGACTTGGCGGCTCTTCTCCTCTGTTGGGAATGACAGCTAACAAAATGTTGAGGTTATGGGAAACCTCCCGTGGGAAGGACAGGGAGTCTTACTTGAACCTCCCTGCACAACTGGGCTGAGCAGTCGGGAAGGGGTCTCTGTCACCAGGCGCCCCTGATGGCAGAATCTAGGTGAGTGGCAAGGGGTGAGGTGGTGGTGGGTGGGTGTTCTTCGATCTCCCTTTAGAGTTAGCAATCCTTAATATTTCAGATCACATTGATTACAGACGAGTTTTCCATAAAATCTCAGGAAATTTATCAACTTCTCAAATCTATTCATAGACCCATCCAAAGGGCCAGGAACCTCAGCTTAAGACCGACAGATGGTGGTGTCTTGAGGACTTCCTTGTCAAGAAAAGACGGGGAACAACAGGGTTAGTGTGCTGGGGACACTTGACTGCTGATAATTGAAGTGGATTAATGGGATTGGTCTTTGGGTTTGGGGACTGGTGATTCAGGTAAATTCTTAATCCTTTAAACGATTGGTTATTGTTTTGCTATCATTTAGAAGATGGTTGTCAACTCATTAAAAGCTATGGCATTGGAATTTACTTTCCTGTGTGAATTTTATGACAATTCTTTAATTCTTTGGCCTCAGTATTTTCTAGGTTTGGAGTTTTGTACTTGATGGAATTTTTCACAATTTTGAAACAAAACAACTTTTCCTTGATTTTCTAAATATGTAAACTTGCTAGTTATACCAAAGTCTGGATACTTTTTAACCTGATTATGTCTTAGTTTGGGGAAAGAGGTTACTACCTTGGGGATTTAAAAATTCTCAGAAGTCAAAGCATTGTAAAATATTTAAAAACTTTTGTGTCTGAGAGAAGTATCTGGGTAACAATGTGGACATGATGTTTTATCACAGTAATATTAACATTGGCCTTTTTTTTTTTTTTTTTTGGTTGGCTTGTGTGGTACTTAGCACTGTCAAGATCTGCTTTAGGCTTTGGTTTGCTTATCTTAAGTAGAAGACAATAACTGGATTTTTCTTGCTGTTCATCTCTGTCGTGATGAAATCACGTAGTTCATTCCGTTACAAAAATATTTTAAGAGAGGTACCACTGTGTAAGATGGGGGATCATAGCTGAATGCTAATGAATTGTATTTTACCAAATCTTACTCTAGTTCGCATTAGCTGCTTTGTTACCATTAAATAGCTAATTACTAAGAAACAAGGCAGAGGTCACATTTGCAATTGTAGTGGTTGAATCTGTATTATAAACATGAGTGTGAGTGACACTTGTTAACTGATCATTTTGCCCTTACAATTTACCTATTTGTCAGTTCTTTCATCTGTCTTAGTATGCTACACCACTAGACATTTATTCATGATAATACATTAATGTTTTATCACCTAATGTGTTCTTGCCAGTTAAATGCAGTGCAGGTTGTGACAATTTCATCTTAACATGTTTGTTCTTTAGCTAAATTATCTTCTGAAGTCACCAGACATCTGGATGGCAAGAAGTTTGGTTCCAGTAATTGATTTCAATTCTGTAAACAGAATTGCTGTAATAGTGCTAGAAAGTTAATACCAGAATTGAAGTAGAATATAGAATGTGTTTATGGCAAGATAAGTAAAAATTTTGTCACAATGTGACAATATTGTTATCAATATTGTTAACAATGTTAACAATATTGTTAACCTAATCCACTATTTATATTGACTACCAACAATAATTTGGTAGTTTTCTCATCTGTGTATAATTTGGTAGGAAACCCTATATTAGTGAAAATATTCAGATTCACCTATGTTTGTACCATAGTTCAATATCTTATGTACTGTGGGATAAGTTAATTTTTAAATTTTGCTTGAAACAATTTATATACATTAAAATGCATAGAACTTATTTATGGTTTAAAATTTTATTTATGTATGCTCTTTATAGTGATCACTCTAATGAAGAAGTGGAACATTTTTCTTAACCCTCTTTGCCCCTTTGTCCAGAGATAACCACTAGTCCAATTTTTTTGAACTTCATGGAGAGGGAATCAGAGAATATGTCCCTTTTTGTGTCTGACTTTCTTTAAAATTATTTTTAAAGATATTTTTGTTTATGCATACAGAATGGGTACAGGCCAGAGGTGCTGGGGCTGAGAGAAGCTTCACCAGAGACAGAATGAGGAGCAGAACAGGCAGATCGACAAAGTACACTGCTGAGGGGGGCAGTGGCCGGGTCAAGAGAAGTGTGCGTGCCATGTGGATCACTTCAAGGGCTGGGGATAGAACTCATGCTGAAGTGGCTTTAGCTTCTTAGTGCTGTGCTTTAACAAGCTGCACAACCAGGGAGGGCCTGTGTCTGACTTTTGTTTAATGGTGTTTGTGAGATTCACTCAGGTGTTAGTTGTATCAGTTTTCTTTCTTTTTATTCTGTAATATTCTGTCATGCAAATACAAGAATTTTGCATTTCTTATTGATGGTGTTTTCAGTTTTTGACTATATGAAATAAGCACCTGTGAGTATTCTTCACCAAGTCTTTTGATGAACATAAGTACTTGGTTCTCTTATCATGTATCTAAGAGTAGAATTACTGGATATAGGGTAGGAATATGTTTCACTTTTTGAGAAACAGAAGCAAAGTCTTTCCAGAATGCTTATATAACCATCAGCATTGTAAAAGTTTCTATTCGTCACACATCCTCGCCATTGCTTGTATTTTAAATTTTCCAGCCCTTTACTCTGGTTACATTTTACATTTACCTGGTGATAGGAATGTTCTCATAGAACTCTTGGCCATTTCTTTCTTTCTTCACTTGCTTACATGTCAAACCAGTCACAGTCTTGCAACTAGTACACCTACGAATTAGTAAAGATAGTGGAGAAAATAAATTTGATGGGGATCATGAGGCTCAGTAGTGATACCTAGAATTGTGCAAATATTAGTATTTTATGCTTAGGCTAAATTACAGTCATTTGGGTCACAGGTTAAATTTATGGGCCCTCTCTGGTGGTGCAGCAGATTAAAGCACAGCACTAAGAAGCTAAAGCCACTTCTGCAAGAGTTCGATCCCTGCCTACCCTGGCGGTGATCCACATGGTGCAGCAGACCTCTCCTGACCCACCTGCTGCTCCCCTCAGCAGTGTACTTCGTCGATCTGCCAGTTCTGCTCCCCACAATGTCTCTGGTGAAGCCTCTCACTGCTCCTGCACTTCTGGCCTGTACCCCAGTTCTGTATGCACAAATAAAATAAATTTTAAAAAAATCTATTTGGCTGACACTAACTGCTGTTACAATCCCCCAAACCTTAGTGGCTTAACAAGATAGAAGTGTGTATTTTGCTCACTTAACTGCCTGAAGTTTTTCCCCATAAGGAGACCTCCAAATAGAGGCATTTGGGCCAGGAATGCAGATGTGTATAAGAGTATGACTGGCCAGGGAGACTTGAATCCTAGACTGCAACAACTTTCAGAGATGGCAGTGTATTGCTTGTGCAACATGACTGATGTGACTTTACCTGTGAAGTCTGCCAGGCAAAGCCTTTAGAATTGCCCGTGGTGGGCCTGAAAATAACACAGAGAAACAGAGAGATTTAGTCAGGAGCTGGACTTCTTTTCTTGACTAGGAAATCACTTCTGGTCTTAAGATCTGAAACTCATCTATTCAGGGATACATGCTTTCCAACATTTTCATTTCTTTAAATACTGATGCATTTATAGTTGATGTCAGCCAGGAATCAGTTGTGATCTAATTGTGTGCAACTTTGTATTGGTACTTTTGGATAAAATCAAAATACCAGTATCAAAAAACCTTCAGTGTGTTAAAATGTAATCTACTTTTATGTCATCTTGTCTTAATAAGCAGTGCTTACATCAGATTTGGCAGATTTAAGCCTTTGGTATCTCCATTTTAGATCTTCCTAACCCAAGAATCGTGGATATTAAGTATAAAATCAAAAAGGAATATAATGAGACACTCTGAAGCAGGAATCCTATGATTTGGTCCATTGTTCTTAAATGGTTACCTAATATGTAATTATGAAAGCTTCCCAAGACTAAGTCACCTGTAATAGTCAACACAGTCTAACAACACCTATCAAATCTTAGGTTCTCTTTTCTAACCTCTCTCACTGGTGTTTACATTTTCTAGAGATTGCTAGAACCTTTGACCATGCCAAACCTTTCTGGGAATGACTGGAAATCTTGCTTAGTAGTTTTGGGAAGTACGTCATATGGCTGAAATGAAACTTTACCCATTTAACTGGCTCATGAGTCAGACTACTTATGAGATATTAAGAGAGAACACATAAAATGTGTTCTGCTAGTGAAATTACTCTGGTAGGCAAAGCTTTTGTGATAACTCATGTTCAGGCGTGAAAAGTGTTCTGCTAGTGAAATTACTCTGGTAGGCAAAGCTTTTGTGATAACTCATGTTCAGGTGTGAAAAGTCACCCAGATTTATTACCTAGGAGATAAACTCTCTACTCTGCCAGGTCATGCACTGTGTCATAAGCTTTGTCAGGGCGGAGCAAATGAATTAAACTACATGATGTTCTGTGGGGTTCTGCAAGATCCAGCTAGAACAATTTTTCAAAATCTGAAAGCTAAAAACCTGTCCAGGAACAAGGATTGGGGGATTCTGATGCTAGCACAGTGGTGTCCCTTTTCACTGTCATTTGTCTTCAGTAGAGTTGGATAGCAATTCCAAACATTAGGTAGAAGCAGGAAACTGAAGAACCCTGAAAGAATACATAAGGGATTTAACAGGTTAGAGTCCTTTTATAACAAATAGCTAGAATCCTTGGACAGGCCAAAACAACCTCACCTGCCATGCACAGAATCAGAGGTTTTGATACTGGAATTCTATGGAGATAAAATGGACTGTCTTCCCCTTTTATTACTATATTTTACATTTTCCATTCTCAACCCTGGGTTATTCTGATGTGCACACCTACTTAAGAACTGATGATTGGACTTCAGAAATACCGTAAATAGATGGTACGTCTCTTCTAATTCCTCTTCAAATCTGTTTTAGTTATCTATAAACCCAAAAATGATTGAACAAGAATTACATTATTTCATTATTCTTGTGGGTTAGTGGCTATCTGGGCCTTAGTTCTGGGTCACTCAAAAGTTACCGTCAAGATATTGGTTGAAATATAGTCACCTTATCACTTGTGTGGTAAGGATCTGCTTACTCAAGTGATGGCTGGCAAAATCTGATTTCTTAGAAATTGTTTCTTAGAAGCTGTTAATACAAAGGCTGCCCTGTGGGTTTCTTGTCACATGTGCCTCTCCCCAGCAGAGTTTACAACATGACAGCTGGCTTCACCAGAGTGAACAAGCCAGAGGCTGAGAGAGTATGCAGAAGACAAATTAAAATCTTAAACCTGATCTCAGGAGTGACGTCATCATTTTTGCTCTATTCTATTAAAAGTGATTCACTAGTTCCAACCCACACTGAAGAGAACATTGTACAAAAGCATGAATAACAAAAGATCATATCATTGGAGACATTTTAGAAGTCCTCTGTCACAGAATACAAAATATATGAATGATACACAATTTAGAACAAGAGTTTTAAGTATGACTGCTATTAATATTCTATCACAACTTTAAAATTCAGCTTGAATCTGGCAGTCCTATCAAATCGAATGGCAGAAAATTTGACTTTGGGTGTTTTTTTTGAGATCATTCTCACTAACACACAAACTCAGAGCTGTAAACACCCCCAAAGCTCTGGGGAAGTCCTTTAGAACAAACTACAATTCCTTGACCTCCCCTTAGTCTGGGGATGGGTGGGGATTTTCTTCCTCTTCCTCTGGCCCTTCCAGGCACTCTCATCTCCCTTTCTGTAGTACCTTTTCCATTAGTATAACCTAATCCACTTTAGACTGAGTCATTGACTTCAAGCGGACATTTCCAGTCTGTTCACATTCCTGAGTCAAATAATAAGGATCCTGGCCTCTTGTAATGGGAAAGAATGGAAAAATAAGGGTGTGGAATATTAACATCTCAAAAGTATCCTGTTGAACAGTGTATAAAGAGAAAAACCTTTTAGACACCATTTAAATATTTCACCAAGCTATCAGTGTGGCCATTACATTTCTAAGTTCCCATTTGATAGTTTCAATATCTGAGTCACTTCTAAGTTGGAGACTTTATCTGTTGAGAAATTTTGCTGAAAGGCCAGTTCATGCATAAAGATTCAAATATTATTTGTGCCTGGAAGGAGTACTCTTGTCTTGGTAGGGCATTTGCTGGCCTTGGGCTTAAGTGTACTATAGGCTGAGATTTCCTTGTGCTTAGAGTAGAAATTGGGATGCGAGTGAATAGTTCTCAGTGTTCTTGTACTTTCCTTTCTCTGTTCCTGCCTGCCAAGGCAAGGTCTCTCGCCCTCAGCAGAAGATTGTAGTTGCTGCTTAGTGCTAGGCATGTGACTGTCCTCATCAACCTAAGTCCTCCTATACAGGATGTGTGCTCCTGGACATGGAGAACATTTCTGCCTTTTCTCCCCTTGTCAAGCAGACTTTGCCCTGTGTCTGTAATTGCCCTTAGACTAGAGAGGGTTTCCTGTTTCTGCAGGTGGTACTAGACTTCTTCTGGATAGAAGCACAGGATCCTGGGCCTGGGTGACTTGACACTCTCTGCTCCATGAGTGAAGGGATTTTGCTTTAACTCTTCCCCAGTGGCAAATGGATTCTTTCCTGTGTCCTGGGGTGAGAGAATTTCCTCCCTTCTCCCAGAGGTAGGTGGTTTTTGCTTTTCTTCCTCCTACAGAAGCACCTCTGTGATCTGAGATTGAAAGGATCCTTCTCCTTTGCCATTGGCAAACTGAGCACATCCTGCTGTTGCTTTAGGAGAGGCATGGAGGGTGGGGGAGTGAGGAGTGCAGTCATCTACCCTGTTCCTAGTCTTTTTGGGGCACATTTTATGGGGGACTCTGGTAAACTGCTTGCTTGTGACTAGTCTCCCAACTATTTAAAATAGATGCACTAACCCACACTGGCTTTAAAAATTCATTACAAGTCTGGCTGACCACCTAATGTGTGCCAGCTAGTTTTTTCTTATATTCTTGCTCAACAGTAAAACAAGTTGTATATTTTGTCTCACCTTGCAAGCACTTGCCCCCCTCAAATCCATGTTACTTACTCCCTTGGGACCTCAGCTGTTTGGGCTCAAGGAAGTTCAGTATAATCAGGCTGTGCTTTTGTTATCAAGGTTGAAGAAATTTTGACATTTAAGCAGAAGTCTGTATCCAGTTTTCTATAACATCTATAACACTGAATCAGCAATCATATATTCCACAAACATACAAAGAAATAACTTCAAAGGTGAAGGCTGTACTTCAGAAAGTGCACACAGCATAGACTCACAGAGTGCTTCTTGCAAAAGCAGCAGCAAGATACATGGTATGATGACAAGATGAGAAGAAGGCACACAAATCTGCCAAGAAAAGGACCTTTGTCCCAACTTAATGTTTATACTTACATAAATACCTTGCAGCTTTTAAAGTTTATACATATAACAAGATGTAATGGTTTTCTGTGCCAACTGTTTTCCCATTCTTTCAAAATTGTTTCAGTTGTTAGTTGAGTCCTGTGGTCTCTGACTCCACCTCTAACTTGCAAAGGCTCATTTGCTGATAGTTGTTATAATAAGCATATCAGTAATAATATTGGCTGTGTTTGGATCCTGTATTAATAGTACATGCACCTAGACCTTTATTCTCTGCTCCTCTATGGCCTTAAATGTTTATGTGTGCTTTAAGTCAATTCTCATTTTTCACTTTATGATAGGTCTCACTCACAAATTTATTCTTTACTCTATTTCTCCTTACATATCCTGTGTACTTCCAGAAAATAGATTACTAGAATTGAAAGAAAAGCCCATAAATTAATTTAGCTTTTGATTCAGTAAGATATAAAATTTCCAATGAATGAAAAATTAATTTCATATAAGTTAGGAATATAAATAGAGAGGTTAAAGTGGTTAAGGAAAAAAATCTCAAGCATTTTAAATCAATTACATATACATAGGAGTTGTTAAGAGAGACATAGAAATATTATTTTTATTTATGATTTATTTATGCATATAGGAGCTGAGGTATAGGCCAGAGGGTGGGGGTTAAGAGGACTCGCCAGAGGACAGAGTGGGGAGCAGAACAGGCAGGTTGAATGAAATACACAGCTAAACAGCAGGCAAAACAGGAGAGGTCTGCTGTGCCATGTGGGTTCAACCTCCCACATGGAGGTTGAACCACAAAACTCCTATGTGACATGGGTCTTGGTGTGGTGATTTTTAAAATCTGATTCCAAAAGCAAAAATAATTAAGTGGAGGTACCTTAAACTAAAAAGCTTCTGCACAGCAAAGGAAATCAACAAAATAAAAGGCAACCTACTGAATGGGAGAAATGCTTGCAAATCATATCTTCGTATCTCTGCTAATAGGTTAATATCCAAATGCTATAAAGGATTTAAAGGATTAATACAACTCAGTAGCAAAAAAAAAAAAAAAAGAAAAGAAAAGAAAAAGAAAAGAAACAATCTGATAAAAAGTTGTCAAAAGATCTGGATAGTCATTTCCTTAAAGACATAATGATAGCTAACAGGCATATGAAAAGATGGTCAGCATTACTAATTAGGAAATGCTAATCAAAAACACTTTAGCATGGCTAGTATCAAAAAAGTAAGGAGTAACAAGTGTTGGAGAGGATGTAAAGACAAGGGAACATTTGTACTGAGTTGTGAATTGTCACAACCACCATGAAAAACATGGGAGTTTCCTCAAAAAATTCAGAATGGGGCTACTATATGAATTAGCAGTTCCATTTCTGAGCATTTATTTGAAGACTGTGAGAACACTAATTCAAAAAGATACATGTGCCCCTATGTTCATTGTAGCATTATTTGTAGTTGCCAAGATAGGGAAACAAGCTTTGTGTCCATTGATGGAAAATGGATAGTGAAGATGTGGTATATATACATTGTAGAACTGCTAAGTGAAATAAGAGAAAAATACAGGAAGACTTCATTCCCTGTAATATAAAAGTAAAATCTAGACAAAATTGAAATTCATAAGTTAGTTGTTATCAGAGGGAAATGGCTTAAGGGCTAGGTGAAACAGGTAAAGGATGTCATAGTGTAATCAAGGATGGAAATTAGATTTTGGTGGTGATCGTTTGTAAGGTAGTGAATTATATTGTACACCTGAAAATTACATAATCTTACAAACTAGTGATACCTCAGTAGTAAAGTGTGATACATACATACTTACATTTTGGGGTATTCTGCTGAATACCTTGCTATTTGTGCTGATATGGTTGGTCCTCAAGGGCATTCTGCTAAGTGAAATGAAGCAAACAGAAAAAGACAAACACTGTGGGTAATGTATGGTTACAGATTAATTAGACTTATCATGGTGGTGGTTTTGAAATATATGCAAATATGAAATTATGTGGTGTAACTAAAAGTATTACCTGTCTATAAGTGAGTGGATTTTTAGAGTGAAGAAGCAGCTATAGATCACACATAATTTGGGTATGAAAGATTGCTTGAGATTTGCAAGGCACAGACTGATCTGTTATTCTTATCACGATATTTATGGAGTGCTTAATATAGTGCCAAATGTCTAGCTGCACAAAAACATGACAGGACTTCTTTGGTCTTGGGGAACTCCCTGTGGTGCTTTACTTTAGGACAAGGTGTATTTATCAACCCTGTGAATGGGTGGGGCAGCAAGCAGGATGGGGCATGGGGAAACTGGAACAGAGCTAGTGGTAGGCCTGAGGATCTGCATTTCTAAACAAGCTCTTAGTTAATGTTCATGTAGTGGACTACACTTTGAAAAACACTTCTGGAGCAAATGGGCGCTCAGCCAGTAAACAATTAAAGAAAAGAGTGATTATCCTTGTAATTTGGTTTCCCATGTTTTATTTTTTTTTCTAGATACAATGATGTGGAAAAGGCTTTTAGTATTTGTAGAATTAGTTATGTGAAAATACAAATTATATTTTCCATTTGTGGGTTTTAAAGAAACATTTTTGAAGATTAATTGATGGGGTAATTGCTTGAGAGATTTGTAGTTTCCCAGAAAGCATATTATTACATTAGTGGTTGGCATGAAAATGTAATGTAGTCCATTTGTGAGAGCTTCTTTGGAAAGTTATATGACTCTTTGGCAGGAAGAGGAATACTGACAGCTGAAACAGTTGAAACCATAGATAACTGGCCTAAATTAACTCTCTCAGAGAAAGAGAGACTAAAGCAACCTAAAGGTTATAATTATGATACTGAATTTGTGTATTATATTACTGAATTTTGATACTACAATACTAAGAACTGTATTAGTACTAGCAATTAATTATATTAGTATTTACATTTATAGTGTGTTATATAGAATATAATTCATTAGTCTTTACAATACTAGAAATTTTGTCCAGATGGAGACTTAACTTTATAATCAGATAGGCCACTTGTATACAGGCAGGTAATTGAGAAATTCCTGAGCTCCTTATTCCCCACCCATAACATGAGGGACACAGAAACACTCTGTGCCCCACAGACATTTAAAACCTCACCTGACCCCAAGCCCTGGGAGAAAGGTGCTTTGGCACTTGAGCTCCCCTTTCTCCATTGTCAGACCTTAATGAAGATGTTGCTCTGGACTTTACTGAACTCCGCTGGTGGGCTGTTAGCTTTCAGTCACCAGAGACTGGATCTTCTCATTTAGATTGGTGACATTACTGCTGTCCTTGGAGCCTTAGCAAGTAGCCATTGGTCCTGCTGCAATGGGGAAACAGAGACCATGACATGAAAGGGTCTCTAAACAACCTCCATTCACACCCATCCTCAATTTGGAGATAACACACACACATCCCTCTTCTTTATCCTGATCTCTCCAGTATAGACTTTGTTTCACAGTTAGGGTGCTTTCGAGAAACTAATCTGTTGCTACGTTTTCAGCCAGCCCTGCCATATCTGCACCCCTGCTGCCAGAACCTCGTCGTAGCTCTCTCTAAGAGCCTTCAAAAATGAAATCAATTTACTTTAACAAAGCATAAAAAGAATTTGGGTGATTTTAGTATTAGGTGAAGGTGAAGAGGCTCGGCAGGTGAACAAGAAAATAGAAACAAAATAACTTCAGGAAAAATAAAAAAATCCTTGTCCAAATAGGAAGAAAAATACGACATAATTTTAAGGAATCGAGAGTTAAGGAAAAGGTAACTCAACTGATTTTGATTGTCAAAACAGACTTAAATCTTGCATTAGTTTGAGAAACATGGGACATCTCTTTCTACGTGTGCAAAACACTATCTGGTTCTGTTGTGATTACTGATTACATAATCATAAATGCTATTTGTTTAAGTTTTAGAATAACATGATACATGGGTGACATAATTAAAGTAACATAAAAATTGTAAGCTTTGAGAATATAATTTATAACTGAAGATTTTCAAAGGACTAGGAGAGAAGAGAAAGCAAGGCTAGACTGAAACTCTAGAGTAACAAAAGTCCTATAGAAATAACAGAAGGAGCTTCCTTTTAAAAAGTAGAAAACGTAAAATTAATGATAATTTATTTTAACTTAATGTATTAAAGATGTTATTTCAGTGTGTAACCAGTATCAGCTGTGGCCATAAATTATTGCAAACATCAATGGTAAGAACATCGGACTTTCATTTTCTCACAGTTCTGGAAGCCAAAGATCCAAAATCAAGGTACCTTTCCTCTTCCATTTCTTACAGACACTGGCCATCAGATTTGAGGCCACACAAATCCAGGATGTTTACATCTAGGGATTCTTACTTAATTGCATCTGCAGAGACCCAAATAAGTTCATATTGGGAAGATCTAGATGGACATATCCTGTGAGGGTCCATTATTCCATACTCTACAAGAGTTAGCTAAGGACTTTTAGGCCTCACCCCAGGTGCCATTACTTGTTATTTCATAATTTTGTACATTTCCAAGTAATGGTCTGCTAAAAAGTGCCTTTTTATTATTTTCTGGGCTCCACATCCCATAAAGCAGGATTAATGGCTCCCCTTTCCCATTTCCTATAGCACTTTATACACACCTCTTTGGCTGCACTGGTTTATAGCACCTTGCTTACATGTCTGATTTCCCACTTAAGTGGTGAACTTTTCCAGGGTGGAGCTCTACCTCACTCAGCTTTGTTTCCACAGTGTCTAGCACAATGAAGTATGTTTGTGGAAATGGATTGAAAGGCGGGAACACAGGATTGAGTCTCTCCCACTCCAACCTCAGGTGCTAGTTTATGTAAGAGTCTTCATTACTGTTCAGTCAGTTCTGTCTCACTCTGCTCTCTGTTACACACTCATCTAAGTAACCCTTTGCTTCATAGAAATGAAGAGGCTGCTTTGAGTAAATTTCTCAATTGTTTTGACCTCTGTTTTCTTGCCTAGGAATAAAAAGCATACTTTATTTCTAAAAATTAAATAAAATGCTACTGATGTCATCAGATTGTTTAATGGAAGTCACTTGAGATTAGTTAAATTCCTCATACTGCGCCTGGCACACAGGAAGTGCTGCATGTGTTGTTATCATTAATAGCCATAATATATTTCTAAATGAATGACTTAGCCAGGGTCCCTGCCTTTCAGTTCAATAAGCTTTCCTAAAGATATAAATAAAATTAGAAGCCTTTTTGTTGGCTTAGCTACCAGTATTTTCTTCATCTCCTTTGTTTAAAGATAAGTACATGATTACATGTTTCTCTTTTCAAGCCAAAGATACTCTCAGCATTTCACCCATTACCACATTTGTAAGGACTTCCTGAATAGAAAAATTAAAGGTTAGTCATTCCTTTGTTTATGGCACTTTTCCTGTAAAGTTGTGTGGTTTCACAGAAGCTAAAGTTTGTTTTTGTTGGTGGTGGTTACATTAATGCACTCCATTTCCCAGCATAAGTGGGTGAGTGTCACCCTGACTGGGGTAGAGTTTAAAAGCACAGGGACCCCTAGGCAATCAGTATTCACATTTTATATAGATAGATTCCATATTTTCTCTCTGTCCTGCCTTGTGCTACAAGGGACAGAGCAGCAGTGATTCCATTCCGCTGAATCAGCAGCACACCTGGGACCACCCACACATCAGGTGAGTACCATACTGTTTAGAAGAATCTGATAATCCAAACTTGTAAAATAGGCCTCTTTTTCCATTAGGGAAAGGTTTTCTTTTTCCCTGTTCTCTTCAGTAAAACTATGGGTCAGAGCCTACCACAGGATTACTTCTTAGTTAGACTGGTTGCTGCTAGTTAAAGGGGATCTAATCTTTTAGCAGTCAGTATTTTGAAATACGGAAGGGTGGGTGGAGAATTACAAGGGCCAAAGTTCAGGATTGGGGAAGATATATGAACAATAAGGGCTTTATCTTTTAGGAAACTTTAAGAGAAAATTAGACCTTGGAGAGCCAGGAGAAAACCCCTGTGTGTACTCTTTATGCCAGGATGACTGACAGTGAATATTAGCTACAGTTTGATTTTTGTGGAAAGAGTCTAAGCTTTAGAATAAGGCAGCCATGAGCATGAACCCCAGCTATGCCACTTAACAAAGGATCTGATTTTTGGACTGGTTATAGAATATCACTGAGCCGCAATTGCTATATTGTGAAGGAAGATAATCTACAAAATATTTTTGTCATGTAATTAGTGCTTTGTAGACTCACTCTCACATCATGGTTGTGCTTCTGTCTTGTTGCTGAGTGTATCAAAATGTTCTTTATATAAGGTAGTTGGCACCTAAAAATATAGACTTCAAATGTCCTTTCAATGTCTCATTTTGTACAAGATACAGAATCAATTCCCTCATCCCTAAAGAAAGGATACTATTAGTTGAATTGTCAATATTTGACTGTTGTAGACTTACCATTTCATATGATTCATTACTCAACCAAAACTTATCTGCCTCATTTACCTCAACTTCAACAAGGATCAAATGAAATAATATGAATGATTTAAAAGTGCTTTGTAAAAATAAGGCTATTATTATTAATGCAGGCTCCAAATCTACTTATAACAGAGAATGTAAACAGAGGGCCCTTCTACTTGATCATTAAAAGGAAAAGCTAAATCAACTCTTCCTAGTGGGTAGGAAATTTGCAGGGACTGCAGGAGGCTGGGAGCTTGCTGTTTGGTTTTTCTCTCCCACTGTTGATAGGATCTGAGGCTCACGCTCAGGTGCTGTCCATACAACTTACTCCTTTCTTCCTTGTCCACCCTTAAAATTCCCAGTCCCAATGGGATCAGAACCAGGATGGGAAGAGTACACTGGACTATGGTGATGGCACATAGGTGAAATGGTGGTGGAAAGGCCATGGGGATTACAACTGAGATGAAAAAAATGTACAAAATGAAGAATAATTTTATAAAAAGTATTAAAAAAAATTCCAGCCCCATACTATGCATTCAATATGTTGAATGAATGAATGAAAGTAGGACCAACCTTGGGAAAGTCACCATGCAAATTTTTGTCTAGGTGAAATGAGATGAAACTTGGCATCCAGGATACAACCTTGAGTAGAAGCTGATTTACCAAAGGGTGGTGCAAGGTTTTATTTTCCTTATCTTTGTAATTGAATTATAATCATAGGTAGTTTCTTCTAATAAAAGTTTATGTTACTAGAGGAAAAATAAAAAACCTTTATCAGTGTCATAACACGCCTGAAAATGGAAGCGTCTACATTTTATAGACCAGTGAAAGATTGATACTGTTAATCCAGAAATTCAGTAATGAGGGGGACTGAGGAGGCAGGATAATTTTACATGATTAAATGTTTAGCATCTATTGGCAGAGGCAGTATGTCCTCTGTTTACTCCCTTTTGCCTCTGGAGCCAGCTGTTGCCTAGAGCCAGCAAAATTGTTTGATTTGTGTCTTGTCATTGTACTAACAGTAGCTGTTCCCAGGTTTATACCTTTAGAGATAAGACACCGCAAGTTAGTTGAGTGGCATTACTGTATATTCTAAGAGTCTTTTAGTCCTTCATGGAATTTTCACTGTGTTGAGAATTTTAAGGTTGTATTAAATAATATATACAAATACATTAATTCCTTATTTCTAGATATAATTTAATACTCCTGAGTTTTTAAGGTTATTTTTAATTCTACAACATGAGATGCTAATTTTAATGATCATTAATTAATGACTATAAATTACTTTTTAAAGGTTTGTTTTTATTTATGCATATAAGAACTGGGGTGCAGGCTGGAGGTATGGGGGATGAGAGGATTCACCAGAGACAGCGTGGCGAGCAGAACAAGCAGGTTGACTGAAATAAACTGCTGAGGGAAGCAGCGGGAGAGACAGGAGAAGTCTGCTACTCCATGTGGGTCAGCTCCCTGGCCAGAGAACAATCTCATGCTGCTGTGGCTGGCCATAGCTTGATAGCTCTGAGACTTTAACCGCTGAGCCACCAGGGAGGCCCCTGTAAATTAGTATTTTATTCAACATTTATTGATAAAATTTTACAAATACAAAACTTTTGTTAAATAATGATTTTTAGTTTTAGCATCTGTAACTATTTAATCAGTAGTGAAACTGTCAGCATCATTATTTTTATAGATATTTCATGGGCCTCCTCCCATTACTCATAGGCTCTTAGGACTTGTAGATAATGGGAACTTCTTACCACCAAGTTGGTTTAAGTGCCTGATGCACTGTTACACCAATTACTGAACAAGAGGGTTCCAGAGAGAAATGCTTTATGAACGGGGAAATGGTGCTGTCTTTGTGAGCCAGCCTCAGCTAAAATCACCAAGAATGAAAAGTCTGAGGTTGCTTTTTTTTAAAAATAGGAGTGACACTTGCAACTATTAAATATATCTATAATGTGCAGAAAAGTGAGAGATGCTCCGAGATCTAAGATTTAATCAGAATAAGAAAAATATGAATTAAAAGAAGTTTCTAAATGGGTTAAAAAAAATAGAAGTAGGTACATTCTGGGGCTAGAAAAGGGTATATATATGTATATAGAGAGAAGTTGGAGAAACAAATTCACTATTTTGAGAAAGTGCATAAATCAAAAGAATGTTTCAGCAACTAGCTATTTTGGCAGGGGCTCAGGTGGTTGTGCCAGTGATCTCAGAGTCAATTCACCCTGTTCATCTTTGCCAGCCCTGCTGCCTCCAGATCCAATCTCCTGGTGCTAGAAACAGGCTTGCCCAAGAGAAAGGTTTCCTTTTAAGGAGGTTATTTAGAGAGTGCTACTCCTTGATTCTTATATCCAGTAACGGCTAAAGGCTAAGTTGGCTAAGAGGTAGAGGAAATTTAGACAACATTCTGAATAATTAAGCATTAAGAATTTATTGATGTTATGATTAATTTTTAAAGAGCATATTTTCTTCATTGAGAAATTACAGAATTTCCTTTTAAGTTTTGTATTTAAACAGTTGTTTCTTGAAACAATAGATAGTGCTGTTGAAAGCAGGTGGTAACTATTGCTGTTTTGTAATCAGGCTTTTATTGTTTCCTGATGGTATTTTTTATTATTAGAGAGCCAAGTTCTCATTTTGACTAATACCTTAGGCATTTTCAATTAGTTAGGTCTTTCAATGGGTTTATATATAAGGAAATTTTGTCTTGTGGTTTTCTCCAGAAATGTTGCATTGTGACTTTTCTCAAATGATTTATTTAGTTGAAAACCTTCCCCCCCCACCCCCCACTTTGTAATGATTTGTCAGATGAGAATGTAGCACAATTTATTTCTTCCTGAGAGAGGAACTGCTTTTACATTTGACTTTTTTTTTTTTTTTTTTGCTTTACTTAGCCTTAGACTATCCTGCCATTTCACCTGGGATGAGATGAGCCAGAAGTCTTAGGCTCTAATTCAGCCTACAAATAATATCGAATGTTTATCACATGCCAGGTACTGCTTTACATCTTAAGCCTCCAGAGAGAAATGAGAGAAACTTTACTCTTCAGAAGCACCTAGTATATAGAGACACCAACAGGTAAAACTGCTAACTGTCTTTCTGTTTCTATGTGATATGTGCCATAGGGGGTACACGGGGGAGGGACTGCTTGGATAACTCCATCTGGGGTTTCAGCAAGGGTGTTAGAGAAACTGAATACATAACATCAGAAGGAAGTTCGAGAAGGTTATCCTTGAGCTGAGTTTGGAAAGAGGGATTAATTTGCTAGGAATAAAGGTGAAGGGACATTGTAGGGAAAAGGAACTGCACAGATAAAGCCTGGTGTTTTGTGAAACTATGAGTTGTTCCGTTTGGCTGGAGGATTCAGGATCCAGGCAAAAGCTGGAAAATGGCCTCAGATCTGTGCAAGTACATTTTTCTGGAGTATATTCTTGGTGGCTGACTGGCTTTCTGTATTATATACTAGAAAGAAATTATGGACAAAATAAAACTGTTGATGGAGTAGTTGTGAATGTGATGGTAGTGAAAATACTAACACATAAATTTAAAAAAGACTTCCTCAAAATCCCTAGAATCTGTTTATCGCTGGAAATAAATGTGTTGAAAGAGATAGGAAGCAAATGAAGTCTGATTGTGGATATTTTCAGCTCTCTCCCACAGCCTCGTCAGGAATAATGTTGGCCTGGGTGTTGTGGATGCTCCCTTTACTCGGCAAATTCAGCCTGGCAGGTAGGTCAGCCTAGTCCTTTTATGGATCATGTGATTCTTATTGCCATCTTTGGACAAGTATTGTTGATTTTAGACCAAAGGGATACCTGCACTATGCACACACTTGGATGGGTAACAGGATTTGTGAACTCTGGATTACTATGGGCAGGCATGTATACTGTATACTGTATATGAAAATTGGTTGAGATGGGCTATCTTTTTTTTCTCTATCACAGCACAATTTATTATATTAAGAATAGAAATGAACTAAACATACAAGAAGAAAAGCTGGGTTAGTTATATCTATAGTGAACTGTGCATGCTTGTAAAATGATCAGGTAGGTGACTTTATTATATGTTACTAAGATAAAAATTCAGATTACAGGCTTTTATAGTAGAATATTTGTCTTTACTAGGTACTTGTACATGTTGGAAAACATGTATGTATTGCGCATCTGCTTCTTATTAAGTTCTGAAGTGATTCCAAATGTATAAAAAATTACCATTCTACCAAAAACTTTTCCCCTAAGCCATTTGAAAATAAATTGCTGATAGGAGAGACCTGCGTAGACCCCTCTTAGTGTTTGTATCCACCCCTGGAATTAGAGAAACATGAAGTCCAGCTCTTGACTGTTGCTGTGGAGGGAAGGGGGCCACTGTGGAAGTAACTGCACGTCCAGGCTCTGGTCACCTCAGGTGCCTCTCACGATGGCTCTGATCTGCCTCTCCCTGATAATGAGTGATGCTGAGCAGCTTATCATTTGCCTGTTGGCCATCTGCAGCTCCTCTGTGGAGAAGTGTCTTTTCAGCTCTTCCTGGGCTATCATATATTTTAAAATAAAAATTTTTTTGCACCACCTACCCCTTTGACATTTGCCCTCTCCCTCCTCCCTTTTAAACTTGTAAATCTCACTATGGTGATCAGTAAAACTGCTAGCTTGTAATTATTTTGGTTCATCAGTTCATTAACTTTTATTCCTTATTTTACTACATAGATGAATGAGTATCTGTATTCATATTTCTTACTTGCTTTGCTACACATAATTCCCCCAAGCTCCTTCTGTTTTGCTGTAAATTATAATATTGCATCTTCCTTAGGGCTGGAGAGTGTCCTCTCTGTGGCTTTACCACATCTTCTTGATTCAGTTTCCATAATTTTTTAGACTATTCAAATTTTTTGCTTCCTCTTGGTCAGTCTTGGTAAACTCTATTCTAGAATTTTGCATTTTTTTGTTAAATAGTCACAGATGCTAAAACTAAAAATCATTATTCATAGTAGGCATTTATGATCCTTTCTGTATTATCTACAGTGGTTTATCTTCTTTCATTTATCAATGTTTTCTCTCTGTTAGCTTACCTAAAGGCTCAAAGAACCTCTTAGTTTCATTGATCATTTAATTTTTCTGATTTCTATTTCATTTATTTCTGCTGTAATTTTTATTATATCCTTCCTTCTGCTAAGTCTTCACCTTGTTCTTTTTCAATTAGCTTCAGGTGTAATTTTAATGTGTGTATTTGGGATTTTTCTTGCCTCATAATATAAACCTGTATTGCAGATAACTACCCTCTTAAACCCACTTTTATGCAGCCACAAATTCTTATAGCTTACACCCTATTTTTAGTAGTCTTCCAGGCTTTTTTAAATTCTGCTTACATTTTCTCTTTGGCTTGGGGGTTATTGAGCAGCATGTTGCTTTATCTCCATGTGGTTAAAGCTCTCCTGACCACTTGCAGAAATCAGTTTTTGCTCCCAATTATCTATTTAAATACTTATTCTATTTTTTTAAAAGAATTATTTATGCAAAAACCAGGGTACAGGCAGAGGTATGGGGGTAAAAGGATTCACCAGAGACAGAGTGGGAAGCAGAACAGTCAGACTGACAGAAATACACTGCTGAGGGAAACAGTGGGCAGGTCAGGGGAGTTCTGCCATGCCATGTAGGTCACTTCTCTGGGTCGGGATTGAACTTGTGCTTGTAGTGGCTGTAGACAGCTTCATAGTGCCATGGTTTAAACCATTGTGACATCAGGAAGGGCCCAAATAGTTGTTCTATTTTAAGTACTAATTATTTGTATTATGGCTCTTATCAACTCTGTTCGTTTGTCCTCTCAACTTGCCTTTTACCATATTTTGTCTCTGTCTTCTTATCACATTTTACTTAAATTATCTCCTACATAACTGGCTCCAGTTTCTTCTAGAATATCCTTCCATTGGCCTTTGCCCAATGTTGCCCTTCTAATTTTGCAACAACATCAAAATAATATGAACATAAGGAGGGGAAAGGGATATTGAGGACATCTTTTTTTTTTTTTTTCTATAGAAAGTTCTTGTAGGTGGGAATTTTTCTGGTGAACAAAAACATTTTCCCACCATTTCTTAGGGGGAAATTTAATGAGTATTTTCTAGAGTAGGGGAAACTTATTTCTAGAAATATAAGAATATGAGGGGGTTTTTTTTGTTTGTTTTGTTTTTTGAGGATGTGGAGGAAGGGTTGGGGGGTATGTGGCAAATCTAGTCTTCAATTTTCTATTTCTGAAAATTTGAAGTTGGATTTTGAGAAACTTTAAGAGTTACAGAAAAAGTAACAAGCCCAGAGTTGCTGTATTGATTAGGAAAGCTGTAGCCAACACATCCAGCTTTTAATCAGTCTGTTTTCATCAAAATGTGCAATGTTGGGAATATTTGTCATGTACTGAAGTTACTGTTTTTTTTTCCTAGTTCTGCCAGCTAAGCCTGAGAACATTTCTTGCATCCTTTATCATAGGAAAAATTTAACTTGTAATTGGAGTTCAGAAAAAGAAGCCAAGTATACATGGTACAGTGTTAAGAGGACTTAGTAAGTATGGGAGCTTGTGTGCTATGGGAGTGTGGAAAGGAAACAGACTTCTGGCTCAGTCATGATTCAGATTACTTCTATAATGTCACTCACTCTTACACCCAGAGGCTGCGGTAATGTTGCTGCTACCTGCTGCCATGCTGACAGCATTTGTTAACTACAGAGGGAGGGAGGTGGGCCCATGTGTAGCCTCCTCTTAGAGCTGCCAAAAGGCTGAGAGGAGCCAGCAGTTTAAAGCACAGTGAGAATTCTGTGTATCTACTGTATTCAGCTATATTCCTCCTTCTCCCAAAATGTGTTATAAAAGTGCTCACTCTTCATAACTCCAGCTCTACTCAACAGGATTGTAAACTAAGAGGCAGATTTACCTCAGTTTGCCAGCAATTTGCTGTGTGATCCCTGGTCCACAGTACCCCATCATGATAGTAATTCCTTAAGATTTCACAACTTCAGGCACCCCTTTTAACTCAATTGGGCTAAAAATTATACTTTTAAAATTACAATTCTAACCCAAAACTAGATATCTTAGTAAATCTGTGCAGGGATGTTGTAAAAATAGTTGTGTTGCCCTAGGAATGAAGCCCATGATGGGAAGTACTGGAAGATGACCTTCTATCCTTTTCCATTTCAGAAAGGGAATCTGTAGCTCTAAGTTTTTGTTTTGTTTGTAAATACAAGATCTCAAAGACATTCATTTCCATGCCTTGGAAACTGGTAACTGGTATCGTAAGTGAAATCCTTTTCATGTTTTAGAGCAGAAGAAAGTGAAAAAAAAAAAAAACAACCCAAAACAATATTGTTTGCAGTACTGATATATTAATGAATATGTCAGAGTGATGATTTAAAACACGGGTCAACCAATATGTTTTATAGAGCCAGATAGTTACTTAATATTTTAGGCTTGGAGGGAGATCAGCTCTGTCAAACTTAACACTATCCAGGAGCTGCTGTAGACAGTATATAAACCAGTAGACCTGATTTTCCCCCACAGAACCTATTTATGAACACTGTAATTTGAATTTTATATCATTGTCACATGCTGTGAAATATACTTGTAATTTTTTTCAGTCATTTAACAACATAATACCTGCTCTTAACCCTAGTGTTATATGAGAACAGGAGGTAGGCTCTGATTTGCTACTTCAGAAAATAAGAATGACAGAGGTGCAATAATTTGTGATCCAAATGACTTACCTTTTCCCAATCTTTTTAGTTCTAGTCTCAGTGGTAAACAGGAAGAACCTATAAAATGAAAATCTGGAGACCTCCATAGAGTTACTCCTATTTTTGTGTTTTAAGGAATAATCCCCCTTCCCTCCTTCCACCAGATCATTAAATATAGATAAATTAAAAACTGTCATTTAAAATTGCATATATGTGTCTATCTTAATCAACAAATGCTCTTTTTATTTTCCTTTTAAAAATAAGTTCTCAAGGTTAGAATTTGGAGTTCATGTCACTTTTATAGTAGGAAAAATACATTGTGAATACAGCTTCTGGTAAGCTTACAGCATTCCCAGATGGCCCCCATGGTTCTCAGGCAGGCAGGAAGCAGGTAACTTATCTCTGCTTGGGGGTGGAGAGAGAGGCACAAATCCTGAACTGTAAAGTTCTGGAGAAAGCCAGAGGGAAAATAATAAATGTATGCTTAATAAATGTATGACAGCTGTGCCAAACTCATGTTGAATTACTTTTTCTTTTAAAGCTCTTTTGGGAAAAAAAGTGATAATTGTACAACTAATAATTCTAGAAGTGAAGATCATGTTTCATGCTCTTTTCATTATCCAAGAGTAACCCTACCAGATAATTACACCATTCAAGTGGAAGCTCAAAATGCAGATGGTACAATTAAATCTGATACAACTAATTGGAACTTGGAAACCATCCGTAAGTGTCATTTGATATTTTATAAATTCTTTCAATAAAAGTTACTCCCCTTTTTTTAAAAGTAGACTTAAAATCCAAGTATAGAATACATATCTATTATGTATATGCAAAAAATTTGTCTTATTGAAGAAGGAAAGAAGAGAATATGGGAGGAAAGAAAGAAAGAAGGAATGACCAAAAGGAAAATTAAAAGGACCAGAAGAAGATATTTTTCTGGTTCTCAATTTCCTCTTGCAGCTTGTCCTTTGAGTTATAATTAAAGGAAAAAAGCATTTTTTTAATATAATATAATAGTTTATTTTTACATCATTTTGTACATTTTTTTTTATCATCTCAACTGTAATCCCTGTGGGTTTCCCATCACCGAGTCACCCATATGCCATCACCATAGTCCTGTGCACTTCCCTCCCCCACCCCGTTTGATCCCATTCCCCACTCCACCCCCACAAAATGCCTCTGGTATATGACTGTTCATTATTTTTACTATTTTCTCGCCTGGTCCATTAACTCCTGCTATGAGCAAAACCATCTGGTATTTTTCTTTCTCTTTTTGGCTTATCTCACTAAGCATGATCTTTTCCAGCTCCATCCAAGTTGTTGCAAAAGTCATGTGTTTCTTTTTTTTTTTTTTTGGTTGCTGAATAATATTCCATTGTATATATGTACCACATCTTTTAATCCAGTCATCTACTTTTGGGCATTTGGACTGCTTCCATGTTTTTCCAATTGTAAATAAAACAGCAGTAAACATGGGGGTGCAGATATCTTTTTGAATCAGTGTTTTTGTGTGTTTTGAGTAGATACCTAGGAGTGGGATTGCTGGGTCGTAGGGAAGCTCCATGTTTAGCAGTTTGAGGAACCTCCAAACAGCTTTCCATAGTGGTTGTACTAGTTTGCATTCCCACCAGCAGTGCAGGAGAGTTCCTTTTTCTCCACATCCTCACCAACATTTGTTGTTGCTAGTTGTTTGAAGATGTGCCATTCTCACTGGGGTGAGGTATCTCATTGTGGTTTTAATTTGCATCTCCCTTATTACAAGTAATGTTGAACATTTTTTCATATGCTTGTTGGCCATCTGCATTTCCTCTTTGGAGTAGTCTCTTTTTAGCTCTTCTGCCCATTTTTTGGTGGGGTTTTTTACTTTATTTTTGTTGAGTTATTAGTTCTCTGTATATTTTTGTGATCAGTCCTTTATCACTGGTTTTGTGTGAGAAAATTTTTTCCCAATTAGTGGGCTGTCTGTTTTTTGTAATGTCTCTTTTGCTGTACAGAAGCTCTTTAACTTGATGTAGTCCCATCTATTTATCCTTGCCTTCACTATTGTGGCATTGGGTGCTATCTTTAAAGATGTCGTGGAAGTGTATGTCGTGTAGTGTTTGGCCCGCCTTTGTTTCCAGGTATTTTATGGTAGGAAAAAAGCATTTTTACCCACTGCAAACATCATTGCCCATGTAGAAAAGTAAAACTTTTATTTTGAAAAATGTCTTAATAATTATTTTATCTTTTAAATTATTTTACAAAACATCATTTTTACCATTTAATTATTTTTAAGATTTATTTATTTATGCATACAGAACTGGGGTACAAGCCAGAAGTGCAGAGGCAGTGAGAGGATTCATTAGAGACAGAGTGGGGAGCAGAACAGGCAGATACCTGAAGTACACTGCTGAGGGGAACTGTGGGCAAGACAGGAAAGGTCTGCTGTGCCATGTGAATCGCCGCCCAGGCCAGGGATCAAACTTGCACTGAAGCTGCCATGGCTAGCTTGCAGTGGTGTGCTTTTACCTTCTTCACTGTTGGAGACTCTTTGTCCCCAATCACGGATTATTGGGGGGCAGAACAGGCAGGGTCTCAAGGTGGGAGTGCTGTCACCGAGTGGAGATTCCTAAAAATGGGGGAAGGGGGAAAAAGGGGAGCGGGCACCAGGAAGACATGGGAGTCAAGTTGAGTGCAAGTCTTCCTGCTGTGGTCTCAGCAGAGGTTTATTTTATACATTTCAAGCAAACAGTGGGATGACATTAGCATATGAATTGGGCTGAGATCAGGATCATCTTTTTTTAACAATTTGGTGTCCTACTGACCTTTAGGTAAGACCATAACATTCTTCTTTTTTTTTTTTATCAATGTGCTAAGTACTAAATTTTTTTTTATTACACAGTTTATTTTTACATCATTTTGCACATTTTTTTTTCCATCTCGATTGTAATCCCCGAGGGTTTCCCATCACCAGATCACCCCTGTGCCAGCACCCTAGTCCCGTGCATTTCCCTCCCTTCCCCCCCCTTCATAACATTATTCTTCAAATCAAAATTAAGATGGGTACATAAGTTCATAAAATTTAAAGCTAACATAATTATATTTATCACAGTTAAATAAAGCCCCTTTAAACCTTTAAATAAAGCTAAAATAAAGTCCCTTTAAACCTTAAATGCTACTTTATGACCTTCATTCTCATTGCAACACCTTAGAGGGTAAAGTCAAGTGGAGGACTAGGGTGGAGGTTGGGTGGAGATATGAAGAAGGATAAAGTAAGGTCATCGTCACTGGAGCTCAATTGCAAAGAGATACAGTAAAGTTCCTTAAAGCTGGATAGAGGATTTTGGTGAAGTTCCTTATTTGAAAGCTAAACAATAGAAAACTTAAGTAGTTCTTTAGAAACGGAATAGAAGGATTGTGTGAGAGAGTAGCAGATGAGATTTGGGTTCTCCTCCGGACAGTAAAAGAATTCTGATTATTCTAGTACTGCCTTGTCTTACAATATTAATTTTGTTATAATTGTTTATATTAATTAGCCAGTTGTAATATTTTGATTTCAAGCGAACTTTTCCTGTCCTAGGGCAGCGCTTGCTCACCTGAGCCAGGCAGCACCTTATGAGGCTAAGGCAGTCCAGTAGAAAACTGATGGTTGCTTGGAATATTTTGATGATTATACAAAAAAGGGGGGTCATAACATGAGCTAGTGTGGAAATTCTGATTTTTTCAAAGCATTTCCCTCCATCTGGACTCTGTCTGATGACAGAAGTTGCATAGCTTGTGTCACTGCACCACCAGAGAGGGCCTTACCACTTATTTTTTTTAACAAATGCTTTTAAGAGATATAATTCATGTGTCATAAAGTTCACTTTTTTAAAAATATGGATGACAAGTGATTTTTTTTATCATTTTCTCAAAGTTTTCAAATATCACCAGTATCTAATCCCATAATATTTGTGTTATTCCAAACAGAAACTTCATATCTATTAACAGTTAGTTCCCAATTCTTTAGTTTCCCCTTACCCTAACCTCTGTAATTATGAGTCTATTTTCTGTCTTTATAGATTTGCTTATTTGGGATATTTCATATAAATATAATGATATAGCATGTGAGCTTTGTATCTGATTGTTTTAAATACTGTATTATTAATATGCATATTGTAGTATTATCAGTACATTATTCCTTTTTATAGTTAAAAGTCCAGTGGAAGAGTATGCCACATTTTGCTTATATACATTAGTTGATGAAAATTACATTGTCTTCACTAATTTTGGTTATTGTGAATACTGCTGTTGTGAATAATTCTGTACTAGTTTTTGTGTAGACATGTTTCAGTTCTTGTAGATATACTTCTACTGAAATTGCTGGGTCATATTGTTATAGGGCACCTCAATTCAGAGAGAGGCACCCTTGAAGTCCCAAAACCTGCCTGCTCTAAGTGGGTTCTGCCATCCGCCGCAACAAGACAAAACATATAAAGCTTTAATGAAAAGTGACTTTAATACAGTGAATATACAATATGGAATACAAAGAATGTAACTTCTAAATCAAACACCTGAAGTTACCCATCCCCTCGTGGGCAAAAGTCAACCCAAAAGGGATTGGCCCAAAGCAAGGCCTGAAAGCCTGCCACAAGACTAAAGCACCTTCTGGCCGGGACCCATGGAAAAGGGTCAGAAATGGCCAGACAAATCTGAGAAGAAAAGAGCAAAATCAAAATCAATATAAACACTGCCATAGTCACCTCCCTACAGGTATCTCACCCACATCTGCCTTAACCAGTCCAGGGTCAGGAAACAAGCCCGGTTTCTTCATCACATGTTTGCTGCTCCATGTGGCTTCCTCAGGTCTCCGTCTTTTTCTCCATCTGGCCTCCTTCTCTCTTCTCTCTCCTTTTTCTCTGCTCAGTTCCACTCTCCTTCTTGGCGGGGGCAGGGAACCTGGAACTTCCCTTCTCCTAGGGACCACCCAGTTACACTACCAGTTCTGCTGACTTGGACTCCACTGGCAAGCTGAAAACCCATTGAGCACCAAAACGATCAGCTGTGAACCACCAGGTCCCCCCAGAGCCCACATGTCCGGTTTTATCCCAACCTGGCTGCTCAGCTCCGCCCTCATGTCCCTGCGTGCTTCTTCTTGGTACTGATGGGATTTGGAGTTCCAGCATCTAGAGTAGGGGTGGAGTCCATGAAACCTGTACCTGTTACAATATGACCAACTCTAACTTTTTTAAAAACTCTCAAACTAGCAAAATGAGTGCAATATTTTACCAGCAATTTGTAATTGTTGTGATTTCTCTATATCCTCATCAACAGTAATTACTCATTTTTAAAAATATTTATTTATTTACTCAGGCCCTCCCTGGTGGCATAGCGGGTAAAAGCACAGCACTAAGAAGCTAAAGCCATTTCCACATGAGTTCGATTCTAAAGCCACTTCCGCGTGAGTCCAATATCCGCCTGTCCCGGAGGAGATACACGTGACGAGGCAGACCTCTCCTGACCCACCCGCTGCCCCCCTCAGGGGAACTGGGGTACAGGCCAGAGATGTGGAGGGTGAGAGGATTCACCAGAGACAGAGAGGGAAGCAGAACAGGTAGATGGACGAAGTACACTGCTGAGGGGAGCAGCGGGCGGGTCAGGAGAGGTCTGCCGCGCC
>NW_004567108.1:48746357-48785435 GCF_000260355.1 Condylura cristata | reverse complement strand
AAAAAAAAAAAAGTTACCTCACACAGATAAGTTAGAGGCAGAACTAGGATTTTTTTTATATCAATTTCTTTCATTTTTCTCTTTTTAGTTTTTACTGAGGAAAAATTGGTTTACAATACTGCATAACAATTAAGGAAATATATTTCCATCACTCTCTTTACCATCTATTTTGTTTTAAAAGTACACACCATGCAAGGAAAATGAGAGATACTTTCTACTGATATTAGACTCTCCTTCATCTTAGGAGTCAAAAAAAAGAGGCTAAGTGGAGGAGATAAATAAGAGGAAGGGCCTATTCCTTTTGCCTCCATTTGCTCAATGTCCATTCCTGAAAAATCATTGAACATTCCAGTTTTTGGATATTGGGGGAGGGGTTTGTTGCCCATATTCCCTTTGCACTTTCTTCCTAATGCCCCATCTGTACACAGATCAGAAAACACAGTCATTTTCTATCTAGGCTTATTTATTTTTTGATTGAGGTGGATGTTATTAATACATTCTGATCTTTTTTGCAAATATGAAAGCTGTATGATTTTTATTTTCAGTGAAAACAGAACCCCCTGAGATTTCCAGTGTGAACCCAGTTTTAGACATCAAAAGGATGGTTCAAATAAAATGGAGAAGACCTATGGTTCCATATGATTTAAAATACAGACTTCGATTTAGAACAGTAAATAGTACCCACTGGGTAAGTTAGACCATTATCTTTCTTTCAGAGGGCCCAAGGAAGATAATCACTTGTGGTGACCTAGAATCATCTTGTCCTTTTTCTCTCTACATTTCCCATTTTATATTCTGAGTAGGGATGTAATAATGATTGCACATTCTGAACAGGACACATATTAAAGAGCGAGAAATTTTGCATTTCACCCTGGTTTATGGCTAGCTGTCCTGGCTGCTAGAGAGTCTATGGTTTGACCATTTTATTTTTTAAGTTTTCTTAACTTTTATAAAATTATGAGCATAATACATTTAGAAAAGTGAATGCAGAGCATAAGTTTTGCATGTGACAAATTATTAAGTTGTGCTCATGTTGAAAACCACCAAAGTAAAAGCGAGCATGCCAGACAGAACCCCTGCCCTACCCTTTTCTGATGACAACCTCTCCTCCCTTAGAACCATTATTCTGACTTTCATGGTAATTACATCTTCTTTTCTTTTTTTTGTGGCTATACTGTGTAAGTCTGCATCCCTGAACAACACAATCTGAGGCATTATATAAGTGAAATACAGACTTATTTTCATCTTCAGCCTTTTCTTTTAACATTGTGCTTTTAAGTTTTATTCATGTTTTAAATTACTATATATTATACATTTTCATTGTGTAGTTTTTCACTGTCCGAGCACAATGCAATCATGTACTTACCTGACTTTTCATAAGCTACACAACTTTTCATGAGTTTATTGGCCATTGGAGTGCTTTGTTTTAAAGCATGGACGTAAGTGTGTGGCACAGTTTTCCTGATGGCTGATCTATACGATTTTTAAATTGACTATATGAGTGCCTATTCTTTTTCTGAGTCTTTGGTATGTGTGTTGCAAACATCTCTTGCTTGTGGGATTTGCTTATTCACAAAAATAATATATTTTAAAATTTGAGAAATAACTGCTAGTTCTAAAAAGATAAAAAATGGCTGGGGATGAAAAGGAAAAATGGAAAGACATGCGGTATCTCTTCTCGCTCAGGGTTTCCTCTATCTTTCAGATGAAAGTTAACTTCAAAGAAGAGTTCAATGAAGTTGAATCATACAACCTCACAGGACTACAGGCTTTTACAGAATATGTTGTAGCTCTACAGTGTGTGGCAGAGAAGTCAGTGTTCTGGAGTGGCTGGAGCCAAGAGAAAATGGGAACAACTAAAGAAGAAGGCAAGTTGGTCCCTTGTATTTCTTTCCCGTCTATACTGGTTTAGAGTGACCTGGGTCTAGTCTTTGTAGATTTTGTCAGTGCCAAGGAATCATGGAAAATCTGCACATTATCCCAGGGATGTTGTAATGACCCTGACTGATGGAAAGCTGGGGGGCATTTGTGATAGAGCAACTTAAGCAATCAATCACTTGTTTAAGAACACACTTATAAGCAGACATGCAAAAAGTGAGGACATAAAAACCTGGCTGTGTGAAGAGGTCCCCACCCACATCAAAATTAACAGGTAGTCCTGATAAGATGCCTCTGCAAACTGGCATAAATATAGGCCCCAAAGCTAACGCAGTTTGAGATGCTTATGGACTCCATGCCTCTGGGACTCATGGCACTCCCCTATCTTTCCTTGCACTTGAGGGGCTGAGGGTTTCTTTGGGCTGGTCCCACTGCTCTATTGCCAGTTTCCTAAACTTGACCACAAGTTTTGTTCCCTTCCCTCCCTGTTGCTGTCAATTTAATTGTATGATCAATTATTGAAATGAGGGCAGCCCACCCCCACCACCCCAAATAATTTTGTACTATAATTGTATGCATTTGGTATGAATCCCGAGTAAACCTTCTGCTTTACTGCGTGTTAGTAGAGTTCTACTAGCGTTCTAAAACCTGGTAAAACACTCCCCAGGCACTCACCAATACTCCTGCGTCCATAGTATAAGCCAGTCCTCTTCTGATGGTATTAATTACCTTAGCAGCTTTTTTTGCCTCAAAGACAAAAGATCATCTTAACTGTGAAGTTCTTAGGCTGTATGTAGAACAGTATAGTATTATTTTAAAATGGCCTGTGATAAACTAAAGATGTGTATATTGTAAAAACCTTCAAGCTAGTACTAAAAGTAATAAAGCTATGACTAATGGACAAAAGAGCTCACACCTTTGATGGCAGTAAGGGAAAGAAAGAAAGGGACTGAACACAGGGTGAATGAGGTAGTGATGAGAGTGCTGTAGTGCTTGAGTCCACAGCATGGCTTAAATCCCACTGGTTCTGGAAAGACTCGGGGCAAGAGACCTACTCTTTAAACCTTGCTTCTTCACTTCTTAGTCACCTGTTCCATAATGGAAGATGATTTGTGAAATTGAGTTAACAGCAGTACCTCCTTTGTATTACCTTTTTTTTTTAATTAAGAGAACTATTTAACCTGGTGTAAATACTCAATAAATACCAAATTTTCTTTTGTTAGTGTTAGTTTTTCCTTTGTGATTACATATAAATAGTTTCACTTCTCTGGAGGTGAGGGAGTTAAGTTCAGTGATATTAATTAATTGTCCAGGGTCCCTCAGTTGATGACCATGCTCTTAAGAGCCTTACCCAGTGCCTGATCCCATGAGACAGCCAATGTTTAATGGATACATTAGTTTCCTATAACCACTGTAACAAATTACCTCAAATTTAGTGACTTAAAACAATACATTTTTTTCCCCACTTATTCCTCTGGAGGTCAGAAGTACAAAGTCAGTTCCAGTGAGGTAGAGTCCAGGATAGATAGGGCTGTTTCCTTTTAGAGACTTTGAAGAGAGAGTGCTTTCTTGCCCCTTCCAATTTCTAGTGGCTGCCCATGTCCCTTGGTGTGTGGCCCTTCCCTCCATCTATATGCTTCCATCATTACCCTGTCTGGTTTTTTTCCTCTCCTCTCCTGTTTAAACTCTCTTTTCTCTTACATTGACATTTGTGATTATGGACTCACATGAATAGTCCAGGATAATCCCTCTATCTCAATATACTAACTTAATTCTGTAAAGTCCCTTTTTCCATATAATGAAACATTTACAGATTCCAGGTATTACTAGGTCTTTGAGGGCCACTTTAGGGTAGAACAATGAGTGAATGAATGATTGCATGATTGCTTGATGATAACCACCCATTGTTTCCTGAAACATGGAAAAGAAATATAAAAATATTGACCTTTCTAACCATTCTCTGCAGTTTTAACTTTATTTGTTTGCAAGATAGGTAACATAGATCATGAATTTCCTCCTTCCACCTAGCCATAATTTCAGGCTCTTTATATAAATCTCAAAGCCAGGCCCCACATTGGTCTCAAGTAAGAACTGTGCTTGCTGCCTGGGTCCATCTGAGAGCAATTTCTTTCTCTGAAACCTGGTTGTGTTTTCCACGGGACCACGTTAGTAGTAACAGATGTTTGGTGCTTTTGCCAGAGTGTCAGATATCTGGAAACAGTCTGATGCCTTCTGAATGTTTTATCCCCCACTGGAGATGTTCATGCTTAGTCTGGACTTCCCTTTGGTGGGTATAGTTATACAGTAAGCTTCATGTGGCACATGGGACCTGGACTAAATGGCTTGGGAGTTCCTTCTGTCCCAGGATTCAGTTCTTTTCTGCCATTCATGCATTTAGTCTTCTTTGCCTGTCTGTGCCAGTACAGGAAGAGGTCACAGAAAAATCAAATCATGATGGGTTTATGTGATTAGAACAGTGCCTTATACATAGTAAGGGTGACTTAAATTTGAAATAAATAAAAATATGTACTTGGACAAAGAAAGCTAATCAAGTGGTAGCTCTTTTGATCAAAATTACATGTTATATTTTGAAACACATATATACTCTACAGACATCACCTCAAAGTATCCAATAAATATGAATATAATAGTTTACAAATACCAAATAGCACATAAATATAGTGGTAAAGAAAAAAAAAAAGATCCAATAGCTGTAAGCTGTTGTAGTAATGACTTAGCTAATCCCTCCCTTTTTGGAGATTAGACTAGAACAGTTTCCATATCAGGGACATTGTCCCCTCCCTTTGCCACAACTTTCAGCAGACAGTCTGGCACACCAGGTTCTTCATCTGTCACCACCCTCTGCTTGCTGTAGGTGTCACTCTTCCTTTTCCTGCAAACTCCTGTTGCCCTCATGGCTAGTGTTAAACTCTCTCTTCACAGTCAGGCCTTAATGTTAGATTCATATACTTGGTTTGCTGCCAGAAGCAAGATTTATTATTTCAGCCAACTTGACATAGAGTAGTTAGCAAAACACTAGATTAGTACCCATTGCTAATTTCATCATTCAGAGCAACATATTTCAAAATCACTACCAGAAAACTTTGCTCTTCTTTTTTATTTTTTTTTAAGACTACAGAGGAAATTGATGATAATGAAACCTCACCTGTTGGAAAATTCTAATTTCTCTTTTCCTAATTCCTAAGCTGTTTATTCCCCTGTTTCACAATGAAAAGCCAATTGTTTGACATATATTACCTCAAACTTTTCTGAATTTAAACATTTCTAAGTTGATGTGACATCCATTTTCTTCTGGATTCTTATATATTGATTATTAGGGTTATTTACCCATATTTAAATACATTAATACCTACTATGTGACATAGAATCATATTCAAACCCCAGCTTTATCACATAAAAGTTTGTGATATTGGAAAGTTGCTAATTTCTTTGTGTATCAGAAATAGAGATAATACTGGTGCACCTAGTTATAGGACTGTGGAGGATAAATACAATAATTCAAGAAAAGTGTTTAATACGTGACATTTGTTATTTGGTCTTTAGCAAAGGCACCAGTTTGTGTCTAATTGGTACTGGTTTTGGGGATCGATCCCACATTGTAAAAGAAAAAAACAGCATCAAATTGTTACTATATCAGACCAAATAATTGATGCCTTTGAATACATAATTGGCAGAGCTGGAAAGTTTTAATTCTGTTCTTTCACAAATACAGAAGTTTTATTTTCCTCACCCTCTTGATTAAATTGCCAATCCATTATTAACTCTTGGTCAATAGAAACTTGAGAGGAACATCTGGAGATTTCCATGCTAGTGAGATGGTGGTTTAACTCACAGCTGTGTTTGTGGGAAGTCTCATTCAGGAAGACTATTTTTCTTTGGACCATATGTACAAATAATAGTGGCCTCAGTAACAGGGGAAAAAATGCTGTTTAAATTTATCAATCATCACCGTTTAATAAAACTAAATTGTTATCCATGGCAGAAATCTAAGGAGAATTTCAACCATATTTTCAATCAAATGACCAGAATGATTATTTAATAATCAGTTTTATTTAACCTCTGTGTATCCATGAGATATGATTTGGGACTGTACTGTAATGAGCACTTTGCCTTTTGTTTTTTTTTTTGTTTGTTACACTAATTGTTATTAGTACGGAGTTTGACTTCTGTTTACCTGGAACAGAGAGCCTCTGAGAATGAGAGAGTCAGTCCCCCTCCTACTTGGTGGGTCAGCTCTGAAGGTCTAATGGCTTTGTGCCTTTGTGCCAAGGTCATATTCTAGCAGGAACTTTGTGCTCACTTCTGTTGGCCTGTAGACAGCTTGCAACCAGACTGTTGATGCCATCTGAGAAAGTTGGGTACTGGCTGTCCTGTCTTCTGATTCTGTGAAGGCCCTGGGGAACCAGGAAACTGCTGGCAAAGCTTTTAAAATAACATCACAATGGAATGTGGATGAGTCATAGGTAAACTCTGCATCAATTTCTTATGATACGAACCTTACATGAAATTATAATTTACTCTCATTGGGAGATTTGTAGTCTAACAGATTGTGTTACCTACACTTCCATTTCTATAAGAGTTTTAGAATGTGACTCTCCATTGATGGCAAGACAGGTAATTGCCCTTTGGCAGGTTTTTCTACATTAGGAAGTTTCTTTAGCTGGAGTTCAGTAATTTCACTTTAAGATACTCAATCACCTGAAGTAATAAAGAGACCTGAAGACAATCTCTCAGTGCTAAAATGGTTTAGGTAGCTTGAGTGACTAGTTGACTATAGGCCTAATTATAATGATATATCAGCCATGTGATTTCTTAAGGATATTCAGAGCTCATCAACTGTGACTTTGTTTCCTTAATTATAGCCCATTGACCTTCTGGGTGGTTCTTTAGAACTCTGCTTTTCTTTTAAGGCTGAAGTGTGAATGCCATTTTCTAATGAGCTTTTCAGTTGTTTGACACTTGAGGCACGCATCAGAGCTTTCAGCTGGAAATTGCTAGTGATACACTCCTTGTCAAAATTTGCTTGAGATGTGATGCTGTGAGAGATATAATCCAGAGATCAAGTGAAATGTTAGATCATTTGACGGCCATACATGTAGATTGTGTTATTCACTGGAAAAACGCTTGAGTCAGGTTTAACATTATGTTCTTGCATTTTCTAGAAGACAACCATGAAAAATGGACATGGCTCCAATTTTGCACTCATTCATGTTGATTACAGACAAAGTTTTTTATTTTCTTCTCTTTTGAGAAGATCACATGATAAATTCCATTTAGTGAGTTCCATAAATTCAGTGCCTATAGTCGGCAAATAACTTGCCCTCTTGATATGAATTTCTATGTTTCGTTTTTTTTTTTAAAGATTTATTGATTTATTTATGCATACAGAACTGGGGTACAGGCAGGAGGTGCAGGGGCAGTGAGAGGATTTACCAGAGACAGAGTGGGGAGCAGAGCAGGCTGACTGATGAAGTACACTGCTGAGGGGAGCAGCGGGCAGGACAGGAGAGGTCTGCGGTGCCATGTGGATCACCTTCGGGGCGGGTATTGAATTCATGCTGAGGTAGCTTTAGCTCCTTAGTGCTGTGCTTTAACCTGCTGCTCCACCAGGGAAGGCCCTCTATGTTTCCTTTCTTATCAGGCCATTAGAAACATGCAACCCTGTAGGCCTCCTGTCAGGAAGATCAACATTAAATTTCCAGCTCAGGGAGGAATCGGTGAAGATCATTTCTCTGCTCTTTCTTTAATTCTTTCTTACAGCTCATAACATGGGAAGTATGCAGTTTCATCCTTTATAGGAGCAGATATGTTACAAATTATGTATAATAATTACATATTAATTTTATATATTAAGTTTATTCATATTAATTGTCTCCTTATCAATTAAAACTGTCATTCCAGCTACAGTGTGTATACACATTACAGCTTAGAGGAGAGGAAATGGCACCTTTCAATTCCGATGTGAATGATATTATGATGGAGTTAAGTGTACTTTTTTCTTTCAGTCCTCAGATCCAAGAGCAGGTTTTTTTTTTTTTTTTTTTTTTTTTGTTACCTTTTGTTAATTTTAAGCCTTAGATCTCAACCTGAAGATGTGATCTGGGTTTTGTGACACCACCAATCTCCTTCTTCCTCCTACCGACTGCCTCAGGCAAATCCCCCAACTGCATTTTCTAGATAGGTGGCTAATTTGGAGTGTCTGCCTTGTCTGAGTTGAACAACTCCCTCTTGTTCCTTACAGTTCCCTATGGCCTGGATCTGTGGAGAGTCCTGGGCCCAGCCCAGGAGGATGGAAAAAGGCTGGTGCGGTTGTTATGGAAGGTGACCTCCCTCTCTATTATTTCTGTTTGTTTGTTTAATATCTTTGATCGCTTACACTTCTAAGACATGTGACTCTTAAACCTTTTGAACTTGACACCCCTGAATTTCATTTCTTAGAAGATTTATGGTGTTCCAAATATCACAGTGGTCTCCCAGCTCAAAAATTCACTGGGATCATCTTGTGGATGGCCTGAGTGTGCATTTCAGACCCCAGCCCCCGTTTTTGTTCTGAAGCTTTGGAACAGTACAAAGTACAGGAAATACCTTGATAGTGATGGAGAAAACCATCAATGGCTGGCCTCCATTAGAAGGCAATATAAAATGTAGAGCCATTATCCCCACTTTGGCAAAGAGCACTACCTTGGGTCAGGTCATTACAGAGGATGTACATGTGTCCCTTCGAGTCCTGGGATAGCAGGTGCAAGAGCAGAGCAGGGCCTGCATTATTTTCTTTAGGATCGAGGCCTGAAATGAAGAACAAAAAGACTAAGTGGGTGATGCACAGAGGAGGAAGCAAGAGGATAAAGGAAACTAATAGAAAAGGGGGGTGAGGAGGGCATGCAGAGGAAAGAAAAGGACAAACAGAGGGGGGTAATCCAGAAAACTAGGGGGGATAAGAATGGGGCAGAGGGTGGAGGGAGATAAGGAAGGGAGGGGTGGGCCCTCCCTGGTGGCGCAGTGGGTTAAAGCACTGCACTGAGAAACTAAAGCCACTTCCACATGAGTTCGATTCCCGCCTGCCCCGGAGGTGACCACATGGCGTGGCAGACCTCTCCTGACCCGTCCGCTGCTCCCCTCAGCAGTGTACTTCATAGATCTGCCTGTTCTGCTTCCCTCTCTGTCTCTGGTGAATCCTCTCACCCTCCACATCTCTGGCCTGTACCCCAGTTCTGTATGAGTAAATAAATAAATCTTGAAAAAAAAAAAAAAAAAAGAAAGGGAGGGAGCAGTGCAGTGCCAAAACTCTAATATGTCTCAAAATCCTCAGAAAATACTCCTCTTGTTATCTCATACTTGATGAAGTCCAGGCCAGTTTAGAATTGTTTGAAAATAGGAAAATCACTCTGCCTTGTCAAATGACATTCCAGTCTTATTACTACTTATTTCCGGGTTGGCACAGGCTTCTACCTCAACCTTCTCCTTTCACCACTCCACCCACCCCCTCAGGGGACCACCCTCAGGTTGCTGAGGCAGCAGACAGGGAAAGCACAGTTAGTGGTGTTGAGAAATCTTTGAGAATCAATCCCAGATGTGATTTCTTTCTCAGTTATTAAGAAAGAAAACAAATGACTCCATCAATATATCTGGGGGAGGAAAACAAACAATGGCATATGCCCACCTGCAGCCTTAGCCTGGGAGTCCTGTGTCAAAAGACAGAGAAGTAGGTGAGATGCACATCAGTGCCCTCCTCCTCCCTCTCACTTGGGGCTCATCTTCCTTTTGGCTCAATAGAGGAGTTTTCTTAAGGATTAAAATTGTTTGTTTTTTTTTTAAAGATTTTATTTATTTATTCATACAAAACTGGGGTACAGGCCAGAGATGCGGAGGGTGAGAGGGTTCACTAGAGACAGAGTGGGGAGCAGAACAGGCAGATCAACGAAGTACACTGCTGAGGGGAGCAGCGGGTGGGTCAGGAGAGGTCTGCCTCGCCATGTGGTCACCTCCGGGGCAGGCAGGGATTGAACTCATGTGGAAGTGCCTTTAGCTCCTCAGTGCTGTGCTTTAACCCGCTGCACCACCAGGGAGGGCCAGGATTAAAATTGTTTAAAAAAAGAGAACAGACTATAATTAGATTGGTGATGATTTTGCAACCTAGTAAATGTACTAAAATCATGACTTCAAAGCAGTGAATTTTATGGTATGGAATTATATCTCAATAAAGCTGTTATTAAAAAACAATAAAATTGGTTGGCCTGAGACAGAATAAGCTTCCCAGGAATTAAGAAGGTTCTAGCTGACCTTTCATGTCATAGGGGTTGTGAAGGAAGTTCCTGAACTGGGAAGGCAGTGGGTCAGAGTGGCTTCTAAAACCTGCCTGCCCTTGAATTCCGTTCTGCTCCGTCTACATGTGTAGTGAGTAACAGAAAGTGAACCACTGGGGAGACCTGTAATTATGGGGAAATATTCAGTATGCTGGTGCCTATGGTGATCAGGCTCAAGATTGGGGTGACCCTAGGTGTCTCACTACAGTCACTGGTGGGGCATGTGGATGTTTTTGCCCTCTAAGCTGGAATTCCTGGGTGCCTGATTCTAGGGAAGTAGTGAAAAAAGGCAAATATATAGGTGCTCTCTGGTTTTTGTGGGCATCAAATAAGAGGACAGACATGGTACTGACATGGATCTAATGCCCCAGCTGTTTAAGTTTTACTCTGCAGTAAATACAGATACAGCCCAAAGGAAACAAGGATGGCTTGCTTGCATTGCAATGGCATTCTCTTAATTTGGTATCATGGAATTAGATTTCTGTTAAGAGTTGATCCCAAAGTACCATTTAGCAAATCCTTTTTTTCCTGGCAATTGAAGTGTTAACACCACAGTGCAGGTCTTTTATTCCTCCTTGAATGTAATTTCCTGATTATAATTTAGCCCTAACAATTATTTCAGCCCTCCCCCCACAGTCACCATTTACAACAGTTTTTGTTATTGGCAATAAATTTTGTTTCCTTTGGATTCAGAAAGCAAGAGGAACCCCAGTAATGGAAAAAACTCTTGGCTACAGTATATGCTACTTTCCAGAGAACAACACTAACCTCACAGAGAAAAAGAATACTACTGAACAGCAACTTGATGTGTACCTGGGAGGCAAGACCTATTGGGTGTCTGTGATTTCTTATAATTCTCTTGGGAAGTCTCCAGTGGCCACCCTGAGGATTCCAGCTATTAATGAAAAATGTGAGTAGAGCTAAACTTCTTACTTAGAACTGGTTCTACCTAGTTGGTTAAGGTTGCTGTTCCTCTTGAGTCTATATGAAAATTAAGTGGGGACTTCGTAAGTTATGGTGGGGAAAATATAATCTGTGGTAACCAAGTGAACCCCTTGAGATAAAGTTCCTCTGGCACAATGCCTGTGTTGAAATCAATGACTTCATAAATCATACAGTACGAAGGCAAAAGCCTGAAGATTCTGTGTGCAACTTGCATTTGTTTTGGCCTGATGACTGCGCTCTTTAAAACTAAAATCAGTCAGATTTGTCCTCAGTGATGGGAACTACGAAATCTCCCCACAAGGTACAGACCACACCCCAGCTTTGGGGTCCTGTCCCTTGTCCTTTCGATTTGACTGCCAAGCTAGGAAAAATTCTAAGTTTATGCTTGTTAATAAGTTGCTCTTTATACTTTTGACTAAGTAATCTGACATTCTAGTGCTCCCAGGCAAACTTGTATTTTATATCTTGTTTTGGAATAAAATATCTTCTTCAGTTCATATTCAAAGAATTGTAGGTAATCAATTTTCTCTTACTGCCATATTCATCTCTATAAACTTTACAATTCCTTTTTCTATCATTTATTACCTATCACCTCCATAAGTCAAGAGATTTTTGTCTGTTTTCTCTTCATCTTTTCTTTTTCCCACCTCCTCCTCCTGCTCTCTCTCTCTGCATTTCCAGTACCTAGGGTAAGCATAAAACAGCTGGCACAGGAAAGGCACTCACTGTCTAGTGTTTGCAGCACTACCTGGAGAACCTAGACCGGCTCAGCATTTATGTACCACTTCTAGGCTAGTCTAGACTTAGTACCCCGGTCCCACCTCCAGCCACTTCCTTTTCGTATCCTACCAGTTAACCTGCTTGTTCCCTGGCCTCATTCTAGAGCTCTTAAATATGCATGTTTTGTATTATTTCAGTGTTTGTTTCCCTTCAGTCCAAGGGACTGAAGACCTGAGACCCTGCTTCCCTGCTCTGCAGTACTCCTAGGGTGACCACACTCACACATGTGTTCCTGCATATACATTCTCTCATACTAGGCTGGACAGCTGCTGAGCAGCCTCTCAGTGTATTGGCCCTGGGGCAGAGGCAGCAGGGATAAAACAGGCCTTGGAGCCAGTGGCGCTGCATTCAGACCTGTGCTCCTGCACTGGGTGCCATCCATCCTGGACAAATTACCTGACCTCTCTAAGCCTTAACAACTTATCAAATAAAGCTATTGTATAGTGATACCCACCTCATTAAGTTGTTGAAGACTGAACGAGATCTTGTGTGTAAAACGCTTCATCTAATGAGAATTATCTTCTTTTAAATAAAAGTTCTGATTAAGTTTCTCTGAGACATGGATTACCAACTTAAAAAATATGATAAAATATACTGTCACTAAAATTTACTGAAGTTTCCCCCTGCTCCATTTCCAGTTCCGAATCCATTTGCTTTATCAGAATTATCGGTGAGCCCAAAACAGGCATCAGCAAACTACATCTCGCAGGCCAGACCTGACCTGACACCTGTTTTTGTAAACAGTCTTACTAGGACACCGCCACACCTGTGGCTCTCATGTCATCTGTGGCTCCTATAGCAGTGGCAGAGCTTAGTGATGTGACAGACATGCTTGGCCAGCACAGTCTCATGAATTTATGAATTGATGCTAGAGGAAAAATCACAGATCCCCAGGCTCTCTAAGTTTACAGTCTTAGATATAGGAAGAAGTAATATTCTAGAGAATTTTGCATGATAAAATGGAGTCAAATGGAGAATAAATTATAATGTTATAAACATAATATTCATTAAATATAATTATCATATATTGCCCGTAAGTATATGTGAGGCATTGAGATGACATAGAGTAATATTAGCTTTGAAATGACCCATAAGGTTAAATGTTATTAGATTCCTTTTACTGGTGATAAATCTGTGATTCAAGAAAGTTTAGTTATTTGCTCAAGCTTCCTCATGTGAAATGTAAGCCTAGATCTGCATGATCAAAATGTGTGCAATCAAATTTATCTGGAAATGTGGACTTGGTAGTAATAAAGTGCCTTAGAGTATGGTGACAGACACTGCATGACACTGAACTGTGGGCTTTTCTACTTCCCCATCTTTAAAATAAGGGGTTGAAATAGATACACTTCGGGTTCCTTCTTGCCTTAGCCAGGAAGCAGCATAACTCCAGATCTGGAGTGATCTGAGGTAGGGTCTAGGGAACACAGCCACCTGTGTGTGGGGGCATCTGAGGGAGAGTTTGGGACTGAGCTGGCATAGAGTTGAGGGTGGGTCAGACAGCATCTGAGGACTATGTCTGACAGCCCAGCATGATGGCCTTTGTGCAAATCCAGAGAAATTAATGGTGTTGACTATCCAAGACCCTCTCCCTTTTTCTTAGGAAAGGTATGTATTTCCTGCCATCCCTGAGAGTGTTTTATTTGGAAGAATCCTCCAACATGTTCTTGTGGAATGAGGGTGGCTCATCAGTAATTCGTTTACATTCCGTAGGAGGACTTGGTGCCTGTCCAGGACCTTCCCTCTCTCAGGCTGACTCATGGCTTAACTGAGCCATCCCCCCACCCCCTCTATGGTCAGAGCCTAGGTGTGTTGCCTTGGTGCCCCACAGTCTATTTCACTCTTTCAGTGCACCTCCTGCTCCTCAGAGCGCCAGTTGGCAAAGAGACAGGGTGGGGGCCTAGGACAACACTCACTCAGTCTTTAGGTCAGGGTTTTTGTGAAGTAATTCATTAAGAAAGCTCTTCTAGGGAGACTAGAAAAGGAAGCAGAGGAAGCAAGGCCAGGCCAGGAGAGGAGGCCAGGCTATGGATGCTGCTTGATTTTTTTCCAGGGCTGACATAACAAGGTCCCACAGGTAGGTCACTTCAAACAACAGCAATGTATTGTCTCCTAGCTCTCGAGGCTGCAAGTCTGAAACCAAGGTGCTGGTAGGGCCATGCTTCTTTCATAGCCTCTAGGAGAGACTCTGTCCATGCTTCTGGACGCTGTTTCTCAGCCGGTGGCAGCATAACTCCAGCAATACACATGGCCAGCTTCCTGTGTGTTTCTCCCGTTGAGTCCATATTAGGTTAAGGGTCCACCATCCAGGGAGAGCAGGGTCCACCATTTTAATTT
This sequence comes from Condylura cristata, assembly GCF_000260355.1. Classification (NCBI taxonomy): domain Eukaryota; kingdom Metazoa; phylum Chordata; class Mammalia; order Eulipotyphla; family Talpidae; genus Condylura; species Condylura cristata. The sequence goes on along the minus strand of NW_004567108.1, from coordinate 48,771,171 downwards.
GACTTCTTATATCTGTGATGCCCTGATTTCCAAATAAAATCACATTCTGCAGTACAGAAGATACCTTTGGGGGTTGGGGGTGATGCAGTTTAACTCAAAACAGGCACAAAATTGGATAAAGGCCCTGGGGAGGGTGGTTCCAGCCTAACCCTGAGCGTTACTCTGGAATGTATTGTCCATCTCAGATTTATCCCAAGTTAGCAAACACAACAGTAAGAAAGACTCTGAGAGGCCCAGGGAACTCCACCATTATCTGCCACAGAGGCTAGGTGATCTTCCAAATGCTCCATGAATGCTTCAGCCTGCCTGGAATGACTTCTCAGGATGCCTAGAATCTATGAGTAGGGGTGATCTGAGGGGAGACAGTAGAACCCCTAGGGACAAGGTGGAATTGACTTCCTGGCTCTGTGCTCCTTGCCCCCACCGCTCCCCTCACCCCAACTTCATGTCTCCTTCATGCCTCAGGTGACCTTTCTCAGAGCTACCCTTCCAGGTTGACAAAGTCCTTGGCCTACGTTGTATGACTAGTAGGGAATGTCTCCGTTTGGAGAAAGGACTGTGGCTTTCCAGAATAGAGGCTCCTAAGTATGCACACAGTTTGCTGGGGCTTTTCATCTAGAAATAGCAGGACTCAGGACCCCTGGTTCCCACCTCAAATCTCTACACTTGGCCTAGGTTTTCAGCTTCAAAAGATTTTTTTGTTTTTTTTTTTTTGAGGGACACCATCACCCAGGACTGTCTTTGACGTTCACTTAGACATACTTCCTGTGGATTCCAAGTTTGAAGGCTAAGGTGTGTTTGCGTGGTGAGAAGTGGGTGAGGGGGTGGACCATATACTGTGACCTCTGAGTGCCATCCTTCCAGCAGTCCTCTGCCTCTCTGCTCCTCCAGACAGTCCTCCTGTCTTCTGTGTATTTAAAACATTGTCAATAAGGTCACTCTCAATTCTTATTAAATCCCAGGTACTGGATCTGAAGCCACCTGTTCAAGCTCTCTGTTAAAGGAATCTGTGGCCGGTTTCCAGTCTTGAGTTTTCTGCCAGGCCTGTGGGAAATGACATTTACATATTGGGCCCTACTTAGGTGCTTTGGATGAGTGCGTCTGTGTATTTCTGGTGCAAACACAGCTCCTCCTGCCTTGACATTAGGAGCCCAGAGTTAGGTTTATGGGTCAGCCTGAGCAGTTGAAATTTGAGGCCATTTCTCTGATAAGAGTTTTAGGATCATCGCCTAACTTTCTAGACACAGAATTACTGGTGCCTGAAAGTCTACCCTTGATTGAGTCTTCCTCTCAGACTTTCTTTTTGACTTGCAAGGATACCTGTGGGTGGTAGGTCTTTTAATTAGCAACTTCCTAGCAAGATCCTTTTGTAGGAACAGGCAAATTTGGGGGGAGGTTAAATAAAAGGTGAAGAAGACATTCAGTCATCAAAGTTGGGAGTAAGGAGAGGTGATACAATAAACAGGTGAAACTAGCACCTGAAGGGGAGACTGCATGGAGATCTGGAACTTTGGAATGGGCACTGAATGGATGCCAGCGAGGCTGGTGCATCGGGAGCAGTTGGGTAGTGGTGAAGCAGTGCTTTTCTCTCCTTTCAGCATTTGGCTGCATTGAGTCCATGCAGGCCTGCCTCACTCAGGACCAGTTATTGGTGGAATGGCAAAGCCCAACTCTGGAGGTGGACTCATGGGTGATCGAGTGGTTCCCAGATGAGGACGCAGAGCCCTCTCCCATCTCCTGGGACTCTGTGTATATGGCCAGGAACTGGACCCTCCAGCAAGGTAACCAGAGCGGAATCCTGAACTTTGCCTCTGTGTAGCATCTAGTTTCATTTTTATCCATTTTGAAATCTTTAGCTTTGGCTTCCAAGCTGTGTATGTGGTTATTAATAGCATTTATCAAGCAAGCTTAGTGAAATGACACACTTCTTGGCATTCTCCAGCAAGGCTGAGCAGGAAGTCATGGTGTCAGACCATATATCTGGCCTATTCCCAGGAGGAGAGCAGCATCTTACCCGTCACTAGCTTTCCCCAGGTACCTTGGTCACCTCAAGGTATCCAGGATGCTTCCTTCAGTTCTGGCTGCCTGGTCTTTTTTTTTAAAGATTTATTTATTTATTCATACAGAACTGGGGTACAGGCCAGAGATGCGGAGGGTGAGAGGATTCACCAGGAACAGGGTGGGGAGCAGAACAGGCAGATCGACAAAGCACACTGCTGAGGGGAGCAGCGGGCGGGTCAGGAGAGGTCTGCCTCGTCATGTGGATCTCCTCTGGGGCAGGCGGGGATCAAACTCATGCGGAATTGGCTTAAGCTTCTTAGTGCAGTGCTTTAACCCACTGTGCCACCAGGGAGGGCCTGGCTGCCTGTTTAAGAATTAACCTACTCCCCCAGGCATGGATTGAGGGAATAGCCTTCTTTTCAGGAAAGTCCCTACTCCACATGAGACATGTGAGTAAGACTTTACCCTCCCACCCCAATCAGCCCAACCACTTCATGATACGTAATAGCATCCATATGAAGACCTATACAGGCAAGCTGAGGAGTTGGAATTAATGGTATCTGAGTCCTATAGGGTAATGTACAATTGCCAGGAGGGCTAAGTGTACCTTTAGTAGCCTTCAATCATATGACAGGGCCCTCCCTGGTGGCATAGCCGGTTAAAGCACAGCACTCACTAAGAAGCTAAAGCCACTTCCGCATGAGTTCGATTCCTGCCTGCCCCGGAGGTGACCACATGGCGCGGCAGACTTCTCCTGACCAGCCCGCTGCTCCCCTCAGCAGTGTACTTCATCGATCTGCCTGTTCTGCTCCCCGCTCTGTCTCTGGTGAAGACTCTCACCATCCCTGAGCCTCTGGCTTGTACCCCAGTTCTGTATGCACAAATAAATCTTAAAAAAAAAATCATATGACAAATTCAGTGATGGAGGAGAGACAGGATCTCCTGCTATTCTCTTTGTGGATGGTTCTGTCATTTTACCAGATTGGTGCAGTTTAGTTGTAAGAGTTAACTAGAAATACTAGAACAGAGATAGACACAAGACACTATCTGACCTAACCTTATTTACCAGATGTGGAAACTGTAGAAATAGAGAACATATCCCCAAAGCATTAGCCATAATCTTAGTCTAGCATTCCTTCCAATATAACATATGCTGCACTTATGTTTGTTCTTCCTATCTCCCCACTCTCTTTCACAGATAAATTAAAACCTTTCTGGTGCTACAACATCTCTGTGTATCCAATATTGCAAGAGCATGTGGGCGAACCATATTCCATCCAGGTTTACATCAAAGAAGACAGTATGTATAGACAAGCCCTGGGGGAGGGCACACCCGGGGCTGTCAGGTGCTCTCGCCAGGGTTTCATGGCTGGTTGCCAAAGGGCTTGTCTATGTGGCACACACGTCTGATCGATCAGGGTTCACTGAATCTCAAAACTGTTCATTTACATTACAAATTGTTGAATCTAAGCCCCTCCTTGCACAAATGGAAAATTTACCTAGAGAGGTGAAGTTGCCTGAGCTCATAAAGAAATAGTGCAAATAGCAAACAAGCAGAAATAATGTTTCATTAAAATGAACTTAGGCAGAGTTAATTAAGTTGGAAATGCTACAATATTCATCTGTGTAGCTATACACAAGGATTTTACTGGTGAGTTGCTCAGACTTTGTTGTAGTCTTTTTGGTAGCTCCCAGCTTCCAGATTTGACATTGGGAGATAACATTCTCTTACTCAGAGGTAACATTTGAAGCTTACTCTAATTATTTGACAACAGTTATACTTTACATATTTGCATGAAAGGGCTGGATGCCAAATTTCGGTGAAAAATCCAGAAGAATGTACATTTTCTCTGGTTTTTGGCACTGCTTTTCTTCCTGTTCAAGATTGATGGATTGATGACCCCAGGAAACTCTTTTCCCTAAGAAAATGATTCATCAGTTTCCTACCATATCTTCACTTCTTACCCCTGGCATTGATTTTAGTCTGAGTACTCACAAGAGCTGTTGTGGTACAGGATCTGCTAGAGTGTGACCCAGTGTGAATTATTTTTCTCTCTGTAAAGTTCCATTGGAAGGTCCCATGGCCCAGGTGGAGAACATTGGCATAAAGACGGTCACAGTCACATGGAAAGAGATTCCCAAGAGTCAGAGGAGAGGTTTCATCAGGAACTATACCATCTTTTACCAATCTGAAGATGGAAAGAAATTCTGTAAGTGTACTTACAGCCAAATTGAGCAAGACCCAAGCTCCAAATAGATGGTACGGATAGACCTCCCTTGGGGTACTCTGTACCCCTGTGTGAGTCACTTGGCTTCTTTGCGCCTCTCTGAAAATGGGGCCATGAGCATCTGCATCGAGTGTTTTGTTGAATGAGAGTGAAGTGACAGTACCTGTGCGTGCTCTAGGGAGCAGAGGAGTTGACATAATTGTCCTGGTTAGGCCTTGGTCATATAGGACTCCTCAGAGTTCCTCAGCAATTATTCCCAATCTGGATTAGCCAGGGACAAAACCTGTTTGGTGACATGTATTTCAGTGCAGGACTTCTGTCATGATTCCACTGCCCCTGCCACATCATACTATTTTCTGATTCACTGCCTCCTGACATCCTATTTTCTGGGCTAAACCTGGACTCCTGTTTAAGCTAACTTTTGTTGTTGTCATGGTAAAATACAATAAACTTTACCATTTAAAAAAAATCAAAAATATGCAATTCAGTGTTGTGCAGTGTTGTGCAGCCATCATTACTACCTCTTCTTCTTTTATACCCAAATAGTAACCCTGCACCTATTATCAGTCACTTCTCATTCCACTCTTCCCAGAGTCCTATGGGTCACAAAATTGCTTTCTCTATGAATTTACTTATTATCCATGTTCCAAATAAATCATATGGTGGATATGTGACGTGCTGCATCTGGTCTTTTTCACTTAGCCTCATGTTTTCAAAATTGACCCACTGCATGTGGTAGCATGTACTAGTACACCATGCATTTTTATGCCTGAATAAAGTTCTTTTGTAGGCATAGAGCGCATTTTGTTAACTCATTCACCAGTGGGCTGACATTTAGGTTGTTTCCACCTTTTGGCTACTATGGCTAATGCTGCTGTGAACATGGGTAGCACGGTAACTCCAGGTTCCTCTCTGAGGAGTCCCATGGTGGCTGCACCATGGAATTTTACATTCCCACCAGCTTCTCTACATGCTTGTCAATAACTTGTTACTTTCTGTTGAGGTTGTTCAAATTAATTGACTGTCCTAGTGGGTATGATGAAGTATCTCAGTGTGATATCTAATTATATTTCCCTATTGACCAGTGGTGTTGAACATCTTTTCAGTGTTTGTAGGTCATTTCTTCAGAAAAGGCTTTTCAGTCTCTTTACCTATTTTAAAATTGGGCTGTTAGCTTTTGGTTGGTAAGTTGTAATAGCTCTTTATATAGTCTGCATACATGTACCTTATCAAAAATATAGTCTGCACATATATGTTTCCATTCTGTAGGTTGTCTTTCTCTTTGTTGTGCCTTTTGATGCACAAAAGCTTTTCATGTTGACAAAGATCAGTTGAAGGTCTTTCCTTTTGTTGCTTGTGTTTGGTATCAAATATAAGAAACCATTTGCCAGATTCAAAGCTAAGAAGATTGAACTATGTTGTCTCTTAAGATGTTTATATTTTTAACTCTTGTATTTAACTCTTTCAATTATTTTGATAGACTAACTTTAAGCAGAAAGTGGATAGAGAAATTGAAATATGACCACACTTGGAAGTACTGTGGTGTTTTTTTTTTAAAGACTTGTTTATGCATATAAGAACTGGGGTAGAGGGCAGAGGTGTGTGGGGGTTGAGAGTTTTCACCAGAGACAGGGTGGGGAGCAGAACAGGCTGATGGACTGAAATACACTGCTGAGGGGAGCATCGGGCGAGACAGGAGAGGTCTGCTGCACCTTGTGGGTCACCTCCGTGGCTGGGGACTGAACTCCTTTGCAGTGGCTGCAGAGAGCCCCATAGTGCTGTGCTTTAACCCATGGGGTCATCAGGGAGGGCCCTTACTATGGTGTTTGAATTGTATATTTTTATTTTAGCTAAGACCGTCAATTCCAGCATCTTGCAGTATGACCTGGAGTCCTTGACCCGGAAGACCTCTTACTCTGTTCAGGTCATGGCCAGCACCGTCGCTGGGGGCACCAATAGTACCAAGATCAATTTCAAGACATTGTCAATTAGTAAGTGTTTCCTTCTAGTCCTGGGCACCTCTCCTTGTTATTTCCCTTTTGTCAGTCAGAAATGACATTTGCCAAAGCCACAGGGAAGCCAAATGAAAGGCTAGTACTCAAATGAGAAAATCCACTCTCCTCCCTGTTCATGGACCTTCCTGGTAGATGTATGGGTGAGGAGAGGAGAAAGACAGGATTGAGATTAGCTTATAGAAAGAATGGTCAGTTTGTTCATGCGTAGTTTCTCGAGGAGGACAGATAAAGTTCATGCCAACTTCATTCTGTCCCAAATCAGCTCCCCCCATCACATTGTACCCAAGCTCATAGTTATCACCTTCTCTGTGTTAAGTGGTTACTACAGTATAGGAGAGGGAAAAGCTTGATTGTCTGAGGACCAGTGAATCTCACCATTTGTGCAAGCTTTTTTTTGTTTTTGCTTTTAAGATTTACTTATTTATTTATGTATACAGAACTGGGGTACAGGCCAGAGGTGCAGGGGTGGTGAGCGGATTCACCAGAGACAGAGTGGGGAGCAGAACAGGCCGACTGACGAAGTACACTGCTGAGGGGAGCAGCAGGCAGGTCAGGAGAGGTCTGCCTCGCCATGCAGGTCACCTCTGGGGCCAGCGGGGATCGAACTCATGTGGAAGTGGCTTTCAATTCTTAGTGCTGTGCTTTAATCTCCTGCGCTACCAGGGAGGGCCTGCAAGTTTGTTTTTTGTAAGGTTTATTTATTCATACAAGAACTGGGGTATAGGCCAGAGGGAGGGGAGGGTTTGAGAGGGTTTACCAGAGACAGTAGGGAGCAGAACAGGTACATTGACTGAAATACGTTATCAGGAGAGGTCTGCTGCACCACATGGGTCAAACTTGTGTTGCAGTGGCTGTGGATAGAGAACTTCATAGTGCTGCAGCTTAACCCCTTGAGCCACCAGGGAGGCTCATTTGTGCAGATTTTTTTTAAGCAAAAAAGTGAACAATATGTTCTACTTATGAGCATTGATAGAAAAAAAATTGGGGGCAGGAAAAATTAGTAAATAAAACAAGAATGTTAAATAGGATGTAGCTTCATATGTGGTTAGGGAAATATCAAGAGGGGAGGAAGATGGGATGAGGAGGGAAGTAAAGAAAGAAGGAAGAAGAATGAAAGAAACAGAAAAATAATTTTCCTTATTCCTTGATTAGCAGAACTGAACTTTTAACTAGAGAGCCTTAAGGAATGGACACATTTTATATTGAAGATGAAAGAATATCAATACCTTTTGCAGTAAAAGGCTGTGAAGTAACTGATAGGCTATGAAAGCCTCTTGTTTATCACATTTTAAAAAGAATAAAAAGAGTTCTATGCTTGTGGAAAATGTGAATATGGCATTTATCTCTACATAGAAAACATATGGACTAGTGGATTAATGTTACCTTTTTGGTCAGTGACATTTTCAAATTGTTCTTTAAAATCATGTAAAGCCATGATCTATTTTCACAGCATGGCCCAATGTTGGATTTTTGTCCAGGGGTCAAATTGAAGGCCAGAGCCTTCCTTGGATTCGTTAAATTTCTTACCCTTGTTCTGCAGGTTATAATCTCCCTGCCTCTGTCTATGAAGCTCTATAATTATTCTCCATATAGCAGCCAGAGTTAAAATCCTCGATTTCCTGCTTAAAATCCACCAGTGGCTTCTGTTGTATTCAGAGCCTTCTTTGTCTGTTTCTTGCTGAGCGCATCTCCTCCCATTCTTTGCCTTAATTATGTTCCTTTCACAAAGGCTTTTGCACCTGCCCTTCCTTCTGCCTGGAAACCTTCTCCATATCCTTGCATGCTTGGCTCTTGTTATTGTTAACTCAGATCTCTTTTCTCAAAGGAGTCTTCTCCATCCTTTCTGAAGTTGCTGTCTTCTCTCCCATCTTATCTTAGCTATTCTATCTTATTACTCTGTTTTATCTGAAATAATCACAGTATTTACTTTCTGAGTCCTTCTATGTAAGTACCACAAGAGGAGTGATCTTGTATTTCTCACTTCCTTTTTCTTTTACTCATTTGTATTTAATCCATATTGCTGCTTGTCTTATTACCAAGAACAGCGTCTAGCTGTTCATAGTGTTCATAGTGTTTGGTAATATTTGCTGAATGATGGCAGATGGACCTGGTGAACAGTGTTTATGAGTATTATTCAAGGAGAAGATAACTGGACAGGGAGCCACAAATACCGAGGATTTTTAAAAAATGAGTACATTCTAATGAATTGAAAGAAAACCAATAAGGAAGTGTTGCTGTATCTAGTGGAAGAAAAAATTAATCTTTCTTTTTGGTCAAGAAAGTGAGGGGGATGAGTACACCCTTTCACAGATTTCTACTCTTTTTCCCCCAAAAGGTGTCCTTGAGATTTTCCTTATAACATCTCTGGTTGGAGGAGGCCTTCTTGTTCTCATCATCCTGACGGTGGCATATGGGCTCAGAAGACCTAAGTGAGTTTATAGGCAGCAGCTTGTGCCCTCAATATCAAGGATGGCAAGGGGAAAAGGCATTCTGGGTGGAAGAGGGCACTCTGCCATTAAAGGGGTGTCCACTCACTTATTAATTTGGTACGTATTTATTGCATATGGCTCTTCGGAATGCTGACTGAACAAGGGCAATTTTACCCCACTGCTCACAGTTGCATATACCAGATTTAGGCCTTTATCAGGTCAGGGAGTATGAATTGGCCCCCAGGCTTCATCTGCTGCACTTGCTACCTGAGACTAGAATTGGGGAGATGGTTCCTTTCTCATCATCTAGAGGGGACACCTGGAAAGAGGCCTCAAAGCCTCTTCTCTCTCAGCAGAGAGATATGGACTCACAGAATGAGAGTGCTGGCCAGCTGATACCAGCACGGACATCAGGTGCAGTGTCCAGGGCCAGCCACTGGGGCAATTGCCTGGCTACTTCAGGGAAGTGAGTTCCCTTCAGGGTCTTGTGCTTTCTCCCCAAAGGAAGCTACCCTGATGGTCAAGGGCTCCCTCCTCCTCAGACCTCTCTCCCTGGAATTGGACACTGGTTGGCCATCTCTGCTAAGCAGCTGTGCTTCGTTAAGTGTTAAGCTAATGTCAGCTTCAGTTCTCAGTTGAAATTTGTAACCAAGTCACCAGCATCAATTCTTGTACATTTTACACGTCTAAGGAGGTGCTAATCCCATCGGGACCACACCTGAATGTCACCGCATTTTCCCAAATGTGGGTGTCTCAGGAGGGCTCAGACTTCTATTCTCTGTGATGGTGTGATTCTGACTTTGGGACCAGGCTTGGAGATGCAGGCATGGGAGAGAAAGGAAGGGTAGGCATAGCTTTACGTGAGGATAGTTCTCTTCCCATCATGTCCCTTGGGTGCCACTTTGCTTTCCCGGTTATTGTCAGGAGGCTGGGAGCTCGCCCTAACTTAAGAGGAGAGATACACAATTCTCTCTAGCAAAGTCCTGCTCTTTTGGCTTGCCCATATAGTGCATAGAAAATGCCTTTTGGACTCACTACCTGTTTTAAACTTTTGTCTTCTTAGCAAACTGAACCACCTGTGTTGGCCCAGAGTCCCCAACCCTGCTGAAAGCAGTATAGCCACGTGGTGTAGAGGTGATTTCAAGGTAAACACTCCTGGCTGTGAGCCACCTGGTTGTAGGAGGTAAATGGGGGGGGGGGGGGTGGCTAGGCTGAGATTTCTAGAGCATTTGCACAGACAGCTCAAGGTTAAAAAGTCTCAGGGAAGAGATAGAATCAGCCAAAGAAAGGGCTTCAGGCTCACAGGGCCTGGTGTGTACCGGGCATGGAACTGGTCCTGCAAAGGTGCACAGGTGAGTCCCCAGCCCCACCTTAAGGGAGTGATTAGAAAGTGAGAGAAGGCCCAGCCATAAGGAGCCACTGAAGCAGCCAAGAGCAAGCTAGTAGAGAGTGCCTGATTTACACAGCTGTCCCTGGGCTGGACAGGAAGCTTCAGACTGTTTGGATCAGAATGAGGAAGTTATCATCAGATTCTGTTCAACTGGCAGTGGGGACTTTTACAGAATCAGCTGTAAGTAGAAACTCTTTCTCATGAGTTTAAAGATTGAAAACTTACGAAAATTTTTAAGGTTTAAGCAGCAGTAAATCCATCAAATATAATCTTTACATCTTTATTATTAAAAGATTTCCAATACTTTTTTGATGCAGGAATTTTTAATGTTAGCCCTCATTTCAACTCAGCCTTTTTCTATTATATTTTGGGTTTCCCCCCCTTCATTGTCTTGTATTAGGCAGTGTTGTATAAGCTTTAAAATGTTTTGAATAATCTGTGGAACTGGCTTCTGTAGTGAGCACTTATTAACCACTTAATGTCAGGCACTGGGCTAGGCTCTGAAGTTCCAGTGAGGACAGGGACAACACTGACATGAGGCCACCTTTGATTTTTCTGGTGATGTTGGCCAAATTCATTTGTCCTTATGATTATAGTTTTGATGCTCCCATCTCAGCAGGGGGTTTCTTGAGCATACAGTTGTAAGAATGGGAAATAGCCTAGAGCTCTCTCAAAGAACTGACTGATGAAGGTCCTCCCTGGTGGTACAACAGGTTAAAGCACAGCACTATGAAGCTGACTGCAGCCATTTCATGAGTTCAACCCCTGGCTAGGGAGGTGACCCACGTGGTGCAGCAGACCTATCCTGTCTCACTTACTGCTTCATCGGCAGTGTACTTCGTCGATCTGCCTGTTCTGTTCCCCACTCTGTCTCTGGTGAATCCTCTCACTGCCCCTGTTTATCTGCCCTGTGTCCCAGTTCTGTATGCATAAATAAAGAAATCTTTTTTTTTAAAAAAAGAACAAATTGTTTGAATATATTGTGCTCTTTCTCAGGAAATGGGCCACCTGCAAGTTGTTATGGAAGGGCAGAGGAGGTATTTGATCATCATTTATGGTATTTGACAGGAAGGTGTGGTGATGGTTAAGAAGTGGGACATTGGAGGGTTCCAAGCCTGATGAGTAAATGTAGCTACCAAATGACTGTTGGCGGTATTCCGTTTTCTTTTCCAGGATAAACTATATCTGAAGGAGTTTGATGACTCTGTGAACATGGAAGAAGACAGGATTCTAAAACCGTGCTCCGCCCCCATGGACCTAATTGACAAGTTGGTGGTGAACTTTGAAAATTTTCTGGAAGAAGTTTCCACAGAGAAACCTAGAAAGGGTCAGGAAAACATCTTGGGGGAAGAGAATGAATATGTGAGCTCACCTAATCGGCCCTCTTGTCCCCTTGAGAAGAGTGTCGAGGAGCCACTCACTTTAACTGAAATTCCGCCTGAAAACTCCCAGCACCAGTGTTCTGCAATGCCAGGGGGGACCCGCTCAGAAGCCAAAGAGCAATTTCTCTTTTCTGCTCAGAGTTTAAAGCCAGACCATTTTTGTGAGGAAGAAACACCAAATCCTTATTTGAAAAATTCAGTAACAACCAGGGAATTTCTTGTGTTTAGAAACTTTCAGATCAAACCAAGAGAGACTGATACCAATATGGCCTGAATTGCTCTGTATCTTGGTATAGGTGGCTCTTGAGAGAGATGATATCAGGACTTAACTGGAGGAACTTCCTTGGCTGATCTCCCCATCCTGCTTGTGCTGATCAAGTCTCAGGCCCCAAGTGTCTGGTTGAGCATTTTTGACACAGATGTGTAGCTCTCCTGAGACAAAGGGACAGTGATAAGCCTGAGCACTTTGCAGAGGAAAAGCAATTTGTTGTTGTTGTTCAGATAACTCATTCTCATGGAGGGAGACTTGGGCAGTCTGACTTCAAGGGACAGTGGACCTGAGGTGGCTGTTTCTGCCCTTCCCTAGGAACTGGGTCGGGGCCGCAGTCTTTACTGGGGCTACTGCCAGGACAGACTTTCCCTGTTGCCAGAAGACAGTTGTTTAACTGGCACTTGCGCTGTCTTGCGGGAGGGGAGAGTTTCTCTCCTTTCACTTTGGCCACCCCTAGGCTCAGGGGCTCCCCCTCTAAGGTCACCTTACACTCTCACTTTTGAGACCACATTTCTCTCTCAACACAGGGAAGTGTTGTCTCAACACAGGAAGTGGAGTGACCTTCCTAAAGATGTGCAATCATTACCCACATTGACCCCAAGGCCAGAGGTAGGCCAAATAGGTGAGGGTGGTTGAAGGGCATAAAGAAAGATCTCAAGTATCTGTAGCAACAGCCTCACCAACACTCCTGCCCCTAGTGCATCCACATAGGCTCCTGATGAATCAGGAATGAGAGGGCCGTACCAGGGTTCTGGAGGGTGGACTGCAGTCTGGGCTGGGGCTCCACTCCCTCTCCAGGCATTGCCCAGCCCTGGAAAGTGTTCCTGGAGGCCCTTGCCATCCTTCTATCTTATACCCAAGCCTGGGCACAGAAAGGCACCAGGCACTGCAGTGGCTTCTGTACAGGGATCTGGCAACTCACCCTGGCTTGGAGTCTCAGAATACTGACTGAAAACCCCCTCCAGTGACCTCGTTCCAGAAGCAGCCAAGCAGGGCCTGAGGACAGGCACTGTGCAGCAACTGTGCTGCTTTCTTACCTGGGCTCTCCCCTCACCCCAGCCAGGTGCAGAGCTCTTGCCATTTTGTAGTGCCATTAGTCCAAGTGCTGACGTAAGATTCAGCCACCGAGACCCCGGCTCTCACAGCTGGTGCTGGGCTGGCGCACTGGCCACCGTCACGGCAGATGACTTCCCATATGTGGCTGTGGCAGGGAAAGGTCACTGAGCACATAGGTCAGGATGCTGAGGCCCAGGGTCCAGTGGGCTTGGCATTTGCCAGTTGGAAAGTTTGATGGAATTTTTCTAGGAGAGTTTAAACAGTATTTGTGTAGAGGTACCAGCCTCACAAACCAACAGTCCGCCAATTCAGGTATGACAAACATCAACCTCCAATTACAAAAATTAATTTCTAGCCCAGTCCCCGCCCTAGCCAAGTCACCACAGCCCAGTTTGGTCATCTCTGAGTCTCTGGGCTTATAACTCAGTCACATTCAGAATCTCAGTTCCCAGTCCTACTGAGCACCAGAGGATGTGCCATGGAGGCACAGTTTTGTCTCATTTTATGTATTGAGATGTGCTTGTGCCCCCTCCTCCGCAGGGCAGGGCATTGGGGAGCCTGCCTGATAAAAGGGATACACCCGTTTGTGTGATTTTTGGGGGTCTACCTCTCCCCACCAATCTGTTCCCTACTGTTGTCACTTGGATGCCTCAGTGAGCTTCCTGTCCCCCAGAGTTCCAGAGGGGACCCTTTCCACCCTTCATGATTGTGCACTTTAGCAGGTTGGAGCCTTGTACCCCACAGCTGGCCTCTCTCCTGTGACTCTTAACCACCTCCAGCTGAAGGTGGAGTATGTATGATGTGCGGGGGTTGGGAGGGAGGGTGGAAAGGCCTACACCAACCTTCCCAGGCTTGTCTGCCCACACCTGAATGAGGCTCTTGAACCTAAAATCCAAGAATCTGAAGGCTGCGTCCCATAGATAGGTTTCAGCAGGGAAGATGTTGCCCTCTGTGCTCCTTCCTTCATCCTTCATTAAAGCTGCAGCAGGCTCTCCTGGGTGGTCTAGCTCATGCTCCTGGCCCTTCCTCTGATTCCCTTCTGCTCTTGTCTCACTTCCCTTCCTGCCTCCTAAATCCGCTGCTGCTGAAAACCTCCCAGCATTTTCTCATCTTTTTAACTTTTCCTTTTTTTGTTGTTGTTTATTTTCATTTTATTCTTTTCCTTACCCATAAGCCTGCTTTGGTCATTTCCCATATTTATTTTGGTTGCTTCTGAGGGCCAGGAGAATTGGGGCTTTCTGTTCTAGGTGGCTCTATGGCCTTGTCATAGAGTCAACGTTTCCTATCTCCCAGGGGATTTGCTTTCTTAGGAAGCCCAGAAACTTAGTCAGCAGTGATCCAGGGCAGATTCATTGGACACAGGCCTGAGAGGTTAAGAGCCACTTTCTCCTCTGAGATCCTGTCAGAAACTGTCCCCATCCCTAGCGTCCTGAGCTGCTTCTGTGGCCAGAAAAGGACATCGGCATTTTCTCTTACTGGCAAAGAAACGTTGAGTGGCCCTAACAGGAAAAACTGTGCTTTAGCAGTGTCATTACAAATTGATAAAATACCTCTTAAGGGCTTTTGAAACTCTGAGAATCATGTAAACAGCTAGACTAATGTCCCATTAATGGTCTTTTTCTTTTATAGTAAAAGCAGAAAAACAGAATGGCAGAGAAGCCAAGCTGTAGTTTAAAGAGACAAAAAACAATAGATTTGTCCGTATTTAAGGAGGCAGCAGTGTAAAAACTATGTGGGAATTTGGAAGAGGCAGGAGGTGGGACAGCAGAGCAAGGAGAATATTAGGCAGGGCCCACTGCTGTGCCGTCCTATGTTCCATGGGGAAACCTGAGCCAGTCTGCTCGGGGGCTCCCAGAGGATTCACCCCTCCAGCACCTTAGTTACTCTGCTGCAGGCTCACGCCAGCGCAGGCTGCAGCAAACCAGCCCAGTGCCACTTCCAGGCCCCGTTTTTGCCCAGCTCATAAGCCAAAGGAAGATAGTCACACTTCTAAACACCTGAAAACAAAATGAAAGGAAGAATAATGTTTTGTGGCTGTGAAACTTCTATGGAATTCAACTTTCAGTATCCATTAGATACAGCTTAATTAGAACATAGCCAAGATAGTTGTTTATACACCATCTGAAGGTACTTTTCCCCTAGAAAGGCAGCAGTTTCTTGCACAAAGCATTTTGTGTTCTTCCCACAAAATATGTTGCCCATCTGGCCCTTCACATAAAACTTTTTCTGACCTGGTGTAGCCCACAGACTAGTGCAAGGCAGCAATGTGACAGCCCAGTGTTGTCTATGTTGAATTAAATAATCAGATCCTGGATTTCTAAGGGAATAACTATCGCTACCTTTACCCTCACAGCTTCCTGTCCCAAAGGCAAGATAGACAGTTGGTGGGTTTTCATGGCTAACTCAGGCAGTTCTGCTTCCAGGTCTTTTGCTACCCCCCCCCCCCCCCCCCAGTACTTACAGAGCAGGCCTGGAGATCTCGGGAGGGGTGTTGCTGCCATCTAGTGGATACGAGCCAGTAATGCAGGCTGTCATCCTACAAGGCCCGGAACCCCTGGGCCAGGTCAGTAGTGCAAGCTGGAGAAACCCTGCAATCATTTAAGCTGAGTGCCACTCAGTGTAACTTTAGAGAAACTTCTTTTTTTGTCATTTAAAATTTATTTTGGATTCAGTTTTACATGTTGTTGGCTACTTAAAAGATGAAATTTTTGTAGCACATTTAAAATTTTTATGCTGTTATATTTTGTTTTTTTTGAAAACAGGCAACAGCATTGATTTGTAATCCCAGAGGTCAGTGCAATCTTTGTCTTGTGCAGAATAGAGTATGACAAAGCTCACTAGCAGGTATTGATGGACACTGGAGTCAGTAGGGAGATTGTTGAGAAGCACAAAGAACCCCAAACTGGAAAAGCCTGGAGGTTCCTTTTTCATTGGCTTTGAGCTGCACACAGGACTGTCTGAGCTACCTGCTCCATGCTGGTAAGAGCACGAGGCCCAAACTCAGTGAGCCTCAGGTTCAAGGAACTCTAGATGCAGTAGTGCTGCTGTCAATTTTAGGAATGGAATTTTCTGTCTTAGCCAACTTCACTGTATGTATGGGAAAAGTGCCAGGAAATGTACTGAGGTCTGGACTCTGAAATAGAAATGTGTATGTGCACACCAGAATGGACGAGCAGAACAACCTGGACATTATGGCAACCAGGAAGGTGGTCTTCATATGCTGCCCGTACATCTTTGCAATAGGTAATGCATGTGCATCAGAGTTCTTTTCTTCTAAGCAGAGTGTTAAAACCACTGTTGTAACAGGAAGAGCCTCTGAATGGCTTTATCATCCATCATTGGTATTTTGACCTTCCGAGTAATAAAGCTGTAATGTCACTTCTGTGTATGTTTAAACATCTTTCCTACTCAGATGTTTAAATGAGACTTCACAGGTAAATATCCAGTTTTCTTAATGCTGCCTCTGGGAAACAGAAGAGCGCTGGACCATGGTGAACAGGACCAATGGTGAACAACTCCTGCCCTCACAGCCCTGCTGAGACCTCAGCCTCACACTGGCTCTCGTGGTCTCCCTGCTTCCTTCCTCGCCGCAGTGTTTTCAGACCCCTTCATCTCCTCAAGCTCTCTCAGGGTCTCCCCCTATTGCTCTGAGAGTGTGGTCCCCACTCCTTGGAGCATGTACTCCAGCCAGCACCTCTCCTCTCCAGGCCAAACTTAGAAGAGGGCCTCAGGAGAGGGCTCTGCCCTGATCCCTGTGCCTCTCCTGCACTCTGGACTCTCTCTCTGTCTGCCTTCCCTTAACAGTCTCTCAACTGTCTTTCAGGTCCCTTCCATCTTAAAAGAGAAAGCAGAGAGCTCCTCTACCTCCAGCTGTCTCTGGCTGCTCACCCACACTCTCCGCCCACCAACCTGTGGTTTAAGGTAGAGCCGGCCACATCCTGTGTAGCAGCCACTTGCTTTTCTTTCTTTTTTTTTTCTTTGTGGTGGTGTGAGAATTGCACTTTTCAGACTTTGTAAATGTATAGAACGAGGACATCAGACTGGTCTCTGAAGTACCCAAATAGAAGGCACATATCTACCCCCATTATTCTTGCAGAATCATGGAAGAGGCCAGAATTCCTTCACAGTTAGCTCAGGCTGTGTTCTCTTCATCATCAAGGTTAAGAACAGGTAATGTTTTCTGGGGCTTCTGTGCCAAGTAGTCTGCTCTGGGCTTTCCACAAAGCATCTGGTAATCCCCACAACAGTACATTGAGGTACTACTGCCCAATTTACAGAAAGATGGGCACCATTTATACGGAAATAGATCCATTATCCAATTCAGAGATGAATCTGAGAGGCAATGTGACCCGTAACGTGAACTCAGGCCCCCGAGTCCCCTTGAATTGCTCTGCCTCTGCTTAATAACGAAGATGGTGGCAGCAAGGAGCGGAGGGCCTTCATAGATCACTCCTCCCTCACATGGATGTGTCTGCCAGGAGCAGGGCTGCCAGGGGCAGGGCTGGGTTTGGCACCCTCTCAGTGGAGCCAAACCTCAGGATGGGCTTGCAATGGCAACAGAAGCAAGATGAGGTCCCTGGATAGAGTGATCATCAGTGAGTACCCTGAGTACTTGGGGAGGAAAGGGAGGTCTGGTGGAGGATGGGACTTCCCAGGATCCATCCGTCCGTTTAGGGGTGGAACAAGGCCTCACGTGACATTTCCTCTTCCTACTCATCCCGCCACCTCACCCTTCCCTGATCACTGTGCCGTGATGGTGTCTCTTGGCCAGTCTGCCCTGATCTTCCAGATCTCCCTGCAGAGAAACAGCCGTGCAAAGGATGGGGAACAGTCCAAATTGAGGTTTCATGGCAAAGTGAGTTTTAACTACTTGAATAAAGCGCCAAGGCTTCACTCCCCAAAACTTAGCATTTTTATGGGATTATTGGTGTTTTGACATGACAGAGACCTGGGTGAAGTGTCCAGAATCTTGGTAATATTGGCTCTCCGAGGGTCCACCTGTGCATTTTGCTTTTTAACGCTTCCAGGGCAGGATGAGTGCCTTAATTAAAGAGCTCTCAAATAGCTCTAAGGGTTTAGCCTCATAACACCAGTCTCCTTTGTGCCTGCTGGGTAACCACTGGGCTTCACTCTCTTACTTAGATTCCAAACAAAATCTCCCTAAAAAGGAAAAACCCCAAAACAACAAAATGAAACCCTAAAGATCACCCTCTGAGACTACTACCCTTGATGGCTGGGATGGCAGTCACCTGGGCAGCTCAAGGCCTGTCCCACTGTGTGCAAGTTGGGACAGTTCTCAGGGGAGCAGGGCCACCTACGGGGTACGTGGATGTGGGTGGCCCTCCTCCCCCCAACCCCTACCTCCTACCCTTCACCAGACATGGCTTCCAGCCTTCGGGGCCAGTGAGGTCAGCAAGGAGGGAGAGATTGATGGTCACATCTCTGGGTATTTGCACACTGGTGTCTGAGCTTTCCAAGACCACAGCCTCATGGGGTTAGTACCCTGCTGGATCAAGCGCCCACTTGCGGCTCCCTCCTGTTATCAGTCACCCCCAGCTCCTGAGCGGCTGTGTGGAGCCCCAGCTGTGGTTAGAGTGGATTCTTTCCCAGGACACTGGCCTTGCAATGCTAAGCCTCCCACATCTGGGCCAAACCTGGGTATGTGACCCTCCACTGCAAAAGGCCTGCTGGGTCCATTAAAATTGTGTCCTGTGCTGGTATTATCTTGAGTGTGAGTATGTCCCCCTGGAATGGAACACAAGCCGGGATGTAGGGCGGCCCTTGTTTTCCCTTCCCTAACAGGCTTAGTCCTGAGGTCTGTCAACCTGAAGTCTCAGTGTCCTTCTCAGTGTCCTTCCCAGTTCCCACAATGCTCCTTGAGACCCGCGCTGTGCCCCTCAGTATGCCTGGCCATGTCACAGAGAAGCACCATGAACTATTCACTTCTTAACAACTGCAGAAACTTGTGCTGTCTGTCTCCTGGCCTCATCCAGGGCTGATGCCTGTTTGGGCATTTTTTTTTTTTAAAGATTTATTTATTTATTCATACAGAACTGGGGTACAGGCCAGAGATGCAGAGGGTGAGGGGCTTCACCAGAGACAGAGTGGGGAGCAGAACAGGCAGATCGACAAAGCACACTGCTGAGGGGAGCAGCGGGTGGGTCAGGAGAGGTCTGCCTCGTCATGTGGATCTCCTCTGGGGCAGGCGGGGATTGAACTCATGTGGAATTTGTTTAAGCTTCTTTAGTGCAGTGCTTTAACCTGCTGCACCACCAGGGAGGGCCAGTTTGGGCATGTTTTTGTCATTGAGCCAGAGTTTCCTCTGACCTCTGTCCTGGGATGTTCTGGGCCCTAAATGCAGGCTGTCCTCTTCTTCCTGAGGGACTCCCAAGTCACAGAATATGTTGATATTTCCCCATTTCACATTCATTGTTCATTATAATAGTGATTATTCATTATTTGTAATAATGACTCATTATTCATTATAATTTTTCACCATAAAATTTTTGGTAGAATTTTTTGATTCTATGTAACTATTTTTTTTTTAACTATTTCTCAGTAACCGCCCTGTCTGTAGGGATTTCTGTGAATTAAGAAAATCCATTTGCTGTGACCTAATTCGCAAGCGTTTTACACATGAAATAACATTTTCATGAATTCTAAAATAATGAAGCTGGTATTATGCTTTCTATTCCAAAAATATGCTTCCATTTCAATTTTGTGACTTTCTTAGTTTTGGGCCAATAATTGCTTTCTCAGGTTGCAGATATTCCAAGGCCCCTGAGGAGCTCACTGCCCCTGGCACCAGACAGCAGAGCTTCCCAGGTGAGCCCACTGACATCTAATTGGAATCCACTGTGAGGGCAACGGGAAAGGCTGTCTGCAGGAGCCTGCCCAGCACGTGGAGGGCTGCAGGGGCGGGTCAGCTGGTTCTAAGGTGGGGGAGGGCGAGGGTGGGGGGCGAGCTAACCCACGGAAGCCTGGCTGGTAGGGGTCTGTCAGCAGGTAAGCTGCACACCTGCACGCTCTCTGAGTTCGTAATCGTGGCTGGGTGACCAGTCTGCTGCTGAGCATCACGGGCCCCTCCTTGCCTAGCGGAGCCCTGTTACCCCAGCTCCAGGTTGTGTCTTGGTCAGAGGACTGAAGACGGTGCTCTCTGAGAGGCCAAGACCAGGGTGGGGAGGGGTCTTAGGTTAATTCCTGAGAAGCAAACCCTGAGACACAGGCTCAGGTGTGAGGGATGTAGTGGGGCACGCCTCCAGGAGGAGGGCTAGTGGATGCTTGATAGGGGAGACGCCCAGGGTTTCAGAAAAAGCCCCAGGGAGAGCAGCTCCGATCTGGTCCTGCAGAGGATGCCAGAGGTGGTGAGTGAGTGGGCCCCAGAGTGGGCCCCAGAGTGCGTCCCCAGTTAATGTGGGGGGAAGGAGGACCTGAACTTCCATATTCCTAAACGCCTAACTAAGGGCTTCCCCATGGGCACTTTGGGCTCTGTACTCAGGCATTTTGGGCTTCGGGCTCTGTACTCAGAGGCCCAGGAGGCCTGCTACTAAGGCAGAACTGGGGGTGCAGGGAGGCAAAGCTGCAAGGTTTGGGGAAGTCCCCTGGTAAGGCTGCCAGATTCAGGAACTAAAAATGCAGAGCACATGCTATTGAATATACTCTGAAGTGTGCTTGCCAATAATGAAATCATTTAAGAGTTCCCTGGCGTTCCTGGAAGGGGCCGCCCCCTATTAGGGCAGAGTTCATTGGTTGTGGAGCAGGAGCCTTGCAGTTGTGAACCCCAGCTTTGCTGCCTGCTCATTTATGGCCTGCAGGAGTTGTCCACCATAAAATGAAGTGCTGGGGGGTTGGGGTGGGGGAGTGTGTTGCTGCATACAGCTGTGAGAGGCTAAAGGAAGCCATGAGGAGCTGAGCTAACATGGCGCTCCGCACCGTGGTCGGGACAGCGGGTTTGCTTATTGCTGTTTTTCTTGTTTAATTTTCTTGTTTTTTAAAAAAGATTTCTCTTGTGCTATTGAATATAAGGGCGACTCATCGTGCAGGAGAGTAAGTGGTGATGGAAGTCTTGAGCAGTGAAAGCGAGGGAGGAGCTAGTTCTTGCAGTGAGGAATGGATAATTAATTTTACACTTGAGTTTGGGTAGTCCATGAAGGTGGTTCGCCCAAAATGTTTCGCACAGAGGAGAGGCAGGTATTTTTTTTTTTTTCCAGGGTATGGACTTACAGAGAGTGCCTGAAGGAGAGGCAGGCATTTGCAGAGAGTTTGGGAGAGGGCAAGCAGACCCAGCTGCTAGCAGAAAGGAGGTATTGATGAGGTTTCCCTGTGGGAGTGTGGGCTGAGCTGAGACATGGAAATTAGAGTTGGGAGTTGGAGGTGCTTGGTATGGTGCAGTGAAATTCCCGGTGTGATGGTGGACTTGTGTGGTTGAGGGAAAGAGAAAACATCCTGTGAAGATTTTCAGGTCAAGGAACTCAGAGTTCAGATGGTTGTTTGCTTCCAACATGTGGTCTGGACTCAATTCCTCTTAGTGTTTTTCCTCTTAGTTTTCTTCAGAGCTCAGAAAACAGGGACAGTAAGTGCTCGAACAATTTGGGGGCTGGTGCACCATGTGCCCACTCTGTCAAAAATCTGTTTAACTTGGAGTTGGCCCTCTGCACCCATGGGTCCTGCACTTATGAATGTGGAATCTCTGAAAAAAAGAAAGAAAAATCCGCAGAAGCTGCTCAGTTCAAGAGCCAGATTTATTGGTAGCTTCTTTGTAAAAAAAAAAAAAAAAAAAAAAACAAAAAACAAAAAAAAACCTATCACTTTGCTTATGATTTGCAAACCTGGGTAGCTTTTCACTTCTTGGCTCATCTTTCCACTGCTACAGGTACATGTCTAAAGCCTGCTGTGTCCAGTGTCTTCCACTCATTCTCTTCGTCTTTCCTCTTTGGCAAAGCAGCGCCCTTCCTTGCCCGCCATATCTGATGAGTCAGTCGTGTGCTGTTACCTGCTTCACTAATGTCCTGTTCTCTCCACCCCTTCCTTTTAGTTTTCCTGTTAAAGTTCAGGCCCTTAGGCTTCTGAGTGACAGCAACAGCCTTCCCACTCTCCTTGCTTCTATTTTCACATCCTACCATTTACCCAAGCACTTCTCTGTCCTGAAGACAAAGTGGTCTTTGAACTGTTAAGTTGTATTCCTGCCTCTTGGGTGTAAGTTGCCCTGAGTTTGCTGCCAGCTTCTGCCACCACATACGCTCCAGACTGTTCTTGGCACACCAGGGAGTTTTTGCACAGGCTGTAGGCACTTCCTGCTTTCTCTGTAGGTTGAACTTAAAACAAATGGTTTGTTATTGTCATATTGGCTGGTGACAGTCGTGGTTCCAGGTATTCGTCACTATACTTTGACCCCTGTGAGGACGACACTGCGATTGTCACTAACAGTCCATTTCTATCCTCCACTATATACACACTTAACTTTCTTGGTTTTTACAAATATTTTTATACTGTTGTTGAATATAAGGGACTCCTTTACCCAGGTTGTGCCCTATCTCCTTCCTCTTTGGTAACCACCATATTGTTCTCATAACCTGGGAGTTTGCTTTGCTTTGTTTGATTCTGTTAATCTTTCATACTATGAGTAAAATCTTATTTTTATCTTTCTTCATTGGATTTATTTCACTTAACATAATAGCCTCCAGGTCCATTCATGTTTTCACAAATGGCAAAGATTTCATCTTTTTATAGCTAAGTCCCATCTTATTGTGTGCATATACCACATATGCTTCATTCACTCACCCAATGGGTGCTTAGGTTATTGATAAATCTTGGCTGCTGAAAATAATGCTTCAGTGAATTTGAGGGCACGTATCTCCTTGAATTAGTGTTTTTGTATTCTTCAAATAATTGCCTAGAATAGCTGAATCATATGGTATTTCTAATTTTAATTAGTTGAATTTACATTTCATTTTCCACAATGGCTGTACCAATTTAGGTTCCCATCAATAGTATATGAAGATTCCCTTTGAATTGTTTTTAAGATGACACGACATGCCATTTACTGAGTACACATGTGGACCAGTCATTGTGCTAAAAGTTTTGTTTCTTCACTTAAGCTTCACAACAGTGCTGTGAAGTAACTTCAAGTGTTAATCTCATTGAACAAGAACTAATGAGATACTGTCATCACCTGAAAGTGATGGAACTAGGATTGAACACAATTTAGGTCTGCCTGAAAAAGCTGTGTTTATGTGAAACTGCCTCTATTTGCTATGATTACTTCTATGTTTTTGCAAAATAGATTGGGAGTTTATGCCAACTTAGGAATTTTATGGTTTCAGGTCTTATATTCAACGCTTTGATCAATTTTGAGTTAACTCACATAGGAGATGAAATAGTAGATTAATTTCATTTTTTAAAAAAGAGTTATTCATTTATGCATACAAGAGATGGGGTATAGGCCAAAGGTGTGGGGTCACGATGGGGGTGGGGGGTGGTTTCAGAGGATTCACAACAGAGTGGGGAGCAGAACAGGCAGAGGGACTGAAATATACTGCTGAGGGGAGCAGCGGGGAGACAGGAGAGGTCTGCTGCACCATGTGGGTCAGCTCCCTGGCTGGCGGCTGGGGATGTAACTCATGCAGTGGTGGCTGGTGGACTCTTGGTAGTACTGAGACTTTAACCCCTGCACCACCATGGAAGCCCCTAATTTCAGTCTTTTCCTTGTGTTTGTCCAATTTTCCCAATGCCATTTATTGAGGGAAGTGTGCTTTTGGCATTCTTCAGTGTTCTTGCCTCCTTTATCCTGTACTCATTCTGTTAAAACAATCAGTGGGTCTGTTTCTATGCCAGTAACATATTTATGCTCCTTGCTTTTCTTCCTTCTCAAGACTACATTGATGATTCAGGATATTTTGTGATCCCCTCTCAACCCCCCCCCCCACTTTAGGATTGTTTTATTTCTATGAAAAATGTCATTGGAATTTTGATAGAGATTGATGGAATCTGTAGATGCTTTGGGTAATGATATTTTAACATTAATTTTTTCAGTATGACTACATAATATCTTTCCATTTCCTTGTGTCTTCAGTTTTTCACCAATGTCTAATAGTTTTCAATGACAGATCTTTCATTTCCTTGTTTAAATTCATTCCTAGGTGTTTAATTTTTTTTTCCCTTTGGCACAGTTGAAAATGAGTCTTGGTGGAGGCTGAATGAAGCATGTACACATATAAAAGAGTAAAAATATAACACCAAATTTATAGACAAGTAAACAACTTACATAAAATTAATATACAAAAATCTGTTATACTTCTATAATCTAACAAGATATCAGAAAGAGAAATTAAGGAAACAATCCCCATTTTCAAAAAAGGCATCTAGTCCTATATTTCTGTTTATTGGGTTCCTTTTGTTATAAAATATGGATTGTTATATACCAACATCTGTATGTATTAAGTTTACTGCATGTCCAATTCTGCCCTTCACTATAAAATTGAACCCTTTATCTCACTGATCCATTTCCACATCCTCTTCCTGTCTGTTAATAACTAATTAATTAGCTCTTAAAGTCTAAGTTTGTTTTTGTTTCATTTAGTTCATTTACTTGTTTATGTACCACATAGGAATAAAATCATAATAGTGCTTGTCTTTTTTCTGTCTGGCCTATTTCATCCTCTGGGTCCATCCATGTTACACATATCAGGATTTTGTTATGTGTCTGAGAAGTATTCCATCATGTATATGTGCCTCATCTACACAAGTATCTGTTGATGGGCATTTGGGTAATTTCCAAATAATTTAGCCATTGTAAATATTTTGTCACTGGTGAATGAGTGTGTATGTGGGAGGGGGTTACTTACCTCTGAGTTACCATGCATTTGTTTTGTTTTGTTTTTATCTTTGGGAAATACCTAGACACAAGATTACTGAATTGTATAGAATTTCTACTTTAATATTTTTCGACCTCTCAAACTGTTTTTCTTTTTTTTATTTTTTATTACAAAAGTTTATTTTTACATCATTTTGTACATTTTTTTCCCATCTCAATTGTAATCCCCG
>NW_004567108.1:48673645-48740556 GCF_000260355.1 Condylura cristata | reverse complement strand
GTCTCAGTTTATATCCAGGGCTTTGTTGGGGCTGCTGGGGCAAAGGTCAGCAACAGGTCTGCAGTGTTTCCTCAGATCTCTGGTTCTATGCTGCAGCCTTTTCCCACAATTCGGTTTCCCTTCCCTAGCTGAATTGTCTCAGTTTATCTCCAGGGTTGTAGCAGGGCTGAGGCAAAAGGCTGCCTAGCAGCTGCAGCTGCAGCCTCAGGCAGTTTCCCTCTGCAGCGCTTCCTGGTGTCCGGGAGCCTAGATCTTTAAAGGAGCCAAGCGAGTTGGTTGGAAGCTGCTGGCGTTCCTGGATCAGTTCCTGCCTGTGCAGCTTCCCTTATGGGAACTCCCCAATCGCCGGTTCTTCCTCAGTTATTTTCCTTCTAGTGAGTCCAGGGCGTTCTCATTTGGGTTGAAACTCTTAGCATGAAAGTCTATAGTCCGTTTTTATATAATCCCGTGCGAGTTTGGATGTAGTCGTCTTGTGTCTTTATTCTGCCGATATCTTGCTGGTTTCCAAGCTGGTCTAGCTGATCAGTGGCTTTGCGAGGTGCCCAGGCGCACCGGATGGGGTCTGCAGTTTCAGCGGTTTTTCCCTCACCCAGGTATTGAGGATCAGATTTACAGTCTTTCCGCAGCCTGGGCTCCACTCACTGAGCTGAGCCATCCAGCTTTACCTCCAGGGTTTAGCATGGGGCAAAGGGCTCCTGCAGCCAGCGGAAATTCCAGGGGCCTGGGTTTTCCCGGGAACGAGTTCCCAGAAGGGAACTCCCCAATCGCTGATCCCCCCCTCAGTTATCTACCTGAGTCCAGAGTGTTTTCGTTTGGTTTGAAACTTGCAGTAAGTGAGTCTATAGTCCGTTTTTAGTCCTCAATTCCTATGCAGGCCTGGACGCAGTGATCTCGGCGGCTTTACCCTGCTGCCATCTTCTGGAAGTTCAAACTGTTTTTCATAGTGGCTGCACAAAGTTGCATTCCCACCCACAAACTCCAGAACATTGCTGCTCTTCTTTTGGATGATAGCCATTCTTGTAGTGAAGTGATAATTCTTTGTGTTGGCTTGTATTTCTCTAAAGCTAAGAGATAATGAACATCTTGTCATGTGCCTATGGGCCAGCTGCATGTCTTAGGAGAAGTGTCTACTCAGATCCTCTGACTACTTTGTTACAGAGCTGGGTTTCTTTGTTGTGTGGAGTTCTTACTATATGTAGCTAACCTTTGTTAGATGTTACTTGCAAATATCTTTGTTAAGTAGCACATCTTTGGTTTTGATAATGTTTTGGGCTATGTTTGTTTTTAGTTTTGTTTTATGCCTTTTGAGTTTGCTGGAATCTCATTTGTGTTTGCTTTTTTTGCCCTTGCCATTAAAGTCGAGTTCCCAAAACATCTCTTATGACCAATGTTGAGGTGTGAATAATCTGTTTTCTTTGATGTATTTAATGGCTTTAGGTCTTACATCAAATCTTTAATATACTTTGAATTTTCACATATAGTATTAGATTCGGTCTTTTGTATTTGACTAGTTTTTCCAAAATCATTCATAGAGATCTTTTGTACGTTCTTAGCTCTATTACCATCACTAGTTGTCTGTATAAATGTGAGTTTATTTTTAGTCTCTCAATTCAGGTCCATAATTTGTGTGTGTGTGTGTGTGTGTGTGTGTTTATTCCAATATTATTCTGCTTAGATATTGCTTTATAGTATAACTTGAAGCTGGGGAGCATGAGTCCTATATTTTTGTTCTTCAGGATTTATTATTACCTTTTTTTTTTTTTTTTTGCTATTCTAGGTCTTTTGTCATTCCAAATAGAAGTGTAGTTTAATCTAACTCAGAGAATAAAGGCAACATTAATCTGAGGACATTTTGTATGTACCAGTCCCTCTCTTCTTCACCAGTTCTTGCCCAACCCTTCTTCAAAAACCGCAGAAAATTACTTTCTAGTAGGCATTCTAATGACCACACCTTTTTGCCAGAATATAATATTGTTCTCTTCCCTCCCACCCCAAATAATTTCCTTGCTAGTTAATAATCATGCCTAATAGTTAAGTCCTTAATGTTCTCATACTACAGTTTCTCAATTGCTTTGAAAATAAGTGTTCTGTTTGGGAAAGACCCACTTACATAAATGACCTAATTTTTGCTAGTTTGGGAGGCATATGGAAATCATTAAAAGAATTACCATGAAAGAACCCAAAGGCAAAAGTCCAAAGATTCAGTAACTACTCCTGTGGCATCATCTCAGTAGCAAATTTTTAGATTTTGTTGTAAACAAGATTTTTAAAGCCCTTTAAAGAAAACAAAGGTAAGTTGGATAAATCATTGGAGAAGATAATGTATGCACTGAAAACTGGGGAAGCTATGTTAAATATTGTATCAGTGGACACATAGGATTCTGAATGCTGTTTCCAAAGGCCACTTCACCCCAGTAACTAGTGTCTCAAACAACTAGATGGAACGGCAGATATAAGTGCTAGAAAATTGCTGATGATGCAAAAAGGGGGACTGATTGTGACAGGAAAAAAATCCTGGTGTCCAAGGACATGTGAAGGCTTTGATAGAATTACTTAATTATGAGTGAAAAAAATTCTGCATCCTGTGCAGCCTACTTTAAAACATGTACTATAGATGGACATCTGACTATTTAATCAACCTGTAAAGTTTATACAACTTGTCCATGAACTTTATAATCTTTCTTTATAATGATCTCATCAAGAAATTGGGGAATGATTCTGTTTGTGTATTTGGGGCTGTCTCATATCTGAGCCTGGAGGTAACTCAGAGACCAGTTTACACGCTTGGACTCAGTGTCTTTTCTGATGTGCTTTTTTAACTTATAAATTTGTGTGTGTGTGTGTGTGTGTGTGTACACACACACACACATATATATATGTGTGTGTGTGTGTATATATATATATATTTACGATGTTCATTTTTGTACAGTACATGCATGTGTGCTTTCTCCTTTCAGGTGTAGACCCATAAAATTTCTACCACCAATTCACCTTAGTCCTTTGGGTTCTTCTCTCCTGTTTTGATTCCTCTACTTCCTCCTCCCCTGCAGAATATCCTGATTTATACTTGCCTGCTAATTTTTTTTCAATATTTTTTATTCCTGGTCCCTTATTTGGTTCCCCTGAAACCATCTGGTATTTTTCTTTTTCCTTCTGGCTTATTTCACTGAATGATGTGATCTTTTTTTAAAAAAAAATAATTATTTTCACATCATTCTGTGCCCTCTCCCATCTCAGTTGTAATCCCTATGAGCTTCCCATCACCAAATCACCTGTGTGCCACCACCATAGTCCAGTGCACTTCAAGCCCCACCCCATTTCACCCCTGTAAAAGGTCTCTGGTTTGTAGTTGTTCACTATTATTATTATTATTTTCTCCCCTGGTCCTTTATACTCCTGCTATGAGTGAAACCAGCCAGTATTTTTCCTTTTCTTTCTGATTTATTTTACTGAGCATGATCTTTTCCAGCTCCATCCATGTCACTGCAAAAGGCATGTGTTTATTTTTTTTGGTTGCTGAGTAATATTCCATATATATAATATGTATCACATCTTTTTAGTCTGTTCATCTACTTTTGGGCATTTGGGTTGTTTCCATGTCTTTCCAATTGTAAATTAAAGCAGCAATAAACATGCGGGTGCAGGTGTATTTTTGAATCAGTGTTTTTGTGTCTTTTGGGTAGATACCAAGGAGTGGGATTGCTGGGTCATATGGAAGTGCCACTTTTTTTTTTTTTTTTTTAGGGTTTCATTTTTTATTTACTCTTGAGTATAAAATTACACTTTGAAACAATGCTGGTAAATGGAAGGCTTTCACAGAGTGAGTATACTCTATAAAGATACTTTTGATTATTTAACAATTTGTAATGGATCAATATATGTCAGTCCTTGAATCCTTATGCCAAGCCTAGCATAAAGCCTTCCCCCAGTAGCCAAAATCTGGTTTTTAATGACTCATTGGTAAAATTTACAAACAGTTCTATGACTAAATCAGAGTAGAATATACCCCCAACCTTCCCTGTTTGTTAACTTCCTTATCTTCATCTAAAACACTAAAATTTGGAATTTAGGAAAGTTAAATTAGAAAACGCATTCTGATAGTAACCGTGTTTTTTTTTTTATTTGATGATAGTTTATTTGCACATATTTTTGTGCATTTTTTCATCTCAGTTATAGTCCCCATGGGCTTCCCATCACCAAATCACCCATGTGCCATCACTATAGTCCAGTACATTTCCCTCCCCCCACTGTTTTTGATCCCGTTCCCAGCTCAACCTCCACAAAATGTCTCTGATATACAGCTGTTTTCTCACCTGTTCTGTTACATTCCTGCTATGAGAGAAACCATCTGGTAGTTTTCCTTTTCTTTCTGCTTATTTCACTAAGTATGATCTTTTCCAGTTCCATCCATGTTGCTGCAAAAGACATGTGTTTCTTCTTTTTGGTTTCTGAGTAATATTCCATTGTGTATCTGTACCACATCTTTTTAATCCAGTCATCTACTTTTGGGCATTTGGGTTGTTTCCATGTCTTTCCTATTGTAAATTAAAGCAGCAATAAACATTGGGGTGCAGGTATCTTTTTGAGTCAGTGTTTTTGTGTCTTTTGGGTAGATACCTAGGAGTGGGGTTGCTGGGTCATATGGAAGCTCCATGTTTAGCAGTTTGAGGAACCTCCAAACAGTTTTCCATAGTGGTTGTACTAGTTTGCATTCCCACCAGCAGTGCAGGAGAGTTCCTTTTTCTCCACATCCTCGCCAACATTTGTTGTTGCTAGTTGTTTGAAGATGTGCCATTCTCACTGGGGTGAGGTGGTATCTCATTGTGGTTTTAATTTGCATCTCTCTTATTACGAGTGATGTTGAGCATTTTTTCTTATGTTTGTTGACCGTCTGCATTTCCTCTTTGGAGAAGTGTCTTTTTAGCTCTTCTGCCCATTTTTTGATGGAGTTGTTTATTTTTGTTGAGTTTCATCTGTTCTTTGTATATCTTTGTGGTCAATCCTTTATCGCTAGTTTTGTGTGAGAAAATCTTTTCCCAATCAGTAGGATGTCTGTTTTTTTGTAATGTCTCTTTTGCTGTACAGAAGCTCTTTAACTTGACATAGTCACATCTCTTTATCCTTTCCTTCACTATGGTTGTGTTGGGTGCTGTATCTTCAAAGTGTTACTGAAGTGTATGTCGTGTAGTGTTTTGCCCGTATTTGCTTCTAGGTATTTTATAGTTTCCATTCTTATGTCTAGGTCTTTAATCCACTTCGGGTTGATTTTTGTGTATGGTATGAGGTGATGATCTAGTTTCTTTTCTTTTTTTTTCTTCTTTTTTTTGCATGTAGCTTCCCAGTTTTCCCAGCGCCATTTGTTGAACAAACTTTCTTTGTTCCATTGTATCTTTGCTCCTTTGTCAAAGATTAGTTGTCCACAAACCTGTGGGTGTATATATGGGTTTTCTATTCGAATCTATTGGTCTGTATTTCTGTTCTTGTCCCAATTCCACGCAGTTTTGATTATTATGGATGTGCTCTTTTTTAAGATTCAGCCTGAGGGCAGGACTGCTTTCTTTTTCTATTGTAACTACCAAATTGAAATCCTTTTTCCTTTTTTTGCACAAGTTTGTTTGTCTGATTTGTTTGTGAGCAGGATAAAGAGGTTGAATAAGATGATCTGTAAACATCTACTTTTTAAAAAAATACGTTTTTGATTCTTTAAGTATCTATTTTGCTTTAAAAGAAGTTTGGCTCCTTAGTTGGAGGGTGGTAGTGGGTTGGGAATGGGAATCAGGAGATGAGGTAGAAAAGAGGTTAAAGTGCTACATGTATTCTGCAAAATGCTAGCTGTGTACAATGACCCCCCAGATACATGCAAAAAAAAATCCGACAAGCTGAAAAATCTGCTTGTCTATCCATCTCTTCCTACAAGGAAGAATTACAAGTGCCTAGCACCATGCTATAGGCCAGGGAATGAGGTGAATGTTCAGGATTCTGCCTAGTTGGCCAGAGAGAAGCAGACACTGGTGGTGTCTGGTCTCAAGAAACAAGAGGCCGTTCACTCTAGGGGAGGGTGGAATTTTTCACCTAGGAATATCTGACTCTATTCTTGGTGAATGGCTAAGAATTTTCCAGTTCAGAGAGGGACTGGGGCCAGGAGAATATTTTAAGAGAGAAAATTATGTACCTAGGGTGGTAGGTGAGAAAACCACAGCCTATTTGGGGAACTCGTGTATATATCTGTGTAGAGGCTGTGTGGCTGGGAAGATCAGCACAGCTGGACCAGGAAAAATAAGCCAAGAAGGCAGGTGTGTTTGTGTGGTGAAGGCAGAGGAGCTGGGCCCCCACCAGACCCTTTGTGCTTACAGCGCTGCCCTGGGTAGATGGCAGGATGAGACTGGGAGGGGCTGTGAGCGGACTGAAGGAGAGATTCAAGTGAATAGGGGAGCCTGGCAGTTGCACCTGGCAGCTGCATTGGGAAGTCTGTGTAGAACCAGCTGGGATAGGAGCATGATCTTGGCATTCAGGAAAGATGCCGTGCCCCTTCATCCTCCCATCAGATGCCGTGGGCAGGATCCCACCATTAGATTGTTTTCTTTGGATAAAGTAATGAGACTGTAGGGATTGTATTTAAATGTACCCTCTAGAAAGAGGGCCACACTGACATCCCCTTTGGATGTTGCCATATGCTAGCTAGAGCCAATGCCTGTGATGGGGTCAGGCAGGTTTCAGCGCTAATTCAATGAGGGTGAAAGGGAAGAGATGCTGGTTAAGTAAATAGTTGGGGAGGAGAAGTTGGAGGGGGGTTAGATGGTAGAGGAGTGAGGAGAGAAATTCAGGAGGACAATTGGAAAAGTCTGAGAATCCGATGTGCACTCCTGTGTAAATCATCATGGCTGTTGCTAAAAGCACTTGGGTACAGTTGGGGCCTATAGTAGTGTGTGAGCTTGGGAGTCAACTGGGAGATTGAACCCTGTTCTGCTGCTGGTCAATCATATGACTGAACACATGTGTTGTTCCATTCTGAACCGGTGATTCTGGAAATGATTCTTACATGTACCATATGAAACTTTCCAGATACTTATTAGCCTGGAGTAAGCACTCCAATGATGGCATGGATACCACCCTTCCCCCTGGACTGGCATGTGACCCCCAGAAGGTAGGTAGAAATAAATGTCTTGGGGATGAAAGGAATAACCTTCCTCACCCCAACAGTATTAAGATTCAACAGTTAATCTAGTCATGACTATTAATGTAAGACCTGGAACTTTCTAGAGGTCCTTTCTAGACCAGCATAATAGCCTAGGGTTTGCAAGTCTAGACAGAACAAAGCCCAAAATCCATATCGACTTCAGCCTTCTGTGGAGTGCTGCCTCTCCATTCTTTGACTGCACAGAATTATACTTTCTGTTGTCAGAATCCCGGTGCACTTGAGTATCTTTTTGCTTACTCTTGTTGGGTATTTATGTAAAGCATGATCTTCCTGGAAGCTTATAGAACCAATTACAGAGAAATTTATATTAACTCATTTAAAATAGTTGTCAAATTTCCTATAAGGATCCAGATGTGTCTTTATTGTGTCCTGGACTCCTTATCAAGAGAAATGTATTCCAGGCCAGAGGGCTCTGGCCTGAGGCTGCTTATTACAGGATTTCATTCAGTGTTGGAACAGCACTTGGGGGATACTTTTAGGCCACTGGCAATTCCAGCTATTCTGTTTTGAAAGGACCATTCACAACCTGCCTAATGAGGCATTTGGAATGACAATCACATGGTCTTGAGTTGGGTTTTTCCCCTTTTTTGGGTGAGGATTGCTACTGCATATCTTGTCAGGTTATCCAGTAAGGTTTGAACATCATACACAGCATAAATGTATGAATTAAAAAATTCAAGTGGGGGTTAATCTCACTAAAAGTATTCAAGAGATAATTCTACCAGATTTTTCTGACATAAGTGACAGGTGCAAAATAACATTAAGTATAGCCACAGAAACAAATGCAGAGAATCAGGCTGGGGCAGGTAGCAGGCTCTGGAAAGGCCATCTGTGAGCTGCTTCCTCTTTTGTCTTCCTGGCTGAGCTTGCAGGTGCCAGGACCAGGACTGAAGGGACATGAGCGGTTCCATTGTGTCCCACAATGGAGAGTGCACTGGTAGACGCAGTCCACAAAAAACCCAACTCGGTCTGCAGAGGAGCTGCCAAGGGAGCTCTTTGCTGACAAGATCTCATTGAGGGTCGCTCAAATGTGGTCTCTGATGGGTCAGTACCTGGACAGACGTCCTCTGTCTGGCCTGCACTTTGTCGTTTTTTTCCAGGGTAGCTTTTACTCTTGGTTGTGTTTCACCTCCCTGGCTGCTTTGATACGGGATCATATTGTCTAGAGTGAATGGTCATTTTTGTGGGCATCCTCCCGCTGTTTTGTGTGATGAGCTTTGTGTCACTCACCCTGTTGGAGACAATATTGGCCTCAAGCCTCATCACTTACTGGTTTTCTCTAGATCAGTAAGCCGAGACTCCTTAGACTTCCAGGAGTATTCACTCTACAGAGCCAGAGATGTCTCCAAGCACTTCTTGAAGGCTATTGGGGCAGTTGCCTGAGGATGTAGCCAAGCTTTCCATGCTTTCCTCTAGCTTTTTCACTTGTTCAGAGAATCTTGCGGTGGCCAATTTGGGGGCTCTTGTACTTTTCTGTCAGCTATCTCACTAACATGGAAAATCAGTAGAGAGCGAACCCAGATGGCTCCCACCTGTCTCCCCAATCCTACCACAGACATCTGTGGCAGGGACCCCAAGTCTCCGGACCTTGGCAACATGATGCCATGAGCTCACATCTTAGGGCCAGAGGTCCAATTTGGGGCAGCAATACTGTTTTTTTCAAAAACATAAAGCTGTTTGTCTTTCACTTGAAATGAGGGGAGATGGAGCCAACGCAGAAGTAGTTCAAATAGTTTTTTTTTTTTAAGATTTATTTATTTGTACATATAGAGCTGGGGTACAGGCCAAGCCAGAGGCGGTGAGAGGCTTCACCAGAGACAGATTGGGGAACAGGCAGATCAATGAAGTACACTGCTGAGGGGAGCAGAGCAGTGCAGTGGGCGGGTCTGCAGAGGTCTGCCACGCCATGTGGTCATCTCTGGGGCAGGTGGGGATCGAACTCATGCGGAAGTTACTTTAGCTTCTCAATGCAGTGCTTTAATACGCTGGGCCACCAGGAGGGCCAGTTTTTTTTTTTTTTTAAACGGAAACACCAGCAACATTGGGAATAATGGCCTCAAACTTGAAAGAGTAGAAACTTAATAGTGAAAATTACTTTCAAAAATGTTCTTGGGTCAAAATTGAGTAGTTACAAGTATTACTTTTGAATATTTGTACATGATAGTTTTGTACTGGTCTAAGAACTTGGGTTCTTTAAAATGCTAAGATCTACAAACTGAAAAGAATTAGAATTCCTACTTCAAGGGTTTATGTTGTGACATTTTATTAACTTGGGGAATCAGGTTTTGAATGTTCAGATTTCTAAAACTAAGCAGTGTTCACATCTGTCACATGTCCTTTACTACTAATAAATGGAGGGGAGAGATCTGTAGTCGCAAATAAGTGTTGCAGAGTAGAGACAGGGCTGGTTTAAGCTGCAGAGAGGTCAAGTATCCTTTCTAAGGCTTTTCAGGTTGGTCAAGAGCCAGCCTAACTGAGCAGCAACAGCATGTATGTATGCCACTTACCGTTATCTGTGCTGCTTCTCTCCATGCTCCACTTAGTCTTTTCTCTCCCACTTCGGCTTACTAGCCAAGGCATCAAACCTACATGTCATGGCACAGTTTGTTGTAGCTTAAGGTTTATGGAAGGAATGTTTTGTACTTCATAAAAATGCTTAAACCAAAATTTAAATGAAAATTCATTTTCTGCTTCTGGACTAGAGTGTGAGGAACTTCTAATGCTTTTGGAAGCAGGATGGACTGAATCAACAGAATAAATTAGAATAAAGTAATAAGAGATAGCACAAAGAACTCAGGCTGAGTCTATAAGAATTAATAGCCAAATACACTTGTCTGAGCCAAGATAGTATTTCTATAACCTTTGGTAAGTATGTGAAGGAATGAAATTCACTTATCTGGCTTGATATTTTTCTTTAAGCATATAAAGCACAATGTGAAAACATGAAAATCTAACAATTCAGATTTCTTTCCAGGCAAAACTAACTTTCATACACTTCGCAACTTCAAGGGAGAACAATGGAATGCTGCCTCACTTGACAAAGAGAAACTTCAGAGGTGTGGGCAAATTAGGCAACAAGCACCTCTGTACTTAGTTCCTCTGGCAACAAGAAAAAAAAAACAACTGGGAGATAGGATGCTGGGGTTTCAGAAATTATCTTAGCAAACCTGGTAAGTAAATCTGCCTCTTTCAAGTTTATTGTTATTAAGGCCAAGATTCCAATTTTCTCCTATTTTGCTAAAAGAGCATTTATAAATAGGACTCTAATGAAATCTCCAGTTCACACTGAGACCAACCTAACTTGTGAAAAATACTGTTACCTCAGACATTACATGTAATGAAATGACAGTGTCCACACACAGAAAAAATTTGAAGAATTTATTTCTTAAAATTTACTTACAGGATTAGAGCCGATATAAGAAACATTTAGAGTTATGTCAACATTAAAAAAAAAAAGCTGTGGTTTCCCTTAGCACATGCAGTTCACTGCAAAGGTAAAAATACATACAATACTCTAGACAAGCCTTCTATAAAGTTAGATTTGTTTGGGTAAAGCACAGGAGAACTTGAAAGGGTGCAGATACAAGTAAATGGGACATAGCTAATATATAATGGATAGGAGACATACCTAATGCTAATGACTATTGTAGCACTTGCAAATAGCAATTTTTAGAGTATATTACTCAAAATACATTTATAGTAAGACTGAAGAATATTCAAATCTTCACCTTTAAAATACCCACATTATTTCGAACATCACACTTTGCTAATCATGTAACAGCATTTGAGATACCTAATTATTCAGACAAAGCTTGTATTATAAGGGGTAAAAGATCCAAAACAAATAATCATAGACCTTAGATGATAAAAATGCATTTATCAACTTTATAGTTAAACTTCATTACCCTGTTCTTTAATCACTTTGAAGGAACTACTGATTATAAAATGCTTTTAAAAATTCAGAAATAAATAGCTAACAGAACAGTTTGTCCTCAGCGGTCTTATTTTTGATGCAATGTTTACTAGAACATCGCGTTGATGAAAAGATGGATCTCACAATGGCTTTGGAAACTTTTGTTCTAACTTGTATCTGAAGTCTGTTTATAGTTTGAAAAGGACCTGAAAAATGCCATCTAGAACTGTTATCAAAGAAGAATTAGGTGGTAAGTTTACTAGTTTTGATTGCTTTTGAGACCTGTAATGCCCAATTTTAGGCTAAACTTAAATTTTGCCATTTTATGGCTCTGTAGTCTCTTAATTTACAGAAAAGTGCAGATTTAACATAACCTAACATGGGCAATATATTAATATGATGACCTATAATTAAACCCTAAGTATAGCTTATTTTGACACTGGTACCCATTTCAACAAAATTATTGAAATACAGGTTTAGAAAGTTCTTGAAACTAAATAGAAAATGATGTAGATTTTAACTGAATAGAGAGATTGAGCGCCCTGGCTTGACTAAACTTGGGTAATATGTGAGTGAACACATTTTAGGGGAATTCTACGTATTTCTTCTACATTTTTATCATGATTTGAATCAGGTGAGTATAAGACTTTGAAATATGGTTTCTATTTGTAAATAGCATAAATGTACCACCAGTATACTTCAACTTCATTAACCTTTAATATCACAGTAAGACAGGACCATTGATGGCTTCATGTGTAAAAACCTTTTATCAAGGAAAAAGGCAGCAAACAGGTGTGAACGATTTTGCTTCACCCCACCAGCTCATATATGCAAAGGTTGGGTATCTCTTGAGTGTTGATCGATCCATGCTAAAAAAGGATTCATTTAATTATAATGGGTTTAAAGTTGTATAGTTTACCAACATTATGACTTTAGGGTAGGATGCCAAAGATAGCAGTAGCAATACATGTTAAATACTTCTATGCCTATAAGGGCCAATTCTCACAAATAAACCATTCTCTGCCTACCTAAAACAATTTACATGCATCAAAACATTCTAGAACATGCCTTAGGTAATTCTGATGGTCATACATACTTCCCAAACGGAATTTTGCACAGTAACCATATACATTTAATGTCCAAAGTATTCCTGTGCTAGGGGGACACTCATTCTACCATGTCTCTACTCAAAAGTCTAAGTTCACATTTTACAACCCCACCCCTGGTGTATCAGTGTCACTCTAGGATGCTCTTCACAAAACTGTTGGATTATTTTGAGGAAAAAATAGTGGTAAGTGACATACAGCAAGAAAAAAATGTAGGACTTTGACCAGCATGAACGGTGGTGCCATTATCTTGTTGTATAATGTTAAGTACTTCTCCCTCTAATGACCTGTGTCTAGTTATGTTATCTAATGTTGGTTCTAACTGAACCAGAACTGGTTATATTAGAATAAAGCATCTACTGTGCCTCACAAAAACAAAATATATAAAGGAAAGTACAAGGCATTATATAAGAGGAAGTCTAAATTACACTTCAAGAGTAAGTGCGTATGACTTAGTCTTCAATTTTTTATTAGCAATGTCTTCTTCCTTGCTCAGCTTGTGTCATCTCTGCCACATCAAATGTGGTTGGTAATAGCATAAGTGCAAAAGTAGGACGTTTAGCACTAACCTCTGCAGCTTGTGGAAAGAGGTATAAAGTAGTACCAAGCAATGTTTAGAGCTAAGTTTCACCTACCTTACAATTGGCAGATATTAAAATACTATCACTTCATTAAGTGCCTCTACAATAGGTACTTTTTACATTTTGGTGAATATTGCCCCAACTCCTTAATTTGCTTAAATTTCAGCATTTGTCTGCTTAAAAATAACACAGCTTAGTTTAGGACACATAAGCTAATGTATAAAGTGCTTCATCAACCAAGTTCTCTGAAATTGTAAGATTTTAAAATGTTTATGTATGTAATTAACTATTAAGTTGCCTTTATAAGTGGCAAAACATTTAAAAGTCCTAGCTCTTACCTGGGTACTCTGCTGAGTTTCTGAAATGGATCTTCAGAGACTGTTAACTAAGGCAAATTTCTAAAATGAGTACTTAACTCCAGAGTTGCTTTCTTCTAACTGGCAGCATGAATCACCAGTAGAAGAGAAGTAATATAATATTGGTATGACCATAGATGGGCCCCTTTTTTCACTCAGACAAAAGAAGTAGGACTTATATGCCCTCTGGATCTCTATTGTCAGCTGAAGTACAGGGTTTAGACCTTGCTCCTCTAATTTCTTATATTCTTTCTAAGCTGCTTTGGTATTTTTTCTCACCAAGTTTATGACTGTATATTTAAATACTTGTCTTTCTTCAGTGCAAACATTCTGAAACAGCACAAAGTCAACCAGCCAACCAGCTATTCAGAGAATGAAATTTTATGTAGTGCTTACACTCAGACATCCAGGAATGGACATAGCCCATGTGAAAGTTCAGTACATTTTTGTCTGTAAGGGCAATGACTATGTATATTCAGTTAATGAAGACTTATCTGAAATTACAGATAATTTTTTACTTCCCAGGTACTGCTGAAGTTGTAACAGGAACTCGTCTTTCACTGAGGCATGTAGCCACCTCGTCTTACAGTCTGTGGTAAGTAACTTTTAAGCATTCCTTCATAAACTGCAGCCTCTGTCCTAACTGTTCCAAAGCTGTCTACTTGTCCCTCTGTAGCTGGACCAAAAGCATCTGCAGAAGAAACGTCTGGAAACATTTTCATTTGTCCAGATCCATAGGACTGTGAAATATGATCCGAAATCTGCTGCTGTTTAAGTCTAACAATATCTTCTTCCTCATTGACAGATGACACTTGCTTTGACCTCTCAAAATGTGAAATATCTGGACTGGTTTCATGTTGATTATTACAATTTTGTTTAAAATACTGTTGCCTGGGCAAAATGCCATCATTGCCATCTACACTATCTAGTAACTGTAGATCTTCTGGCCGCTCCTCGGAATCTAACAAGGGCTGAGTGGACTCAGATCTTGAGAAAACTTGCACAGATGGAACCTGATGTCTGTACCCACTGTGTACCACAGTTGAATATTGGACAGTGCTTGCAGTGTTTTGTGCAGATTCATTTTCATCACTGCTAGAAATGCTTGGCCTGGAAGATGACATACAAGATGATCCTCCAATGCCACTGCTGTGTCCTTCAGTACTAGTTTTTTCTTTCTTGAATGGGTCCAATGATTTCAAATCTTCAGTAAAAGTCTTTTTGGCATTTGCTTCTATTTCTACAACACTTACATCGGTAAAATTGCCATCTGAAAACACCTGATCTTTTGAATGCTGCAAGAGAGAAAATGGCTTATTGCATATGGTAAACATTCACAGGAATGTATATAGGAATGTATATATACACACAAATATTACAAAGCTAATGTGCATTAAATATTTCAGATAATCTATCATTAAAGAACTAACACTGTCAGAATCTGTGAGTTTTACATTTCATGCCTAGGGTTAATTTCAGAAATATACAAATATGGCTGCCTTACAGCATATTTACTTAACAGAAAAAAATTTTCTATTTTATCTTTTGGTTAAATTGCACAAATGTATCCTAACATGCTTGGGTGATAAGACACTCAGAAGCATTTCATCTTACCCTTGGAGGTGTGTGAGGAGACCACTGGGCAATATGACTCTTTGAAGGATCTGGAACATTGGGCCATATGTGTTTTTTAATTCTGCAGAGAAAATGGCATAGGTAGAACTATATTATGTAATAAACTGTAAATCAACTTCAACAAATACCTGCGATGCCCCCATATATATTTTCTAAAAAAAAAAAAAAAAAATGTTTTCACTCATAGCAGGAGTATAATGGACCAGATGACAAAAATAATAAACAGCTATATGCCAGAGATATTTTATGGGGGTAGAAAAATGCACTGGAGTATGGTGATGGCAAGCCCAAGGGATTACAACTGAGGTGAAAAAAGTACAAAATGATATTAAAAAAGTTTGGCCCTCCCTGGTGGCACAGAGGGTTTAAAGCACAGCACTAACAAGCTAAAGCCACTTCCGCATGAGTTCGATCCGCGGAGGTCACCACATGGTGTGGCAGACTTTCTCCTAACCCGCCCACTGCTCCCCTCAGCAGTGCACTCTGTCGATCTGCCTGTTCTGCTCCCCACTCTGTCTCTGGTGAAGCCTCTCACCCTCCGCATCTGTGGCCTGTACCCCAGTTCTATACGAATAAATAAATCTTTAAAAAAAAGTTCAATAATGTAAAAATTATTTTCTTGTAACCAATATAATACTGTTAGATTTGCATATGCATCTTAATTTAGTTAATCAGTATTCAATTAAAAATATCTGAAATCAAACCATGTAGTAAAACTGTAAAAATTTTATCCAGGTCATATGGGTCACATTTTATAACAAAAGTACAGATTTTTACAGGGAACAAAGGGATACCCTGAGTGAGCTGATTATCAAAAACCTATTTTAACTTAGAGTGTATGAGTAATACAATCTGGATATAATATAAAAACAAATGAATTCCTTGACACACAAATTACTGAAGAAAACCTGATTTTAGAACAAATCTTCCCACAAAGTATCAGGCCCAGATGGCTTCATTTGAAAATTGTGTCAAAAAAGAAAATTCTATTTCTATATCAAATGTTTCCAGGAAAAGAGAAACCTTGTAAAACCTTATTTTATGAGGTTAGTATTAAAACAATTCTAAAACTACGTGTAGACACCACAAAAAGGGTGGGGGGGGAATCTGTTTAACTGATGACAGATTAAAAAATCTTAATAAGCAAGTATCTGACATACATTTGTGACACTATCTCAGCAAAATAGAAATAAGATAAACTTACAGCCACATGCAATGGTGAAAGAGTTAATACTTTCGTCTTTAAAAGTAAAAGTAAAAATGATAGGGAGATGTCAGAGCTTACATTTTCTACTCCATACTCTTAGCAGAATAGGAAGAAACTAAAAGCATAAAGATTAGAACAACCATTGCATGTAGCATGTTATGTACATAGAAAAATCTCAAGGTGCCCATAAAACGTTAGTAAATTAAGGGCTCAGTGTGTAAAAAAATTAAAAAAAAAAATTAAACAGCAGGTCACATACTAGCAATGATTAAAAACTGAATTCTTTAAGAATTCCATTTGTAATAGTATAAGATGTGTAAGAACTATCCGATGGAAAGCTACCAAAAAATAATGAAACTAAAATGCAGAAGTACAAAGTTATGTTATATTCATGGACTGAAAGATTCAGGATCCCTAAGCTCATGTTCAGGATATACTTCTCTCTAACTTGATCTATAGATTCAGTAAAATCCCTATTAACATTCTAACGACCTTTTTCTTATATAAAATTGATAAGCAAAGAACATAGTTAAGAATTTCACTACTTTCTTTCCAAACTTACTATAGTGCTGTAACAGTCAAGACAATGTGGTAATGACATGAGTATACATATAAATCAATGGACTAGAACTCAATCTATAAACAGATCTAGACTTATATGGAAATTGATTTCAGCAAATATCCAGGAAGTTCAATGGGAATGTCTTTTCAAGTGATGCTGGAGTGATTAGATATTATGGAGGGTGAGAGGGGAAATGAACTTTGTTCCTGACCTCACACCATGCCCCAAAACTTTGAAATCAATTACAAACAGAAGGGGGGGAAAAAAAAAAGAAACAAGGGATTATTTGTGACACTAAATTAGGTTCACAGACAAGATGAATGTTTGATACAAGAACCATTAAGGAAAGGATATTAGTGGACATTACCATAAAAAACAAACTTGCTTTTTTAAAGTCATGGGTAAGAAAGCAAAGGTGCAAGTCACATATTTACAAAACATTTAACAAACATAACTAGAATATAAGAATCTTTATGGCTCAATATTAATTCAAAACTGGCTAGAAGATTTCACCACATCAAAACAGTCATATAAGTGGGAATGAGAAGATCCATTACTAGTTATCCAGAAATGGAATTTAAAACTTCAATGAGATAACACATTCATAAAAAAGAATGACTAAAATTAAAACTTCTGACATTACCATGCGAAAGTTATATGAACAATTGGAACTCATGTTACTGGTGAGAACGTAAGATGGTATAGCCAGTTTGAAAAATACAGTAACACTGGGTGTGGCAGAGGGTGGAGAAAGAAAAAATATGAGTAAGGGTACTTACAGATCTCGCTTATTAAAGCAGAACAATACTCCCAATAGGGTGATCAATAGGAAAGCTAAACAAACAGGTACCACTATGGCTTCAATTTCTCCTTGAGCTAAAAAAAAAGGAACAAGATGTGAACATGATGATGACATACATGCTAAAGAAATACAATGCAACTTCCTGCCCAGATTACTATTAAAAAGGTTTAATATCATCAATTTTTTACATCTTTTTCAAACTGAAGTTCCCCCACCCTCCTTTGGTAAATCATATCCTAGACACATGTCTACAGCAACCTGGCCAAACAGTAAGCATAAAATAGAGTGGAAAAAGCTGTATTTCAGTTTATTTGATATATGTTTTATCTGGTAAATTAAGTATTTTCAACCATTCACTGCATTTATATTCTTCACTCAGCAATCTTAGCAAAATACATCAAAACAAATGCAAGTAGTGAGTACAAATGGAAAAGCTGTAAGATAACTTTAATAACTCAAGTACAAATTTAACTTCTACAAATTAAAATAAAACTCTCAGG
Organism: Condylura cristata; assembly: GCF_000260355.1. Lineage (NCBI taxonomy): Eukaryota > Metazoa > Chordata > Mammalia > Eulipotyphla > Talpidae > Condylura > Condylura cristata. Next base: position 48,722,696 of record NW_004567108.1, on the reverse strand, counting down.
CAAAGTTTTTAGGTTTTTTACTGATTTCAAACATATGTCAGACATATGAGGCTAGAAATTTTACAAACATCTTAGTAGGTACAGGAGTGGCAAAAAAAAGAATATCATCTGCAATTCAACAAGAATCCTATCTGTATTTAAGGGGGCTAATAGTGCTACTTGCCTTTTTGTTCAAAATTTTTGTTTTAATTGTGGTACTAACGGTCCTCAATACTGTTTGCATTTTAGAGGTATAGGATTTCCCCCTTTCCTATAATGTAGATAATTTTAATAATTGGCTTACAGTTTCTATTAATTCTTCTAATCTCCCTTTAATTAGTCTTTCATAGTAAGGATGTAAGTAATACTGTAGTCATATTCCTTGTAGTTAATCTCTCTTCTCTATACATCCCTTTGTACATGTAACTCTACCTTCCCACAAAGTCTGATAAAAATCAAGAAATCAGATCACTGCTCAGTTATAAAATAAAGGCTGGGAAAAGGAACTACTGAATTGCAAAGGATCTCATATGCCAGCACTTTGGGCAGAACTTTTCCTTTATTGCTGCTCTAGTTTTATTGACTTTATACCTCGGGCTTTTGCTCAGTAACTCTATTTCCTGTCTGTCCACAGGATAATTTCAGGGTTCATGCATTGTCTCTTCCAAAGTATTACTTGAAGGTACTTTCACCCAGATTGCTTTAAATTCTTACTCTATTGTCTACATGGCTCAAATGGCTTTTCATATTGTTTGTTTATGCTATCTATTTCTTCAACTAAGCTATAAGGTACTTGGAGGGAAGATCCATGTCATATAAAAAAAGTCATAACAGATCCATAAAACAATAGGACATTCAGAAAAGCAGATGCTGAAATAATAATTATGATCTAATTTGGGGAGTATGCATAGAAAAGAACAGTAGAACAATACACAAATATGCTATTAGGTTATTTTTGGATGAGTCACCTTTCTTCCTCTTTTTATTTTACTGTGTATTACTCTATAATGAACCTTAGTTTTATAATCAGGATAATATTTTAGAAGTTTATTACTTTTTCCCTCAAGATCATAGCACACAGTTTTACTTCAAATATTATTTGTTATATATATTTCTATTAACTTGTCATCTTAAATCATGTCACAAAAATTATGTTCATTTTTGCCCATTACCACAAAGTTTGTAGTAACTCACCCATTTATTTTCTCATTTAGCAATAATTCAACTGCCAGTAAATATGGAATTTTTATTTAATAGTCACTTTATGAGTACTGGGAGTGGTTACAAATATGTTAAAATACAGTAATTCAAAGGATAGTGGGAACAATAAAGAATGCAGCTTAAGTTTGCCTTAGGCTGGCTATAGGAACAAATAAAACAAGACAATGAGGACCTATCTTAAAACAATGCACTGGTTAAGAACTGGAAAAAGTTGAGAGTATATGATGAGACACTGAGGTGCAGGAAAGAGATTATGTAAGGGCATGTACAGCCTTAATGAGAAGGCTTACACAAGTTCTAGTCAACAGAACTCAATGCTTGGCATAAGTGTGAAAATATGACATTTAGACATTAGCTATAATTTCACTGAAATATCTGGTTTTGGCAAGAGTTGGATGGTTGTGACATGGAACAAAGAAAATGAAAGGCATTTAGGAAGCAAGGAGAAAATGGTTAGCGTCAAAGGGAGTTTGAACAGACAGGTAAGAGGGTCCAGAACAGAACTTTGTAGCATATTATGAAAAAGCAGAGCAGAAAGAGATTAAGAAGCAAAGACCAAAGAGGGAGATTCAGGAGAGAGGTATTAGAAAAACAAAAGGTTAGAAGAGCCCAGGGAGAAGCGAATTCAAGGATGGACAGAGAATCCAATGCCAAGAGTAAGACATAGAGGGAAAAAAATGAAGAGTAAAAAGCAAGCACTGCATATGGTAATAGGAGATTTCTAACAGTGACATCAGAGTGGGTTCAGTGGAATAGTGGATTGGAAGTAGTTTCAATAGGTTAAAAACTGAGCTGGAGGTATCAAAGTGGTATCGATAAAGGTATAGTAGTCTTCCCAGTAACATGCCAATTAAAGGATCAAAAGGAGGAAAAAGACCACCCCTAAGTTTTGCCAGTGAAAAAATGAACCCAGTTATATAAAGAGGTACAAATTCTTTTGGAATTTGATAGGTGTTATCAGGAAAAGTTAACAAAGGTGACACTGGACAATATAAACCAAATAAACCACACCATTTCTCATGGGGTTTATCAAATGCTGTTAGAAAAAAGCAACAGTGTAACTACCTTTTTGATAATAAGAGACTAAGGTATATTTTACTAGGCAGAGCCATTTTAGCGATTCAGGTTATGGTTTTCCAGTTAAACTTACCTCCAAATATTCTCTTTTAATAAAATGTTCTGGAATTATCAACCATTAAATCAAAGGATTTCTCATGGTATGAAATATACCACTCCATGATCATTTTCTTAGCTATTAAGTAGATTTATGCTATCTATAATAATTATCGTGATATTGTAAAATCAGAATTTCACAATGTAAAAATTTGAATTTATGAACACTTTGAGTCCAAAGTGTACACAACATCCACTTTTAGTATGCTTAAATTTTAAAAGCAAAAATGATCACAAATCATTTCTTACCAAACTTGGGTGTAGTAAAAGTGAATTCTGGGCCATCCTTTCCACCTTCATCTGTGTATGCTGCCATTCTTACCATGTACAAAGTGTCACTACTCAAAGAAGAAAGTGTATATTCTGTGTGGGAAGAATCCACATTCACGGCTGGAAGAAATCAGTAAATCGGCTTTACTCAATTAATGTTTTTGCTTCATTAGGTTTACTATTTGATGTTGAGAACATATTAAAAGGTAGTAAAAGTTCATTTTACCAGAAAACAACTTCCATAACTCTTACACTCTGCTGTAAGCGCAATTCCCTTTTATCAGTACCATAAAAATAACTGCAAGGCAAACTCTAAATTATTTCTTTTCTGATACTGTATTAAGATGAATAATGTAAGAAATGAGAATTAAAATTAATATTCAAAAGCTTAAGAAAAAGACACTTGATTTCTAATAACTGATAGTTTGTATTACCGGTTTCATTTCCAATGATGGTTCTATAAAATATAGTATAATTTCTGATAAATCCATTCTGAACATCAACAGGAAGTTGGTCCCATTCTAAAACAGCTTCATTTTTCCCCACTTTTTTTGTCCGAACAGTAGGTCCTTTGGAAGGAGCTGGAACAGAATAAAGTTATTTGCTGAGAATCTAATGAATTTAATTTTCTATGATGAAATGATCTGAACATGAGACATTATGTTATTATTTCAAAGGAGAAATGTCTTTGTTAATACAAAAATGAACATTTTTTTCAAAGAAGTTAAGTTTGGACTTACGTGCTTGCTTAAGATAGGCTTTTATAGATTCTGGGCTTCCTGGGCCATCAGCATATACTGGAGTAACTGTTATCAAATAACATTTGCTTTCTATTAGATTCCCTAAATAAAGAACAGTAGATCAGGGTTTTGTTTTTTTCCTATTACTTGCATGGTAGATTAGGGATCCCCCCCACCATTAATTCCATTATTTCTACATTGTAATTCCACAACCATTGAACTTTCTCTTAATGTTGCAGCTTTTTAAGTAAGCATTGCCTTCTGTTTACCAGAGTCAAACTTATAAAACAAAGAAAAAGGTTACACTTTTATTGACAATAAAGTGGATTAAAAAATACTTCTTGCCAATAAAATTAATGATTGCAATTATATTCAGGTTTTGTAAAACAGAACCTTACTATAGTTTGATAATGTAGACATCTAAACTAATTCTCTGAGAACTGCGTAGTGAGCAAGATGCTACCAGCTAACAGCTAGGGAAAGCAGTAAAGGCCCTGGTGTTTCAATTGACTGCAAAAATACAGAGTTAGTGTATTTTCCTCAGAATTTAAAACAATTTTAGAAAAATAGAGACCTTTGACTATATTCTCAAAATTAACAAAGCAATCTATTCCATGCACACAACAGTAAAAATTTTCTTTACATAATTTTATCTGTGCACATGAGAAAGTGAGGTATCTGTTATATAGAATGAAGTTTAAGCCTTCTATGACTCATATTTAACTCCTACTATTCATGAAGTTATGTTCCTTTGCTTCTTAAAAATTTTATCTTCTCTTGATGATTTAATATTATCAATAATGTAAAGAATTTTTATACTTTGCTGCCATACAGTGGTACTGTCAGAATACCTGTCCAACTCAAAGTCCCCAGAGCCTACGCTACACTTTATTAACGTTTTCACCAATCTGTCTCTTTAGTCTCACCATGCACTTAAATGTATTAAAGCTGACAAACTAGACAACCAAATTTATTAAAACTGTATTTGAATAATAGGTTACTGACGGCCAAATAGTCTTTATGACTAAAGCTCACAAACTGTATAGTAAGTATCCTTTTGCTTAAGACTATGATCTAGTTATTCATAGCTGTATTCAATGGTTATCCTTCCTTACTAAAAAGCACATATAAGTTGTAGACTTGTTTTCTTTAAATTATCATTTGACATTAAAGTCATTTACTACATAGTAGCTAAAAAATGCCATCCATCCTGGAGCTCTCTAATATCATCATGTTCTGTCCTTCCTTACTACTCTCATTAAAAGTTAAAAGAGTTTTAGGAAATCTGCTTCCCCTTTTTAAAAGGAGTTACCCAGTATAAACTATCTTCCCACTAAAAGATGATGGGGTCAAATCCAGTATGGTACATAATATTAGCAGTGTATGTTAGGTTATCTTATATTTTCTTATTTTCTGTTTTGTGAGCTTTCCTTTGATGATAAAAGCAACACTGCAAAACAAAAAGATATTAACACCTTGCTCTTAAGAATAACATGCTGAGAGTCACATAACCAGTGACTAGATGTAACTAGTAACTATGAAGACTGAAAGTCTTTTCAATAGCCACACAGAAACATTAAAGGTGTACCTGTCCAAAGAATTAGCAGAAGGATATCAACTTCAATGTTTCTACTCAAGTATACCTTTTAAGTAAGTGTGATATACGGTACCATCTTCTTGTTGCCAGTCTTGGATGCAAGGTGACTTATCCGATAATACACACCATTCAAGTATGTATTTATTCACTGATTCATTTGGAGCAGTCCATTCTACCCAAAGCATGTTCTCTTTGGGAAATGCTTTAAGATCCGTTATGGGGCGAGTACCTTTAAACAGTTTGAATAGTGATTTTGATAAATCAATATTTAAAAATATAAAAATTTGACATTTTATTTCATTTCCGTAACTATGTGAGCTATCTTGCCTTCAAATTTTATATTCTATAGTATTAACATGTATTCCCATGAATTAAAGATACTTCAAAATGCATTCGACTATGGTGATGGCACATGGGTGATTTGGTGATGGGAAGGCCACGGGGACTACAACTGAGATGGAAAAATGCACAAAATGATGTAAAAATAAACTATAATATTATTTAAAAAAATACTTCATAATAATTTACATGTAAGGTAGTTTATTTTTGAAACTTAAAATCTTCCTTTCGTAAAGTTCTTCAAATTTGTTATATAAATTGCATTTTTCTTCTTTGATGCTGTAAACAATATACTTAAGTTGTGTGTGTGTGATATTTCCAAAACCTCAAAACATTTTTTAAACCAGATAATTAGAAATTCTTTAAATACCTTTTGCAAAAATTTAAATGAGCCATATAATGATATATTGTTTCACTGCTGATTTTTTAATATATGATTATTCCTGAATTGAGGAGACAGTCCAGTAACTTATTTCAATTATCTAAGCACCTCTTTTCACCCATATTTCAGGTTCCATCTCAGACACAAACCTTGAAAGTCATAGGCAGGGATAGTTAGAACAGATGCATCAGATCTGCCCACCAGATTTCTTGCTGTCAGAGTTGTTATATAACGGTCATTTGTCAGGTTTGCTATCAGTTTTGTGTCATTAACTGTGTAATTTTGTGAATGTGACTTCCATCTTGTTAGAGTCACTTCATAATCTAAGATTTTTCCATTGGCTTCAAAAGGAGGCAAGGCCTGTAGTAAAAAAAGTTTAAACATTTATTTCACATATCTTGAATAAAGTTAATCTGTTACATGCATAAATTCTGCTATTATGTCAAATATCTAAATATTAAATCAGAAGACAGTGACAAGTCTCATTTTCAACTCTTTAAGTAAAACTAAATACTGTATGAAGCATGACTTCAACTAAGAAGAAAAGTAGCATCATTTTTTTAACTTTTATATCTATACACAATTCTATACTGTGACTTAAGCGGACCGTATTCTTTTATGCCTGGGTATTTTTCATTTTCAGTATGATACATTCATGGATGAATATGAAGTATACACAATTTTATATTTCCTATCATTGGCATATATTTTGGTTACCTAAACCCTTTTATTTTCTGAGGTACTCAGGAAAATTTAATAAAGCACTTATATTTGTCAATAAAGTAGTTCTAATATTATGACAAAGTATGAGCCTCCCCTTACGAAAGTTATGGAATCTGACAATACATAGTACATACACAGCTATTTATTAAAAACGTATTAAATGTTCTGCTGGTATTAAAGTGAATAAAAATTTAAGTTAAAATACCATTTAAATATCAGACATAATACCATCTAAGATGTATTATGAAAGGATTATGTTAACTTTTTACCTTCCATATAAGTTGTACAGATCTGTAGCCATGAGCAGGGGATGGACGTATCTTATACCAGAAACTTGGTGCTTTGGATGGTCCTGAGGAAATGATAAATGTTTTAAAACAAAAGTGTTACTCATTTTTTTTTTAGAAATTTTATTTTCATTTAAAAAAATATTTCTTCATACAGAACTGGGGTATAAGCCGGAAGTGCAGGGGCGGTGAGAGGCTTCACCAGAGACAGTGGGGAACAGTACAGGTATATCGACAAAATACACTCTTAAGGGGAGCAGTGGGTAGGTCAGGAGAGGTGTGCCACGTCATGTGGATTACCTTCAGGAAAGGAACAAACTCACACAAAAGCAGCTGCAGCTAGGATGCAGTGCTGTATCCTAATCTGTTACTCCACCAGGTAGGGCCAGAAATGTTTAATTCTGGAAATTCTCTTACTTTGTTCATGATATTCTTTTCTTTCAGTAACATGGTACTTCAAACTCTTTACACCAGATTTTTATTATTCTAGCATGATATGCCTGTTGTCAGGATGATGACACAGATCATAACAAATTTCTAATATTGTGAAAAACCACAAATACATCCTAAGCAATGAGCAAAATACATCACTATTTTCTATGCTAAAAAAAAAAATCACATTAAAATACATACTTAAACAACTCAAATGTGTGTCAGCAAACAAAATAAAATGGAGCAAATGTTGTATATTACTAACAGGATATAATAGCAATGAGTTCACTAGATTGTAAAAATCACTGACAATGAACAGCACTATACAAAACATCAAATACTACTAAGTTTTAAAATTCCCTCTAGGGTCAAATGATTTTTCAAATTTTTTATAACTGCAACACATACTGGGTGGTTGGAAAAGTATGATGGATGCTTTCTGTTTTTCAAAGGTCATTTATTTGTTTGAAGAACAAAGATGAATCAATGCTATATTTCCCATTTTGTTCGATAACCTTTTGCCATCTTTAGTGAGCTTCCTCATTCCTCATTCATAGAGGGACCTATCTATATTAGTGTAAAACTGAACAGGGTGCTAATTTACAACCTCATCTGAATTGAACGTCATATGTCACACATTTCGTGCTCTTTTGAAGAGCACGAAACAAGTATAAGTCTGATGGCGCAAGTACAAGTCTATGTGAAAACCCATCCCACCCAAGCTCCAATAATTTCTGATGAGCGACCAGACTTGTGTGTGGTCTCGCATTGTCATGAAGGGACAAAATTCCTTTACGATTAATGAGCTCTGGACGTTTCTGGATGATGGACTGGTTCAAATTGTTCAATTGCTGACAGTACACATTTGAACTGATTGATTGGTTTCTTGGGAAGAACTCAAAAAACAGGACACCATTAAATCCCACTACACTGACAGTATATCCTTCCTCTGAAGAATGTCCACTTTTGCTATCATTTGAGGTGAACCACATTGTTGTAAACAAACCATCTCTCATCACCAGTTATCGGTTGCTTCAAAAAGGATTGTTTTCCTCACATTTAATGAGCATATCACAGATATTTATACGTGTCAAATGAATTTGAATTCATGAGGAACTCAATCACACATCCCAGCTTTTTCAGGTGGCCATGAATGCTTGAATGATGGATGCTCAGTGTTTCTGAAAAATCTGTCATGTTGTGTAATGTGGGTTTGACTCAGTCAGTGCCTTTATTTTGTTCATCAACTCCAGTGGGCCTCTCTGACCAAGGAGGACTGTTGAGATGAAAATCACCAGCTTGGAATTTCATGAACCATCGTTGGCACCGACATTCTTATAAAGCAGTGTAACTGTCAACTTTATGCAACTTTTCAGACTTGACGTGCATTCCTGCCTTTATGAAAGTAAAACAGTAAAATGTGGCAGAAATGTAGTTTGGTCTTGCATATTCAACATGGAAAGCCTCCAAATTGCTAACTTATCATTCATTTTTTTTTTTTTAAAGAACTAAGCTAGAACTGTCAGCTATCAACTTACTAGCAACAATATAGATGCAAATGACTCTAGTACTTACAAAAATGAACTAAAGCCATCTGTTGCAAAAATACATCATAAATTTTCTGAGAAGACAAGGCATTCAATAGGATTAAAAAAAAAAAAGATGAGTTAAAATCTAAGCAGTGATATTTGGATCATGAAGAGAGGTATTATAAATTCTAAGAAAGAGGTCAGGCAGACCAGAAGGTTGGGAAAAGACTGTCTGGTACAACAATACATACATACTGAAGTAGAGTGCAGCACCCAAAAATGAACATGAAATCCAAAGAACATTTCTGGGTTAGAAACAAAAAGAAAGCAGAGGCTTCATTCACTAAAGTTAAAGAATAGTTCACAACTTTCTGCACTCCAGATATCTTTTTGATTTGACAAAGATCATGTACTATTTCCTCAGTAAATACACACAGGCACAAGCCACAATATTTTGTCTACACTTCATAAACTATTTCAGGAATTTCTCCCAATTGACCCACATATCCCTCAGTCCCAGGAATCCCTGTTTAAGAACTACTAATTCAGGATTCCCAAACCAGTGATAGAGGGATTAGCTTTCTTTTTGGCATTTATGAGCTGAGAGAAAATTCTTAATCAAAGTACTTTTCTGTCTTTGAATTTCCCAAATCAATCTATCCAAAATGGGTAGTACAGCTGGAAGGGAAGTTATAAAGCAATGTTACTGACACTGAGACCTAAGGCCGAGACTGCAATAGAAAAAATTTTACAAAAGAAAAACATATTTCTACATTGTAGTAGAAGTAATTTTAGTTGCTATCAGCAAATTTCCTTTTGGATTCTATATTGTATGCACTGTATCATGGAGAAAAAAAAGATAATGAACCAACCCAAAACTTTAGGATCTTTTTGCAGGAGGTTATCAAGTATGTAGAAAAAAATACAGTACAAATGTCTTTTTGATAGTGAGAGGCTAGGTATATTTTGCTAGGTAGTATGTTATTAATGATCCAGAGTATGACTATAAGTTAGGACTCTCTTTGAAACACTGAGTTTACAAATTGTTTTGAATGCTCAACCATTAAAACTTTTTTCACAGTATCTAAGACATACTTCTTGATCACTTTCTTAGATATTAAGTAGATTAGGGCCCTCCCTGGTGGTGTAACACGTTAAAATGCAGCAGACCTCTGTCTCACCCCTGATCGCCTCAAGAGTACACTTCATCAATCTGCCTGTTCTGCTCCCCACTCTGTCTCTGATGAATACTCTCACCCCCTGCACCTTTAGCCTATATCCCAGTTCTGTATGCATAAATATTTTAAAAAATACATATTAAACTTTCTATTTTAATGACTGAAAAGTGCAAAGTATTGGTGTGAAAACAATGATCACAAAATGAAAATAAGATCTAAAACCAGGCAGTTCATATCTAGACTTCCAACATTTATTTCTTCATATACTTATTTACTTACTATCTTCATATGTGATGCCCCTTGCTTCTTCACTCCAGTCACTCCAGAATCCTTTACCATCTTCTTGCATGCAACGAATTCTAAAGACATACTCTGTAAAAGGTTTAAGGTCCTGGACAGTAAATGAAGATCGGGTGGATGCTGTATCTTCAGGGGGAATCTGAAAAATAAATCCAAGTCAAAACTGGTCAGAATCAGTAAATTTAATAGATGTGGGGCGCATGAAAACATCAATTAACTCATTCTTCCTCCCTTTTATTTTTCTTTCTGGGACCTGTAACACTCAGGATCTAAGCAGGAAAAAAATGCCACACTCAGAATTTAAGATGAATTTAGTAAAGGGAATATGGGAAGAGTATAAGAAAACCTTAGTGCAGTCAGTACTGTGAAGCTTGTAGTTAAGTTTAGCTTAAGGGATGCTTAAAAGGAAGTGGAGTGAGGTACAAATATGCTGCTCTCATGTCTCGTCTGCCAGGCCTCTTCTTCCCACTAACCAAATTCTTTAGGAAACTATATGGAATAGGAACCCACAGATAACAATCATACAGGTTAGCATCCAAGACAAAGGAGGTAGAGAATGGTATAGCTCTAGGAGTTGTGAATATAATTTTTTTAAAAAGATCTATTTATTTATTTATGCATGTAAAACTGGGATATAGGCCAGAAGTGCAGAGGATTCACCAGAAACAGAGTGGGGAACAGAAAACAGGCTGTCTGATGAAGTACACTGCTGAGGGGAGCAGTGGGCCAGCAGGAGAGGTCTGCCATGCCATGTGGGTCACCTTTGGGGTAGGGATCAAACTCATGCTGAAGTGGCTTTAGCTTTTTAGTGCTGTCTTTAACCCACTGCGCCATCAGGGAGGGCCATAATGTTTTTTAAGAAATAGGACTACATACAGATAACTATGTTCTTTCTTTTACCCTGAAATATCCATATTAGATACAAAATGTTAGCTTTTTTGGTGCCACTAAAGTAACATTCTATGATAATACAAAATATTTTGAAAGCCTTCCAGTAAGTATTCTCTCTGTTCAATAATATGCATTGATCCCTTTTGGTTTGTTTTTTCAACTGTACCCTGAGCTATTTCAGTCAGTGGAATAGAGGGCAGAAGTAGTAAGGTCATGGTCCTTAATTCCCTTATGAATTTGTTATTGCAACCAGAAAAAGAAAAAGCGTAATGCTGGTAGCAAAAGTAAATGTATATAACAGAGCAGTGTGGGAAGCTCAGTACTATAGTGACAGCCTTTAAAAAAAATTTATTTGTGCATACAGAACTGGGATACAGGCCAGAGGTGCAGGGGTGATGAGAGGATTCACTTGTTCTGGGGAGCAAAACAGGCAGATCGACAAAGTACACCGGAGCAGCGGGCGGGTCAGGAGAGGTCTGCTGCGCCATGTGGTCACCTCCGGGGCAGGCGGGGATCAAACTCAGGCGGAAGTGGCTTTAGTTTCTCAATGCTGTGCTTTAACCTGCTGCGCCACCAGGGAGGGCCAGTGACAGCCTTTTTAAAAAATCCAAGTATTTCTCCACTGACAGCTTCTTTAGGTACATAGCCCTTTTCCTTTTCAGTTACACAAGTGCCTCACCAACCTCATGCTCTACCACAAAAGCATCAGCAAATTTCCAAGTAAATATTGTAAGGTGTGGGCAGCACTGTTACTGTTCAAACTCTTTCATCTGTAGCACAAAAATAGCCAAAGCCAATATAAACAAAATAGTGTGGTTGTTTTCCAATAAATAGATACAGAAACAGGTAACATGACTGAATCTGGCTTGCAGTCATAGACTGCAAACCCCAATTCCTATATACATAAATAAATCTTAAAAAAAAGTGAGGGAGTTGGGTGGGCAACAGGGAGAAGTACTGAAATATGCTACTTAGGAGAGCAACAGGTTAAGACAGGAGAGGTCTACTGTGTCACTCTGCAGCACTTCTCTAATCCATGTAAAGGAGGTTGTATGCAGCAAAAATGTGTATTTTTTAATTTGGAAATCTCTGTTCTTGCTTGAAATAAACATCAACAGATATCAACCTGAATATTTCACATAATCAGAAGCACAAGACATTCTGAAAATGATCAAGACTTAAAAAGTATTCAACAAAGGCTATTTGAATAAAAAGTAATTTTCAATTTACCTGGCTCCAAGTTGAAGAATCTTTGGTCTTATATTGAATGTTATATTTCAGTCGTATGAAATTTTTAATATTTGAGTTGATCCATGTCAATTTTAAAATACTAGACAGTTCCTCTGAGTTGCTAACTGATAAATTATGAGGTGGATTGGGTTTCACTGAAGAATAAAATAAATACTAATGTTTATCATGTTATACTTTTACAACTTATAAAAATTCAAATATACACTATACATTTTAAAACATTTATTGCAAAGACAAAAAATTTCTTCAAAATGCTGTTATGCTACAGTTTAACAGGAAAGATTTCAAAAGAAACTAGTGTTGCTTTCCTTGGTATTTATTGTATTTGTTAATATTCTTGGGTTCAAATAACAAAAGAAAACTGAATGCAATTAATGAAATTAAAGAATAAAGATAGGATACATATGATTATAAAGTTGTAAAATGTACAACTGAACAAATACCGGAAAATAACATTTAAAGTGTGGATGAATATTTTTCTTTTTCCAAATTATTTTTAATATTGATGAATTTATAAAATCGTTAACAAGTGATTATTTCAACATTAAAAGCTAAAAACTAGTCTACAAGACACTATCTCCATAAGTGCTCAAATTCAGGTTTAAAGCTACCTTTATCGACGGGATCAAAATTGATGTGATCTGATGTAGCATTCCCAAGGGCATTCTCTGCTTCTACCCAGACTTCAATGTTGACAAAATACACAGGAGAATAATCTACGGTGCATGAAGTGGGGGTGCTCCGTTTTGTTTTACAATCTGCAAACTTCTCTGTTGCCCTAAATATAAAAATGGAGGAAATCAGTCACTTAAAAGATCTGAAAGAAAGTAGAATGAAAAAAGTACTTGAAAAGAACACGAGACCTAGACTGGTATAGTTTGGAATTAAATTTAAATAATTCTGGTAAGTCTGTAATAAATTACTGGTGACTAGAAACAAAAATTCCTTAAAAGCTAATCTGACTTTAACTGTGTTTCTTAAAAATTTACTGTTAATATTATATTCACTTTTATACTCTATCCTTACTGACTCCTCTATTTCCTTATTTTGGTACTGTGTCTTCCCTTTACTAAATTCTTGCTGTACTAATGGTGGCTATCTGTAAGAACAATATACTTTCACTAACAAGCATGCTGTGGAAGAGATAGGAGAACAGAGGTTAAGAATATCTACTAGCTGGGAAAATTCCTTGTGCCTCTTTTCACTCAAACTTAGGCAAACACTTTCTGAGTTATATTAGCACAGAAAATTTCAAGTGCAATTGTTATATTGAATTACAAGTTTAAATTATGCACTGATATTTACATATTAATACATAATATTTATATATACACATAGTTTTAAAAACAGGTAAAACAAGTGAGGTAATGTGTAGGAGGAGGGATACAGAAGATAGGGAACTAAGACTATTTCAGATTTGATTTTTTAGATTTTGTCACTTTACTTCAATAAAGCTCCTAAATATCAAAAGCAAAAAGCATATATACTCTTGTAGTATGCTGTGATATAATACATGGAAAGGAATAATATCCAGTCATTTAGTTTTATCTTTGGTGGAAGAAAACCTCAAAATTCTTTTTAGTAATCAAATTTTTCATGTTAATACTATTGACATTTTTTTCTGTAGTTATATTTATTGTGAAACAAAGCAAAGAATAATTATGTTGGTGCTATTGGAAACTAAGATTTTCAGCATATAAAAAAGCTGTTGCTGCTAGATGAAATAAACAGCCTACAGTCCTGACTTTAATTTGGAAATGTAAGTATGAATCAATAATGTATTTTATCTTCCAAAAAATTTTCCCTAGCTCTTTCCACTGAGTAAGACCAGAAACAATGATAACCCATTAACAATATGTTTCCCTAGTACCTAGTTTCTAAGTAGTATTTCATATTAAATGGAATAGGAAATAGTTTATTCTGGGACAGAACTTGGAAAAACAGGTCATATCAGAAATCAAGGAAGCTGTCAAGACTAATGAAGTTGTGTCAAAAGGATGACACAAGGAATAAGTTCCTATTAACTAAAAATGGAACAGTTTAAATATCAAGAATAGTAACCATAATAGATTAAAATATAAAACATGCTTAATTAAAAATGAATTCACAATGAGGGTATAAAAAATCTTCACTATCTACTTTTAGAAAATATTGGTAAAGCAACTCAGAATTGTTTACAAAGGGAAAATATTACACTAGTTTGCTTTTCTTACATGTATCTCAGAGTAAGTGATAGCTGCTTAAGGAAAGTTTTAAGTATTTCAGGGGAAAAAGATTAACTACCACCATTTTGTATTTCATGACACCTTAAAATTTTAAGTGAAAAAAACAATGGGACACTCTTTGCTGAGTCGCCCTGGTTTCCTTCAACACTGTTTGGAGAGACTCATCCTTGACCCAGGCCAGAAACTTCTGCTACTTCCTCACAGAACCACTGGATTTCCCATGACCTCCTACCACTGACTGGGGATAATGCAGTGGCCACCTTTCCTCAGCTTTCTGAAATGAAAACAGTGACCCCTAGCAAGTTCCAGAATGATCACTAGGACCCTGGGCCACCATCAATTTCTACATAAACTTGGAATTATCTGCCTCTTACATAGACCTGCACACACCTTACCTCTTTGATTAAGATGTTGTGGTTTTGCCAAATATTTTCTTCTTTAATTTTAGGTAGAGGGGGATATATTAAGAAACTAAAAAGGTGAAGAACTCAAGAAGTAGACAAATCTTCCTTCAGGTTATTGAGAAATCAGATTGTGACAAGTGGGAAAATGTTTTTGAAAGTACTGGGAATGTGTTAATTACACTTAGAAAAAAGTGTGCATCATTCACATTCCATTTGTGGAATGGCACAAAATGGCCACTGACAAAAACATCCCCTAACTAGTGACATATTTTTCATCAAAGAATTGGGTGACCATGTAACCAACTTGCACAAGAAGGGAGCCCCTGAATTTGGCATGACTGAGTTATGCCAAAGAGACAATAACAAGGAGAGTTAAGCTTTAGGCTGACGTGTCCTAGCTGCATGTATGTGTCCCTGGTCACCAATGCAGTGCATAAATGTCCTAAAAACATCTACTTAGGTCCCTTCATTTATACTATTCCTTCAAAAAAGTTAACTTATCACACCTAGTCATTATCACCCTGCCAAAAAACAAAAAAAAAACTAATGGAAAGGAACATGATTAAATACCCAAAACATTCCATTGAGTCATAAAATCCTTTCACAGAAGAGTAAAGAGTGTATGTTGTATAATTCCAATGATACAATATTATGGAACAGACAAAAATCTGTAATAGAGAAAACCAGATAAAGCAGTTCTCATAGAATGGTTATGGTTGAGACTGACTAGGAAAGGGCATGTGGTAACTTTCTGGGAGTGTTAGTACTGCTCAATAGTTGAAAAAGGGTTATGAATCTCAGGGATAAATGTACAAGTCAACACTCAGTGAATGATATATCTAAGTTATGTCAAGTTTAAGGTGTATATACATTTTACCTAAAAAGTATTTAAGGGTGAAGTATACTAATGTATACAACTCATTTTAAAATGTTAGAGGGAGAAAAAGATATATAGATATATAGATAAGTGATAAAACAAATATAGTAAAATATTAATTGCAGAATCCAGATGGGGATGTGTAAAAGTTCAGTGTAAAATTCTTTCAACTTGATGTTTGCAAAAAACTAATGGTCTATTAAAATGAAAGGATATGGCCAACAAAACCTGAAACTATAGCTCAGTCTTTGTATCAGAGTCATTATGTAGTGATCCCATGTAGAAGTACACACTCCTTTTAAAACTTTAATGGGAAAAAAATAAAAACTAAAAATAAGTAAGTCTGTACCTAATAGCAAATTTTAGGAATAAAGGGTCATAGGACTGTATTAAACAATAAATACCTAATAATTTAAATAACTTCATCATATACAAAAAGCAGACAAAAACTTTGGTATGATTAGAGGGATTTAAAGACAATAATTTCCAATACATAGTTTATTTTGGTTTTGATTTGAAAAAATGTAAAAAAATATATTTATGACATATCTAGGCAAATTTGGATGCAAAGTACTTTCAGCTATATGTGGAAATAATAATGGTTATGTAGCTATTTTTTCTAAGAAGTGTCTTTTTGAAATATCCACAAAATATTTAAGAATGAACGTAATTGATACCATTAATTTTATTCAAAATAGGCTGGGTGGGATATATTTAAGATTGGCAATGAGCTGATGTTGATGCAGCTGGATGATGGATAAATGGAGATTATACTATTCTCACATTTTATATGTTCTAGAATAAAAAAATTAAATAAAAACGGTTTTAAAAATTGTACTTAATGTTACTGAGGAAAACTCCAGCATAAGTGACTAAACTTAATAAATTCAACACACAACCAATTTAGAATAACTTACCATTCAGATTTTAAGGTGAAGTTCGTATCCAGATGGGTTTCCTTTCCAGGATCCCACTGACACATCATTTTCTTTCCTTCATTCACAATGCAAGTTAAATTTTTAGGTTTTTCTGGTGGGACTAAAAAGGAAATAGTGGCAATTCTCAATACCTTTATATACATAAACAGTTTATGTACTAGACTATACTAAGATATTTACAACTAAATTAAGATTAAAAAATGACAAAAAAAAAAAAAACAAAACCCAAGCAAAAGGTATGTACAGATTGGTGATTAAAAAACAAACAAAACCAATCTTGATTTAAATTCAAACTTCCCTTTACATCATTAGCTAGTATTTTTCAAATATATTTTTATGTAAAATCAGCTTTCGTTTATAATTGGATAATATTGGGTTGTCATAAAAGTCATGATATATTTTTGCAACAGATGGCACTATTTCATTTTTGTAAGTACTAGAGTCATTTGCATCTATGTTGTTGCTAGTCAGTTGGCAGCTTCATTCTTAAAAAAAAAAAAAGCAATTCGTTAGCATTTTGGAGGCTTTCCATGTTGAAGATGCCAAGACCAAACTGCTTTTCTGCCACATTTTACTATTTTACTTTCATAAAGGCAGGAATGCACGTCAAGTCTGTGAAAAGTTGACAGTTACACTGCTTTATAAGAATGTCGGTGCCAACGATGGTTCATGAAATTCCAAGCTGGTGATTTTCATCTCAACAGTCCTCCTTGGTCAGAGAGGCCCACTGGAGTTGATGACAACAAAATAAAGGCACTGACTGAGTCAAACCCACATTACACAACATGACAGATTTTTCAGAAACACTGAGCATCCATTATTCAAGCATTCATGGCCACCTGAAAAAGCTGGGATGCGTGATTGAGTTCCTCATGAACTCAAATTCATTTGACACGTATAAACTTCTGTGATATGCTCATTAAATGTGATGTAAACAATCCTTTTTTGAAGCAACCGATAACTGGTGATGAGAGATGGTTTGTTTACAACAATGTGGTTCACCTCAAATGATAGCAAAAGTGGAAGGATATACTGTCAGTGTAGTGGGATTTTAAAGGTGTCCTGTTTTTTGAGTTCTTCCCAAGAAGCCAATCAGTTCAAATGTGTACTGTCAGCAATTAAACAATTTGAACCAGTCCATCATCCAGAAACGTCCAGAGCTCATTAATCGTAAAGGAATTTTGTCCCTTCCTGACAATGCGAGACCGCACACAAGTCTGGTCGCTCATCAAAAATTATTGGAGCTTGGGTGGGATGGGTTTTCTCATAAACTTGTACTTGCGCCATCAGACTTATACTTGTTTCGTACTTTCAAAAGAACTCTATGTGTGACATATGACGTTCAATTCAGATGAGGTTGTAAATTAGCACCCTGTTCATTTTTACACCGATATAGACAGGTCCCTCTATGAATGAGGAATGAGGAAGCTCACTAAAGATGGCAAAAGGTTATCGAACAAAATGGGAAATATAGAATTGATTCATCTTTGTTTTTTAAATGACTTTTGATAAACACAGAACACATGCATCATGACTTTCTCTGACAACCCAAGAATATCGATTATTATGCACATTTGAAAAAGTAAAATTTGCATGTTAATAAGCAACAGAAGCAAAAATGCCTGATTTTTGTTTCTTCCCATTGCCTATGCAAACTTTTGGAAAAAGCAAATGCTAAAATCATTGTTTTGAGTGATTCATAAATGTGATAGCCCACTATAGGATCATAGTATGTTTACTTATCTACTTCGACATAAAGGGTAATTTCTCAAGCATTTATTCAACTTCTTTGGGCAGCCCTTTACATGTTCATGTTCTTAGCAATTCAGATATACTGATTCATATTAACAATACTTTTTTAGGTCTCATATTTAAGTGCTGTTCTAGAAAGCTGACAGATGCTGATTTTCCAAAGTCATTAAAATGAGTTAGTCTCTAGGCTTTCTACAGTTATGCAAATGTTAATTCTATGTCTAACTTAACTGAAGTAAAAAAAAACTTTTCAGTGCTGAACAGTTACTGCATTTCATTAAGAGCCAACAGACATTACAAATGACTTGATAATCATGACAAAGTTTTCAATAATACAAAACAAAACTTACAGCCTGAAATTATTCTGATTCCATAAACATTCTGATCAATCTGTCCAAATGTACGCATGTTGCAAGTGAGCTGGGTAGTTAATGCAGATATATCTGTAAATGTGACACTAGATGCTGTTCTGTTTATGATAGTATATTGTTCACTAGGAACAGTAACGTGGTTTGTTTTCCAGAAAATGTAACTTGCATTTACATGATAATAATCCATACATGATTCCTTTAGCACACAAACTGCAGTGAAATTTGAACCAAGTTGCACAACTGGAGACTCAGGGGTGATATGACCACATGGATTTAGAAGTTCACCTGAAAAGAACAATAAAGAGAAGATATAAAAGTAGACTAAATTCTTCTGGTAAAAAGTGTTTTATACTCAGACCATGTCTACTTCTAGTATATTTTTTTCTTAAGTGTATTTTACTCAAATCTTAATAATACATACTTACTATTCTTTTTCTAATATTTACTTTGGGCCAGGAACTGTCAAAATGCTTTCTGTATGTTAGCTCATTTAATTCTCAAAATAACCCTAGGAAGTAAGAACTATTATTGTCTTCAATTTATAGATTAGGAATTTGAATCAGAGATTAAATGACAAGCCAAAATCCTGTATCTGTTAAGTAGGAGAAGTAGGATGGTATTATATTTAAATGTGATATGTACAACTACTATCCAACGGGTAATCCAGATGGTGCTGGAAATCAAGTCCTATAGAGAATGAATAAAACAATGGGTAAGTACAGGTTGGAGAAGAGAGGACTGGAGGAGACACATGAAAGCTGTCTTTCAATACTTGAAGAAATGAGCAGTGGGCCTATTCCACAACAAGGATTAACAGGAAAACTATAAGCAGAAAAATTTAGGTTTAAATTTGAGGTAAGACTTTCTAAAGAAAGATTTTAAAAAAGCTTTCTGTCGCTTTTAAGTATTCAAAAAGAAGCTGCACTCCTAGACTTGGAGAGGACTTAGTTTTTCTTCCTTCCAATATGTCAGACTTACATTTTTATGCTATATTGTGTTTCTATGAGATAAGTTTACTGAGTATGTGCTTAGATGTCATGGCTATGATCAACTGCTAAAACTTTCTGCTTACTTGGCTTCTATACTTAACCTCATTGTAAGCTACTAAGAACCAGTTCTCAGAGAGGCAACAGGAGATTTACCAATGTGAATAGTGCCCTTTATTCTGGTTTCACAACCATAAAGCTGCTCAGTGGATATCTTTGGCCAGTAATAAGTAAAATACTGAGTTGTGCCTTCCTGGTGACCTAGGAGCTTAGCCCTATCACCACTACAGCCTGAGTTCAATCAAGCCAGGGAGCTAACCCACATATGGCACAACAGATCTCTCGTCTCACCTACTGCTCCCTTTAGCAGTATATTTCAGTAAATCTGCCTGTTCTGCTTCCCTCTCTGTCTCTGGTGAAGCCTCTTACCACTCCTGCACCCCAGTTCTGTATGAATAATTAAATCTTAAAAAATAAAAAGACAATTTTCTTTTCCTACCTTAGTTATTGTTGGTATAATTAAACAGCATTTAGAATTACTGTTTCAACTCAAATTATACAAATTATAATTTATCTAGAATATTTTTTGACCTCCTAATATCCTTTTTAAGAGACCATAATTCTTTCAATAATGATCATGGAAAAACGAAATATGTAAGTTGAATTATATAATAGGCATAAGCTAATTATATTAAAAACAAAACAAAACAAAAAACAACAACACCTAATCTGTAGGAGTGGGAAGAAAGATATTTCATGAGCCTTACCTATACATTCAGAGGTGAGAGCAAAAAACAAGGCAGGTACTATCCAAGTCTGTAACGTCAACATCTTGTACAGATATTTCTGTAAAAGATAAGTAATGTTACTTCAAGTTTTTCTATTCTATGTATAAGTTTAAACAATTTATAAAACTCTTTCATTTCCATTGTAAAGTTGTCTTCCTTAAGTGTAAATTTTTTATGAAAATGCAGAAAACAAGTTTACATAGAATATTGCTATGAAATGTAACATACTTTAAGTTTAATTAAGGGAGCAATTCTATTATATTACGTCTTGCATTCTAAAACTGGCAAAACTCATCATACACAACCTCAAAAGATACTTGAAAAAATGGGGGAAAACTTTGTAATTCATAGCATGACCACAAACATTTCCTAATATATGAAAAATGCCTACAAATTACTAAACACTAACATCTAGTAGAAAAATTGGCAAGCTCAGTTGAATAGTAAATTTATAGAAAAGGAAAAATAAGAAATTCAAACATGAACAAATACTTTCAAAACCATACTTAACAATGAGAATGACAAGTTAAAATTACCCAGATAGGAATGTATGATAATACAGACACCCTGGAAAACAATTTGTTAGTTCATTAATAAGTCAAAGCATATCAGCAGACTCAACATTACCACTCCTAAGCATGAACCAAGAGAAATAAAAATATATGTTCACAAGGAGACTTATATTCATAACTTTAATAGCTTCATTCATAATAGTCCTAAACTGGAAGCAAACCAAATGTCCATCACACAATAAAAGGATAAACAAATAACCAAACAATGGTTTATCCATCCAATGAAACACTATTCAGTGATATAAGGAATGAACTAGTGAAATAGCAATGAAAGCGTCATGCCAAAGTCGTCAGGCTGTTTAGTTCTATTTTTAAGACATTCCAGAAATGGCAAAACAAGGCTAAGAGAAACCAGACCAGGGATTTAGCTATGATTGACGTATAGGACGGTAATAGTTATGGGGGCACAAAGGAATTTTGTGGGAGGGACAGAAATATTATATGTCCCAACTGCCAATGATGATTAAGACTCTACACATTTGTCAAAATTCACTGAACCACGTCAATTGTAAATGCTCTGAGATTTAACCCTGTTTTCTTTTTGCTGAAGGGGAGCAGCAGGCAAGAGAGGAAAGGTCTGCTGCACCATGTGGGTCACCTCACTGGCTGGGGAACGAACTCATGCTGCAGTGGCTGCAGACAGCTTAATAGTGCGTGCACCAGGGAGGGCCCTTAACCCATTTTTAAGCAAAAAGGTTAGCCTGGCAATTTTATGGAAACTAACATTAGGCATGAGACTCCTGAGTCAGAGACAAAAACTACTACTCAGATTAACAGCAGTAATCAGAATATCAGCATTTTCTTTCACCGTTGCCTAGCTCCAAATCCCAGAGTGGGATCACTGGGAAGACTCAGGTAATATTTGCACATGCAGTGGATTGTTGTTACAGTAGAAAAGACTGAACTTAGGAAATGCACATCTTACTAAATGGTAGTAAGCATGCTTGCCCTCTGTTTTAGAAAGAAAACTGAACAAAGTCGTACACAAACCAACCTTTGCTCTATAGATACCACTTCTACCTTTCAACTTAGAAAAGATAGTCTAGAATAAAAGGTAGGCAGGTTGCTAATATATGCAGAAATGTGCAACAGCTGTGAGGAATTGTGTCCTAACAAATTTTACATTAAAAATTGATGAATTTTTATTGTTCATAAATTAGAACTCAATGAAAAACAAACTACTGAGAGACAAGGTGTACAGATAAAAGAAATACATGCTTAACTCCACCAAAGACAGGTATAAGAAGAAGGCTCTGATATTTTACTCATTAAAGTTGAAAAGTAGAATCAGTCAAAAATCCATAAGCAGAGCCTCCCTGGTGGCGCAGGAGTTAAAGACTGTGCTGTCAAGCTATCGCCAGCCACTACAGCAAGAGTTCAATCACTAGCCAGCCAGAGAGCTAACAAACCACATGGCACAGCAGACACCTCCAGTGTCACCCACTGCTCCTCTCAGTAGTATATTTCAGTATATCTGCTTGCTCTGCTCCCCACTCTGTTTCTGGTGAATCCTCTCACCCACTGCACCTCTGTCCTATACCCCACTTCTTGTATGCATAAATTTTTTTTTTTAAGATTTATTTATTTATTCATACAGAACTGGGGCATAGGCCATAGATGTGGAGGGTGAGAGACTTCACCAGAGACAGAGCAGAAGCAGAACAGGCAGATCAACGAAGTACACTGCTGAGGGGAGCAGCGGGCAGGTCAGGAGAGGTCTGCTGCGCCATGTGGATCTCCGGGGCCGGCGGGGATTGAACTCATGCAGAAGTGGCTTAAGCTTCTCAGTGCTGTGCTTTAACCTGCTGCGCCACCAGGGAGGGCCCTGCATAGATATTTTTTAAAAGCTTAATTTTAATATTTGTAAATGAGACCTCAGTCAAAAATGAAATTAAAAGTCTATCCAAAGTGTATGGTCAATTTTGCAATACTGATAAAAATTTAAACACATATGTTTGAATACTAAGTGATAAAATACACTTAGTATTTTATCCTATAGACATGACTAAACTACATGAGAATTTTTCACTATACAATTGTTAGTAGTGAAAGGTTGAAGCAACTACATGTTTGTGTGTGAAGAGACTAGACTATGGCACATATATATTATACACATAGCCATAAAAAAAAATGAGGAAATTCTAAGTATATAAACATCTAAAATACTCTTGGTTAAGATATAGACCACTAAAGGGTATTAGTGGGGGGAAAAACAACAAAAAATATAAAACATTTTATATGATGTGTAAACTAGTGTATACTATCTCTACAGGGAGACTTTCTACTATTCACTCTTTGCAGCCTCCAATACTGTACCATATAACTTTAGTATTTAGTAAAAAATACAGTTTAAATTAAAAAATACTAGAAGTATACATTTTTTCTCCCATGTAAAACTGTTACTTTATGGTTGAGAGCTTCATAGCAGTACACTTGGAACACACTCCCTAACCATGTTACAGTTACAGTGTAACAAAATTATTTGACAATGAACTGTTTTTTGGGAGAAAGGGGGAGAAACTACATTTTGAGTGATAGTGCAAAAGCTCAAAGGGCCTGTAATAAATTCGAGTTTGGCAACTATGGATTTATACCCTTGTACAGCCAGAACCAGATGCCAGCACTGCTGTCCTGTGATTTTCACAGATACAGTCCACTAATCACTTGTTGGTGATGAACTAAATTAGGTGTCTGAAACTGATTTTAGAGTGAGCATATTATCTGAATTAAGTCCTTTCTGTGCAGTCATCACGACCTTCCTCTTCAGCCTAGATTGCCTGTTTGTCTCAAGAATACTGCACCCAAGTTATGGATGCAACAAAGTGACTTCATTGGGATTGCTGGTCCTCATGCCCTGTGTGATCAGTATTCTAGCTCTGTGTAACAACCCTGAAGTCAATCAATGCCTTCAACAAGTAGTACTGCCAGGTAAAGTGTAAAAAACTAGATTGCAGTAACCATTTTTCTCCACCTGTTTTATTCTTTACTTCACCACTTTAAATAGTTATATCAGAAAAATCCACAAATCCAAAAAACAAAATTAATTATCTCAGTATGAATTTAAAATAGTACAAGATCATATAATTCTGACCATCTACCCAAGCACTTTTTTTTTTTTTTTAAGATTTATTTATTCATGCATACAGAACTGGGATACAGGCCAGAGTGGGGAGTAGAACAGGCTGACTGACGAAGTACACTGCTGAGGGGAGCAGCAGGTAGATCACCTCTGGGGCAGGCAGGGGATCAAACTCATGCTGAAGTGGCTTTAGCTTCTTAGTGCTGTGCTTTAAGCTGCTGTGCCACCAGGGAGGGCCCAAAGTTATTTATAATTACTTCAAAGCAATGTGAGCAGTGTCATAAAACACAAAAGGAAACAAGACGAAGGTAGGATTCATATTTTAAGAAAGAAAGTAGTATTTCAGGGGCTCTCCCTGGTGGGGCAATGGATTAAAAGCACTGCATTATGAAGCTCTCCAAAGCCACTACATCAAGAATTCGATCCCCTGTCGGGCAGCTGACCCACATGGCGTGGCAGACCTCTCCTAACCCACCTGCTGCTCCCCTCAGCAGTGTATTTCAGTGGATATGCCTGTTCTGCTCTCCATTCTGTCTCTGGTGATTCCTCTCACCCACCAACACCTCTGGTCTCTACCCCAGTTCTGTAAGCGTACACAAATAACTCTTTAATAAAAAAAAAAATTTTCCTAACTTTTAAAGACTTGTCAGTTGTTGGGTCCCAGCCGGGATGAGCCTCCCCAACCACCCCCGGAGCTTAAGCACAAGATCATAATAGGAAGACGACATCTTGCCACTTGTGTGAGTGGCTTAACTGATTAATATCCACCCTGATCGCAGTGGCACATGTGAGGGAGATTTCCTCCTGCCCCCCGGCCAACATCCTGAGATTAAGGGTATAAAAGGGAGGCTGGAAAGGATAATGAGAGAGAGAATGTTTGCTGCAACCATCTATGTGTGCTGACTCTTCAACCTCAACGTCCCCCCTACAGACTCGTATCCCTGCCGTGTGGGTGCGGCAGTCAGTGAGATGTGACAAGGGAGTATCTACTAAGGCTTTTGACTTCGCAGTCTAAATCTAAGCAATGGAGACACAGAAGAACCATATGAATTATATAAAATACCATCAACTTCATTTTGGGATTTATTTTGCTTTAAAATGGACAGAATTGACATTTTACCCCTCCTTTCACTCTGCTAACAATAACCAATCTGAAATTCTCTTATTAGCATTATCCTTTTATCTCTGGCAGAATTTATTATGCATGTATTAGAACTGCATATTACATATACTGACTTTGCCTGAAATCTGCATATTGCCTGGAAAGCATCAATGAAGGAAAAACATAATTATTAACCACAAATACAGGAAGGAGTTATTCTAAGAAGTGAGTGGTTCTACAATAGCACTATTACAGTTCAACACATTAGTGTGTTGAAAAGTACTCTGTCTAAAGATGCATCACAATTAAGTAGTATTAACAATATGGTAACAAAGTTAATGATTTTCATTTAAAAAATGTGAAAGCTTATCATTCTCATTCACTTTTATTCCCATAGATTTTTCAAATGGGAGAAAAAGCAGTGGAGTTATAATTAATATTTAATAATCTTACCATTTATAAATGATTTTTATTATCTACAGATTATGAATTTTTGGTTTCTTTCATATTTGAAACAAGTGTAGCAGTATATAGCATGAAAAAGCATGATTAAGACATTTCATTTACATTGCATGTTAAGAAGAATGTCAGTAGAAAGTTTATTACTGTTACTCTTATAATTGTGAAACAATAGATATATACTACAATTGACAAATAGAATGCAAAATAATGCTTGTTCAATAAAAGTTGAGCAGGAATTAAGATGGGGAAATTTCAATATGGTACATGTCACATACAATACAGCATTACTCTGAATAAATTTACAAGTTTGATCATGCCTACTTTAGCCATTATTAAAAAATTATACAACTCTGCTCTATTCCACTAGTACTGATTATAAATTTCATAATAACTAACAATTGTAGACATTTTACTTAAAAGTGCTTTCATTACATAAAGCACTTTCACCTAAATTATTTCGATTCTCCGACAATCCTAGAAGTAGATGGGTAAGGAAGGGATTACAAATCTATGCTTTTAAGTCTTTTTAAATGATTTACAATGAGATTGAAAGAAAGGTTCAAGATTTCTCACATGTTCTTCTGCTCTCACACATGCAATACCACTCACCAGAACTCTTACAAAGGATGCAACCTAAGTTAACAAACCATAATCACCTAAAGTCTAGTTTATCTCAGCATTCATCTCTGGTGTTATATACTCTATGAGCTTCGAAGGACAACATTAATTACTAGAACTTTACTAAAGAAACAAAAACTTGGACAGGGTAAATTACTTACCTAAATCACAAATTTATTAGTAAGTAAAGGAACAAAGATTTGAAACTAAGTCTTCTGTTTCCAAATGTCATGCTTTTCCATTGGGTCTTACTGTAAAAAGAAGAGAGCATTATTTAGAAAGCTGGCTCTAACAAAATGTATTGTATGTAGACTTTTAAAAGCCCATGCCTGATTGTAAACTTTCAGGTTTTCTGAAAGAATCCTGCTTTCTTTAGCTTCTGAGCTTTAGTATAAAATCATCCCCAAAAAACCTGTACAAGTGTATTCAAGTATCCTAGTCTTATTTCAGTACATACTTGTAAACATTTTTGGCTTCTCTGCTTCTAAGCCAAACTTCCTTGATGAACATGATAATGGAAAACGTGAAAGGGTCATTCTGTTGAACTTGACTAAAACAGTTCAATTGAGTATCTAACAGGGTACTTTTTGTCTTCCATTAGTACTGGTTAAGGTTACTTACTCAACTACCAAAGATTAAAAAATCATTTTAAGGTTAGCTCAGTATCTGGTTAAGTTTTAGCATAAGTAGTGGAAGCGACAGACCCGAAAACCCAGAACACAGCTGAGAGTATCTGATTATAATCTTGTTATTACACCTGAATGTCTGAAAGTTAAACTGGTCCCACAAGTAAATTTCCATGAAATTGCCAGGCTAATCTCCTTGCATGCAATTAGGGTTAAATCTCAAAACATTCACAATTGGCACAATTCAATGAACTGTGACAAATGTGAACCATCTTGTCATCATTATGGCAATCAGGTCATAAATTATTAATATTCCTCACCCAAAATTCCTTTGTGCGCCCTAACATTTATTTCCTCTCTTCCATACCTCAGCCCAAGCCAAACCCTGATTTGGTTTCTGTTAGCCTTATTTTGTCATTTCTCAAATGTCTTATGAATAGAACTATATAGCACATATAGCCTGCTCTGTGACTTCATTTGGCATGATGCTTTTGATTGCTATTTCACTAATTCATTCCTTATAGTACGGAGGACTCTAATAAGGACACTTTAAATAGTCTCAGTTTACTGATGCTCAATTCATTTTTCCTCTATTTTTTATTAAAGATATTGTCTACTGCTATGTCTTACCAATCTTTTCCTCTGCAATGTCTAATCTGTCATTGATTCTAACTAGTGTATCTGTTACCTCACACATTGTATTTTTTATGTTTAGACAATTTGGGTCCTTTCATGTCTCTACTTAAATACACAGAACAGTTATTCTAATCATTTTAAAGTTTTTGTCTGAATGTCTGTGGTAACTGTAACATCTACATCCACTCTGGGTTAGTTATTTTCACTCTTTATCATACACTGTATGTTTGTGCTTACTGCATGCCTGGTGGTTTGCGATCTGATATCAGACATTTTGAATTGCACTTTGATGGAAGTTGGAATTTATTTACTCCTAAACACTTTTTTCAGGACATAAATTACTTGTGAAAAGTCTGAACCTTCCAGGTCTTGCCTTTAAGGTTATGTTGGGTGTGACTGAAACAGTGTTTTTACTAGAGCTAATTATTCCTTACTACTAAGGAAGAACCTTCTGTGTACTCTAGCCAATGTCCCACGATCAAGATGTTTTCCAACCTGGCAGTAGAAGGAAGGTACCATTTCTGATTCCATGTAAACCCCAAATATTTTTTACTACTATCCCTTTAAAGGTTCTTTTCCTGGACTTCAGTAGATTCTTTACATCATATACTGGTCAGCATTCAGATGACTTGTTAAAGGTACCCTCTGAAACTTTGAAGAGTTGTATTGTTTCCAAAAGCTGGTTTGTTGGAAAGATAAAACAGACAAACCTCCATTCAAGGAGGAGAGAAAATGCGACTAGGTAGAATCAGAATGGAAAGTTACAGACATCTCAGAATACACAGGCTCTTAAGACCACAATGCACACCTATGCCAATACATCAGATAACCTAAGAGAAACAAAATTTTAGAAGCAACGATCTTGTAAACTGAATCCAAAGGAAAGAGAAAACCTGAACAGGCCAATGACAAGCAGGGAAATTTAAACAATAATGAAGTTTCCCAAAACAAAAAAAGCCCAGTACCATATCATTTCACTACTGTGATCCACCAAACCTTTAAAGACAAACTAATATCTATCCTTTTCAAATTCTACCCCCCCCCCAAAATAAAGGGAATGCTTCCAAACACATTTTATAAGGTCAAAATCACTCACTCTGATGCCAAAAGCAGGAAAGGATATCACAAAAATACAAAACTAAAGACCAGTATTTCTAATGAACACAGGTGTAAAATCCTCAACAAAACTTTAGCAAACCCAGTTGAACAATACTGTAAAAGCATACAGCATGACTAAGTGGAATTTATTCTAGGGATGTAGGATGGCTCAGCATACACAAAATTTACCACATCAACAAAGGGAAAGATTTTAAAAATCTTATGATCTTATTGAGAGATGCAGACAAGGCATCCACTTACATTAAAAACTCAAAAAAAAAAGGGGGATAGAACAAATACAGCTCAATATAATAAAGGCAATATATGCTAAGCTCACAGCTTAGCATCGTACTAAATGGTGAGAAACAAAAGGCTCTTCCTTTAAGATCAATAGTAGATGTTTGTATTCACTGCTATTTTTCAACAGTGTTGGAAGTCCTAACTAGAGCAATTATGCAAGAGAAAGATGTGAAAGCAATCCAAACAAGAAATCAAGCCATAAAAAAAAAATCACTATTTGCAAAAGACATAATACATTCCACTAAAACTATCAGAATCAGGTACAATCAGTACAATCTCTGTACAGTGAAGTGAAAGCTACAATATCAATATACATGAAAAACACAAGGAGCTAGAATAGATTAAAAAAAGAACCCCACCCATATACAATTGCATCAAAACAAATTAAATACCCAGGAATAAACCTAACCAAGAAGGCGAAACAATACCTGGTACAATGAAAACTGTAAGACATTATTAAATGAAACACACAAAGAGGAGGATAGTCCTTGATCATGGGTTGAAAGAATTAAGAGTGCTAAAGTAGCCATATTGTCTAAAGCAATATACAGATTAAATGAAATTCCTATCAAACTTTCAGTGGCATTCTTCAAAGAAATAGGGCAAACACTACAAAAACACAAAGACTGCAAACAGCCAAAGTAGTTCTGAGATAAAATTAATAATGGAAGTATCACACTCTTAGACTTCATACTGTATTACAAATCTATAGTAATCAAAATATGATAATGAATTAAAAGTCTACAAATAAACCCACACTAACAAATGAACATTTATAGCAAAGAAATCAATAAAATACAACAGAGAAAGGAAAGTTTCTTTTATGAAAAATCTGATAGCCATATGAAGAATGAAGGTAGACCACTATCTCACACCATACATAAAAATGAATTCAAAATGGATCAAAGACATGGGTGTAATATCTGAAATCATAAATATAGAAAAGGAAAACACTGTGAGACACAGCTTCGGGGGGCGTGATTTCAATAGCAAGGAAACAAAAAGCAAAAATAAACAAATGGAGCTATGTCAAACTAAAGCGTTAGCACAGGGAAATACACTAATATTAAAAAGCAAAGACACCTGCTAGCTGGGAAAATATTTACACATCATACATTTGACAAAAGGCTAATATCCAAAGAACTCATATAACTCAGCAAAAAAGAAATAACCCAATTTAAAAAATAGGGTAAATAGCTAAACAGATTATTTCTCCAAAGAAAACATACAGGTGGCAGGTAGGCACATAGAAAAAAAATGTTTAGTATCATTTATCATCCAAAAAAATGTAAATCAAAACCACAATGAGCTATCACCTTACTCCCATGAGAATGACCCATACCAAAACAGACAGAAACAAGTATTAGATATAAAGGAAAAAGAACCCTCTTACATGTTGGCAGAAACACAGACTGTCCAACCACCTACAGAAAACAGTATGGAGGTGTCTCAAATAGTATAACTGAAGTGCAATATTGTAATTCCACTCCTGGGTATCTACTTGAAGAGTAAAACACAAAACAAAACAATAAAGGGATTTATGTACTCCTATGCTGCCCAATGAGTGGATTAAAATGCAGCCCTCATACACAAAGGGATACTACTAGCTATTAAAGTAAAAAGGTGAAATCTTGCCATTTTTCAATAACTAGATAGAACTGGACAGGATTGTAATAAGCAAAATAAGTCAGAAGGAGAAAGATAAATATTGGATGACTTCAGTCATATGTAACACATGTAAAGTGTTTAGAGTCAATCTAGCTCATAATAAGTACTCAGTAAATGTAATAGCTAATATTACTAGTGTAATTCTTGCTATTACCAGAGTACTTTACCAGAAACCTATAGTTAACAATGTACTTAAATCTAACAATTAGAAATTAGAAATGTTCCTATTCAAGTCAGGATTCAAACAAGGTATTTGGAGTCATCACTTTTCCTACAATATTCTAGGAAAGCGCAACTAAAATATAGTACACAAAATATAAAAAAGAAAACTTGTAGATGACATGATCATGTATCAAGAAAATGAATGAGAAATTAGAAACTATTAGAACTTTTGAGGGTTTAATGTAACGAAAGATCACCAAAGTATAATAGCTTTCTTATTACCAATAATAACCAATTAGAAAATGTGAAATTAGAAAAAATTCTATTCAAGAGATCAAAAATTTATCTAGAAAAAAATTTAATCAGGACTACTCAAGAACTTGAGACATCAGTTCTTCATAAACTAATGTATTGATGCAATGTAACTTAAAATAAATTGCAAGATAGTCTATTGTAAAACTTTACAAATTAAAAAAATTACGTAAAATATAAAACTACCAAAAGCCAATTTTCAAAAATAACGTACCATCTACTAAAACGTACTATAAAATTTAATTAAAACATGGCAATGGCTGAGGAGTAGACAAATCAACAGTACCGAAGAAAAAATCCAAAAATTGGCCAAATATATGTAAGAATTTAATACCTGACAAAAGACAAAAACATCTCAGACCATGGTGGAAATAAAGGCTAGTCAATGAAAAGTACTGGGACAATTGATTCCACAGGCAAAAAATAAGAGCCCTATATACTCCAGATTAAGGATCTACATGCAAAAGCAACATTGTAAAAGTATTGGGAAAAAACAGTATGCTTATGATCTTCAAGTACAGAAGGTTGTTCACAAATTATCTGATGACCATATTCTCACCAGTTTAAGAAATAAAACACTAGACTTATAGACTTATAAAAACCAATAGCTCTTGCCCTTAGTAAGTTCAAAGTTTAGAGAGGAAGAATACACACACACACACACACACACACACACACACACACACACACACACCACTACAGAAGCAGAGAGAACACCCAGTGTAGTCAGTCCCAGCTCAGGAGAGGCCAATCCTGACGTAACTCTTAATTTTTTAACAAATGTAGCTCTTTTATCATCTATTAGCTAACTTACTTCTCCTTAAATGTCACTAAGAATACTAGATAGACATAGTCATGACATATAACTGAAGGTTTTCTAGACATAAAGTGGCCAACGTGAGAACTATACATCTTTAATTCTAATTGTCCGGTGAAGATTACCAATGGCAAAATCCCAGCACATGTCAGCTGACCACTTACACACACAATATTTGAAACACAGCTCTGATGAGTTTTTGTGCTGGGGTGGGAGAAGGAGAATTTTAAAGAATATTCCACAATAACAGATTGTGCAATCAATATGAAAAGCACTATTTAAAAGTAATGAAACTGATTCACCTTAGCAAAGGATGAAACAGATTAGTTTGAGGAAAGGAAATGAAAACTTCAAGGCCAGAATATTAAGGTTTGTATAGGACAACAGATTTCTTATGCTTAAAGGAATGAAGTTCAAGCTTTGAATATTTACACATGACGTTTTAATACAATAATTTATATTATAGCCACATTTCAAAAGATGTAGCTCTCTTATCCATGATCAATTAACTCATTTCTCATTAAATATCACTCAGATATACTAGACAGAATAAAAGAAACACCACAGCCATCATGACAATCACAAGGGTTTCTGAAGCTTTTCACATTGTTGACATTTGTTTCTTGAATTTCTATCTCCTGGTTTTCATGTAACCATACAATGTCACTTATTTTTTTTACCCTTTATCCACTTTACTGAATTCTCTGCTAGTTTTACTTCCTGATTATGAACTCACCCCCAAAGTATTCAGCATCTATTATTCTTTTAAAATACTAACTTCTTTCAAGACATATCATGTAAATTATTCAAACAAAATAATTTCAAGAATTCTGACTTGAACCTCTCTTTTAAATACAGTTACATAGCATGGTCTTAGATATCCTGCCTCTGCTCCAAATTTAACAGCCTTAAAAACGGTACACATATATACACATGTTCTCATACATTCCCACACTCTAAAAAAAAAAAATCACAACACTTATCTCCCCCGCCCCTTAATCCTCTTGAATTGCCTAAGTCGTTGGATTTTAATCCTCTTGAATTGCCTAAGTCGATGGATTTTATCTGCTGTCCTTTTCCTATCTAGTACAGTCTAGTTTTTCTCAGTTATAAATTATCTAGTCTTTTTTTTTCATCTGTCCCTTCCTTTTCATCCTCCATCGAGACCCACCTAATACAGGCACTGATCACTTCAACATTTAATAACTGCCTTCCTGCTTCCAGTGTCTTCCTGCCTACAAATCATTCTGAACATTATGGGTGAATGAATTTTTCTCTAAAGCAGTACTTGAAACTTGTCACTCTCTTTGACACTTTCTAAAGAAAAATAGAAAATATTTCAGCTATTTATGAACCTAATAATTTCACTTCAGTGTGCCTGTCCAATTTACCTTCTCCAACATTTAAAACCTAGTGTATGTAAGAAAAACCCTCTCCTCAGACTTCCCTGAGATTATCTTACCACTATACTTCCAGAAATGGCTAGCAAACAGCTTTCTACTCCAATCACATGCTTAAATTATTTTAGTAGTTCCCCAAATACAAAGCAAATATTTAAGGCCTTAATTTTACTTGACCTTACCATGCCACTCAAACCCTAGCAAACTGATTCACTTTTCTAACATACTTTGTTAATTTTAGAATTTGTGTATTATGTGGAGGGCAGAACCTATTTAGAGCAGGCAGGTTTAGAGGTTCTGGGGTGCCCCCTCCCTACTCTGTAACACACACATGCTATGCCCCTGCCTCTAGATTCTGTCACCCTCTGTTTGTAACTCAGATGAAACATCTGTGGAATTTCCCCCCGTTCTTGCAAAAAGCAAACATATTTATGTGTACAGTCCCCTAATAACATTCATAACAATATTGTATAAATATATATTGATGTCCTCAAAATCTAATATAAGTTGAGGCACACAGCAGGAAAGAGTGGATTCTATATAGTATGGCCTTATTATTCTGGTCACTGTCAGTTATACTATATATATCACTGTTAAAAGGGTTTAGATTAAGTCTAGTTGGGTATGAATTTTGGACCTACCACTTATTAGTCATGGGGCACTGAGCAAGTTAATGAACCTCTCAGTGCTGCAGATACCCTTTCCATTAAAAACAAAACAAAAACAAAAAACCTCAATTATGAAAATTAGGTGACTATTCAGGCAAAGTGCTAGAATGATGACTGACACAAAATAAGCATCCTACATGTATTTGTTACTATAACAAATATACCTTGATTATTTCTTATCCTTTTTAAAAAGAATTCAAATTAGAATGGGTTTTCTACTTTTCCCCTTACCCAAATTTTACCCAGGTTTTAAGGCTAACCTCATGTAAATCCTTTGATCATTCAACCCTTAAATGATGGCTCAAACATTTAAATGTCAATAGCATTTTTATCACTGCAGTTAATTAAAAATGCTTTACACCCTTGACTTTTTCACAGATGTTTGTCAACCAACTTTCTGTAATTATCTGATACAGGGCATCTGTGTGAGTTCCTACAGCCAGTACTAAGTACTTAAACAAAGCTCAACAGTACTTAAACAAATCTCAACTGATTATCCTACATTGTCTTTGCAATTAAAAAAAAATATATATGGTTAAGACTCTTGAGAACATTCTATGCTTCTCTAAAGCCAAGCCGAAATATATTAGAGCCAGGGAATTCTAACGCCCATTAAAATGAGACGCTCTAAAATAGTTTATGGGAGGAAAAACCCTCCCGGGAGTGGAGCTTAGAGACCAAATTGTGGTAGTGGATCCTATATGAGAAATCATCTTGTGAGCATAACAAAAAGGTCAAGAGTACAACATTTGCAATTACAAATCAAGGAACCGAGTCTCAATTTCTTTCTCTGCAGAGGATGTTTTACCACCTACTTCGCAGATAACATAATGAACATTCACACTAACATCTAATTTATGTGCTAACTCCTTTGGGAAATTTCTTAAATAAACTTCACACTACAAATCACAAATAAAAATGAAAGCGGTGAACACGTTTTCCACTATATATAAGAAACTGTATTAAGTTAATTGGCAGCATAATACTCAAATTACCTATGAGAAAATAAAACACGTACAATATTACCAATTAAGATGAAAAAATTCTTCTATAACATTTATCCTCTTTTTTGACACTTTCTCCTTCCCGCAATTTCTTCCATTTGTTATTAAAAACAAACGTTCAAAAGTATCCCAAAAGATATTAGGAAAGCACAACTTAGTAAGTCGGTTCTATACAAGTAACACACTAGTTTATAATTCAAAGATACTTCCGAAAAGGAATTAACAGGAATTCAAGAAAATAAGTCCATAAGGAGCAGCACATACAATGACCTGTTATCAGTAATTTCAAATTAAGAACTGTCCCAAGTGGAAGCCGGCAGTGCTGCGGAAAGTGTTTGTTTACAGCACTGCCTGGAGCAAACCCTCCCTCCAATCTTTTAGAAGATTCATCCTGGGATACTAATAAACATTTTAAAGGCGTATAATTTCTGAAGTTCCCAACACGGCATAAATTAAACTGAGATGGGTTTCCCGGATTGTTCAACCTGTAGTTACGAATAAAATGATGTCCTCCCACTGAAATAAACAGAACCGTGCTGCCGCGAACAACCTTTAGCGTGAGGGATAGAATGAAAATGGAAAGACAAGGACGCGCTGCCTTTAGGATACGAAGGGATGCCTCAGGAATGGCTGGAAATAGAGACGCCAGGAAGGCGTTAGGGAACAATGGTTGTAAGCACCGGGAACTTTCAGCACAGGGGGGGTGTTTCAACTTAAGGATGGAGAGATCTTTGGGGAAGGAACTTAATCTCTGAAAATTAAGAGTCAAGTGCGAGATATAAAGGGGGTCAGTAACCAAAAAGGGCCAGAAGCGAGTTTTGGGTGTGCGTGGGTTTTGGGGCGTGTGTGTGTGTGTGTGTGTGTGTGCGCGCGCGCGCGCGCTTATTTTTAGGGTCAAGAAACCCAGACTTGTGGAAATCAAATTCGGAAGTATGGGAGCAAGGCGAAGAAGGAATGTGGGGATTTCCAAGCTAGCACAGCCAAGTTTAGGAAGCCCGCTGTCTGGGCGCCCCTCTCCGGAGACCGGTGCCCTCCCGCCCCAGCACCTCCCTGAGTATCCAGTTCCGCCTGCCCGTCGGCCCCGACCAGGCCTTCGCCCTCACCAAACACAGCCCAACGCCCGGCCACGGTCCCTCCTCACCTCAGGCCACGGCGCCCCAAAGCTCCGCGTCTCAGCAGCGTTCGTTCCCCTCCACCCTAGCTGGCCGGGCCGGGTGCCGCGCTCCGGGGTTCAGCTACGCCCCGGCTGTCCCACGCAGCTCAGCGCGACTCGCAGGCCCCGAGGCGCCTCACTCCGGATCTGGCTCACTCCGGACTCGTTCCCGCAGGCTCGGCGCGCGGCCCTCCACCCGCGCCAGAGAGAAATGCACGCCCCCACCCACCCCGCGGCGATCCGCCGCGCCCCGCCCCCGGGTTTTGAGCCTGCGCGCTAATTGGTTCTCGCGAGACCCGGCGTGCCTAGCCATTGGCCCAGCGGTCTCCAGACGGTGAGGGGGCAGGACAGCAGGAGTCTGCGATTCCCGTAAGGCGGCTCCCGGCGTCCGGGATTCCGGGGGTTGCGCCCAAATCTCCACTCTTAGACGTGATGGAAGGGTTCCCCCACCTCCCCTCTGCGTACGGGAGAAGCGGAACGTTCCATTTTTCTGTGGAATAACAGGTCGTCAACTGAAGTCCGGGGGCTGCTGCCTTTTTTATCGCGCCGCCGAGGCCTTCCGTCCGGGCCTTCCGCGAAGGACTGAGCGGCTAGGAACCGCCGGCGTCGGTTGAGCGGGCCAGGGAAAGTGAAGGCTCGGTGGCCGAGGCTCCTCGAGAAATTACCCTACGTTGTGGCTGCGGAGG
This sequence comes from Condylura cristata, assembly GCF_000260355.1. NCBI lineage: Eukaryota > Metazoa > Chordata > Mammalia > Eulipotyphla > Talpidae > Condylura > Condylura cristata. The sequence goes on along the minus strand of NW_004567108.1, from coordinate 48,685,700 downwards.
TTTCGGTCCTACCCTTATGTAAACGAACCTTACTTACCACTGCATCTGTTTTTAAGTTAGTAAATGCGTTTGGGTGCGATTGATCCGTGAACCCCAGAGTTGGTGACCTGCCAAGAAACTAGTTTTTCTTTGAGGTTTGTACCTCTGATCCATGATAAAATAACTGAAATAAAAACCTATTTCATTGTAATTTTCTCTTCCCCTGCTTACCCCTGGCGTGGAAAATGAACCTTTAGGTTCACTTCGTTAGTGTTCCCCGCCTCCTCCCCATTCCCCAGCAGGGTGTGAAGCTTAAGATTTGGGGGGGGGGGGGAGAGTGTTGAGGATTCAGATAGAGTAAAACAGACCAAAATATGATCGATCTTAAAAAAAAAAAAAACAGAAAAGTGAGCCTGTTGTGTGTCTAGTGCTAAGGCAATCCTGGGTAAGCTTGAGGATGGTACTATAGCTCCCTGTCAGACCCCTGTTTCTAATCTACAGTGCCTGAGGATATAATCTGGCTCTGCCGTTTTATAGGGATGTTTAAGGCAAACTTTAATAAAGTTTTGTTAATTTTATTTAACTAGCAGACATTTATTTATGGACATTGTTTGGTGATTATGTCTACCTCTGATTCAAAATTGCCTGGATTTGTATCCTGGTGACAGCGACCTTGGGTGGGTCTTTCAGTTTTTCATATGGAAAATCAGAATAATGTGCGATCTTATCAGGATTACTGCAAGGGTCAAGTCAAAATACACAAGTTATGTGCTTGACACATAGGTGCTCAGTAAATAGCTATCACCACTATTGCTTGTTTACTATGGCAACAGCTCCCAAGTCTTTTTCCATGACAGCCTATAGTAAAAATGGTATTTCTCTGGCACAGGGAATGGACAGGGGATCAATATCTCACAGCCTGCTGCCTTACACCCTTGCCAGCAAAAAAAGCTCAGCTCTTTTGTGGCTATCCTTGTATATAGTCTTACTGTGGCCTTAACCCCTAAGAGACCCACATAATGTGGAGACACTAAAAGTGGTAGGCTGAAAGAATGAATGCGTATTCTAGAGAAAAAAAATGTTCAGGACAGAAAGAGCCCTTCTCTCCCTGACTTTGCAAAACCTATGTAGAATTTTGGCCTAGAAATGACCAGTTTTAGATTGAGAATTTGTCATCTGAAAGCCCGGTCAAAATGTAAAGGGGAAAGTGACATATTAATCAAGAACTTTCCACCACTTAGGATTTGGGATGTGTCAAAAGCAGATGTGGGAGAAACTGTACAATAAGAGGGCAACGTGGGAACACTGAGGTTGCTTGAAAGTAGGTGAACAAAACTACGGGGGAAATGCCACAGAATAGGTCATACATGTTGAGAACAAAATTGCCTCCCTTCTATTTGCATAAATATGGCAGCTGACCAGAATAACCATTTACTTCTTTGCCAGTGCCCAACTGTGTTTCTGAAACTGTGTCAGCCTGGAAACTATCACTAAGTCTTGTTTTAACATTTTGATTTCAGCATCCATGACAATGACTCAGCACCCTTAACCTCACACTTGTTTATCCTTCTTTTTCTAATGACCTGACCCTATATCATATGTAAAACTACACCTTGAAATCAGTGACCAGGTGAAATTACTGCACTTCCAAAACTTCGAATTGTCTAGCCACAGGCACCATACCCCTCTACTTCTTTTATTATCTTCAGATCCCTTGACCTTTAACCAGGTGTACCTTATCAATGCTCTTTCCTATTTCCCTTTTCCTTGAATGACAATTCCCACCCTCAGCATTTATTCTTAGGATGGAACCTTGTTTTATTATTTCCTGGAAAAACCAAGAACATCATTTGTGAGCATCCTTGATTTTTCTCAGCTTAAGCAACTGTATATTTATCCTTTTACTCTTTTTTTCCACTGCCTCAGAGGAAAAAATCATGCCTATTCCTTTAAAAGTTTTCTTTCAGTCCTATTCCTACTAAGTTCAGTTCCCTGGTTTTATATTTTTCATTATGAGCATAAAACACCCTATAAAATTTTTAAAATATTAACTCAAAGGGGAGTTGGGGATAACTTCTCCATCTGTGAAATATAATAGCACTTTGTTTGCCAAACAAAGTATTAATTCTGAAAATGAAGCAATGTAAGACAAATAGTAGTTCACTGAGGAATAAGTAAATTGGGAACTTCAGTCAAGTTGTTCCTCAATTTTCAAGCTAGAAACCAAGAAAATTTAATTTCAAAGCAGTAAAATAGGCAACATAATGACTCCATTTACTAAAGAGCAATATGGAAAATGAGAATTCCCTAAGAGTACAACTTGAAAATTTTTCATAAATTGGACATGAACAGAGTCATACATGACTCTGTTGTGTCAGATCAAGAAACAGGACCAGCACACCAGGCCTGTTCTGTTCCCTTAAAGTTCTTATAAGACCACTGGTGACCTCCATTCTGACTCTAATGCTATAGATCTAACCCTGTTCAAGCCTCAGGTGAGCCAGCATCCCCACCAACAACTTGATAGCAGCTTTGTTGAGACCCAGTGAAATTTTCTCAATGATTTCAGATTTAAATTCATTCAAATGTTTCAGGATGGTCATCTGCTTTTTCTCCGAAGTGAGCTAACTTCTGATTAAGTAGAAAAAGGCTTCTGGTCTCAGTTTAAACAATACCCTAGTAGCTATTGAGTTGAATAATAGCTCCATGTGGTTCTTGAGTGTCTTTACCGCCACATGATGCACCTGCAGAAATGTCTTTGGCCCATCTCACTGTGCATGCAAATTCCAAATCATGTTTCACTTTTGTGACTGCCAGGACTATAAGACACATAGACCCTTTGCTAGCTCAATTCGGTGCCATTTTTGGGAATGTAGAGAACTTAGGTGTTCACCTGTGCCTTCTGGGACTAGCATTTCACAAAGGTTGACTGAGGTCTTCCCTACCTATGCCACTCAATGTAATCATCTGTAGTCTACTGCTGTCTCAATATTGTGGCCTAGAAAACATGCTGGGTTGCTTTCTACCAGGATTTCTAATGGTAACAGATCCCAACATCATCGTTGGGATCTACCTACCTTGAAACTAACCCCAAAATATACTACCTGTTTGAGGAAACTTTTATACATCTTCTCTACTTTTCATTCTCTTGCTTATAATTAATTCTTTATCTTTGCTCTCCCCAACTTGGAAAGTCTATAGCCTGAAAGTATTAATATTTGGATTTTCCTTCAAAAATTTTTTAAAAGATTTATTCATTTATGCACACAGAACTGGGATACAGGCCAGAGGTGCAGGAGCGAAGAGAAGATTCACCAGAGACAGAGCAGGGAGCAGAACAGGCAAATGGTACTGAAATATACTGCTGAGGGGAGCAGTGGGCTGGTCGGGAGAAGTCTACTGACCATGTGGGTCACCTCCCCAGCCAGGGATCAAACTTGAGCTGCTGTGGCTACAGATAGCTTCATAGTGTTGAGTTCTAACCAGTTGCGCCGCCAGGAAGGCCCCCAAATCTTATTTTCTAATACTATTTTTTTGTTTGTTTTGCTTTGTTTTTCCAGTTACCATTATGATCCAAACAACTTCCCATGTTGTTCAAAGCTGTTTTAACTTTAACCTTGTGACTGCATTCATGAAATTTTTGTTAGCCAAATTAAATCTCTCAGTAGAGTCCATTGGTCTTAGCAGTTTCAAATCGGCCTGGTTCTAGTCTTGGAAGAATGCGGCTCCCTGGCTGTTCCTACTATTCTTGCCTCTCCCACAGTGAAGCCCTAGACATACTGCTTGCTTTTGAAGTTTAGTTCGTAAGGGGAGAGGAGAGGTATTGGGCCTACTTTGCCTTACCCCACCCTCCCCCAGTAGAAGAACTTAAGGCATCAATATATACTCTTATGATCTGGGAAACTTTGTAGCTTGGTAAAATACAAAATTAAAACAGTGGGAAAAATTAATTAGAATTAAGATAGATCATGGATGGAAGGAACTGGTACACGTGACTCTGAAAACCCTCAGCATGGCCCTGGCATCAGCCTCAGAGAACATATAGAGTCCTTGTACAAGGAATTTTTCATTTTGGTTGGAATTTTCATTTGTAACAGTGCCAATTTCTTTAGAGTTTGGCCAGAATAGTTCAGATCCTGAATTTGTGGGTCCAAACTCATTTGTGCTTACTTTTAGTAGAAGTGTCAGACTGAATCTGTGGACTCAGTAGACACTGTGCCAAACACAATATTTTCTTCTTTGAGGCAAATAATAAGTTCCAATATTCTTCTCAAGCTTTTCTCACATAAGGAAATAGGTCATTTCATTAAAACTGCCCTAGAGGAAATTATATAAGAGTACTTGTAAAGCTAAGATTTTATAAGAAGTAACTATACCAATACAGAGAATTATTAATTACTATTTTGTGCCTTCAGATGATATTTTGTTTGTTGGTTTCTAAGTGAAGTTCACAGTGATACCAGTCATTACAAGGGTGCAAGGAACTAATAAATGGGTGGTAGTTGGAGGCTTTAATCTACATTTTGCTGGGCATTGGTGGAAGCAACCAATTAGGCATATAAAGACACAATGCCTCTTACCTGTTGAACAAATAGTAACTGCTATTTATGATAATGGATCTGAGAAAAGCCCCTGGACCAGGAGACAGAACAGATGGCTCTAACATGTACTAGCTTTTGAAACAATAGGCAGATTTCCTGTCTCATCTGAACCTCTACTTCCTTTATTATACAATCTCAACAAATTATTCTGAGTTCTAAATAAAACAATATAAGAGTGTTTTATGTTATAAATGTAAAGGTATGTATAGTAATCATTATTACTATAAAGCCTAATCATAGAGTTATAGATGAACATGTAAACTATGATAGCTTAGTAGGAATCTGTGGCTTAGGGGCTCAAAAAATCAATGAAAACAAATCAGTCTCTTATTCTACACATGTGCAGGAACATGCATGTACACACAAACTGCAATTTGTTCAGTAGGTGTCTTTGGTAACAATGGAGGTAAGACTGGCTTTTGGTTTTTTACCTTTTTAGTTCTTGCTTCTTATTTGCCAAAGCAGTCAAAGCAGTATTCTTTCCAGATTCCAGAATTACAGCTTTTGAGAAATGGTGAGACTGCAGAAATTTTTATGGTGTGACTCCTTATTTTACAATTGAGGAAATTCAGACTTCTTGTAGTTCAGTCAGTGCCTGATTTAAAAAAAAAAAAAACAGTTAATAGTTAATGATAAACCCTAAAGTGATCCAGCCACGTTAAGGTGCAGAAATAATTGAGGATCTTGAGTAACTGGCTGAGCTTGATGGAGGCCAAAATGGGTTCATTCAGGCTAAAACTCATGACCAATGGATTTTATCTTTTTTTTCTGGTATCATTAAATTGTATTAGCTGTAAGGATAGTGCTTAGAAATCCTTGCCCTGGGCCCTCCCTGGTGCCACAATGGGTTAAAGCACAGCACTATGTAGCTCTCAAAAGCCTCTACAGCACAAGTTCAATCCCCAACCAGGGAGCTGACCCATATGGTGTGGCAGACCTCTCCTGACCCTCCTGCGGCTCCCCTCAGCAGTGTTACTTCATTGATCTGCCTGTTCTGCTCCACTCTGTCTCTGGTGAATGCTCTCACTGCCCCAGCATGTTTGGCCTGTTACCCCAGTTCTGTATGCATAAATAAATAAATCTTTTTTAAAAATCATTGCCCTTGTATAATTCATGTTCATTGCTTAACATAAGAAATTCTACTCACTATGAATCACCCATTATGTACCAGGTATTCCACTGTACTTAAATTAGATAACTTAACCTTCCCACCAATCTAGAAAGTTGATGCTATTCCATTTTTTCAGATAAAAATCGAGGTTCAGAGATGACACAAGCTATGCAATCTCTATCAACTGATATATTCCACATAGAGAAGTGCTCTGAAAAATCAGAATTTCCATGCTAACTTATGTTATAACCTCCCTTTTTTGTAGTATCAAAATATTCTATGCAACCATCAGCTTACAACCAGATTGCCTTATAAGGCACTGCCTGGCTCAGGTGAGCAAGCGCTGCCCAAGGTAGAAAATTCCTCTAGAAAGCAAAAAATAATATTACCACTGGCTGATTAATAAAAACAATTATAACAAAATCACTATTGTAAGACAAGGCAGTACTAGAACATGCTAAAAAATAATTAAAGTTCTTTTACTGCCTGGACCAGAACCCAAATCTTATCATTCTACTCTCTTACTTAAGCTTTTATTGCTCAGTCTTTAAGTGAGGGATCTTACTATCTCCCTTAGTGATTTATCTACCAGAAAACTCCTCCAGCCTAGTCTTAGACTTTACTTTACCCTCTTTCACAACTTCTCTTTCACCTGCCACCTCACCTTATCCCCCTTCACATCTCCAGCCCAGCCTCCCCTCTAGTCTTCGACTTGACTTTATCCTCTTAAGATGTCTCAATGTAAATGAAGATCATTAAATAGCATTTAAGGTTTAAAGGGACTTTATTTTAGCCAATCAACACTGTAGTAAATATAACAATGTTAGCCTTAAATTTTATGAATTTATGTACCTATCTTAACTTTAATAGATTGATTTTAAGAATAATGAATGTTATATCTCAGCTAAAGGGCATTTTTTTTCCTTAGGAAAAAAAAGATGATTATAATCTCTCAGCCCAGTTCATGTGCTGATGTCATCCAACTGCTTGCTCCTAATGTATAAAATAAACTTCTGCTAAGAGCAGAACAGAAGACTTGCACCCACCCTGAGACCCTGCCTGTTCTGCCCCTAGTAATCTGTAATGGGAACAAAGGGTCTCCTACACAGAGAGGCTGGGGAATTTACTTAAAGTCACAGAGCTGATAAATGTTAGAGCTAGGATTCTAAGCCTAGTCTCTTTCCAACATTTACATTTAATAATTATGGATGACTCAGGAACTAAGATGTCATTTCATTGATGACCAGATCTTCAGTTCCTTGCCAATACAAAAAAACTTTTACACAAGAAATAGCTGTCCTAAACCATGATTGCTTGTTCAATATTATTCACTATTAAGATTCTCACTTCAAACAAGTGCTTTCTTTTTACAGTGATTAATAGATTTGACGCCAATTCTCTAAATCTTTTCATTTGATTTGCCCTATTTTTTTTGCCATGATTATAATTTTCATGAGCACTTCAGATTCCTTTGAATAGGAAAGCAAAGAATCAGTATATATATATATAGACAGATATGGAAACTATGACTTGAATAAACACAAGAAATAGAGATTTGTGCAAATACTTGTGTTAAACAAAATTTGGTCACAGCTTAAGAATTGGAGCATGACAGCAAATACTTTCTGGATAACAAAGACAGGGCCCACCCCAATGTTCCTTTGGAACCTTATACATATTTGAACATTAAGCATGATCCAGGAGAGGGAGGTGAGAAGCTTTGTATTTCCTTTGTGCATACTGGCTTTAGGCTGTCTGCTCCTAAACACATTACTAAACTAAATCTTAATAGTGAATAATATTAAGCAATTAGTATTATGACTAACCTGCACAGGTGGAGCTCAAACGTTAGACTGCTTTGGAATCACCTGGAGGGCGAGTAAAATCACATACTGCTTCTCATCCTACTTCTGGGTTTTTGATTCATTAGGTCTGGGGTTGGAATTTACATTTTTAAGTAAGTTTGCAGGTGATGCTAGTACTGCCTGTACAGGCTCACACTTGGAGGATTCTAACTTAGAATTATTTGGGGTATCAACCACAGTGTCTCCTATAGATATGGCCAGCAAAAAGCCACAGGTTGGCTGGCACAAAACCAGTTTATGCTTGATAAATCAATGTATTCAGATTCCTTTTACTCCCCAAAATGTCTGGTCATTTTCACATATAAATTATATAATCACATTACTATGGGGTGCTTTGAGATTAAGTCAAGGACCCTTCTTTACAAGTGAGCAGACAATGTAAATAAGTCATTAGTAAATGTATAAATGTGTTCAGATTGGGAGATCTCTTCTTTGTCCTGTATCCAAGTGCAAGCGTGTGTGTGTGTGTGTGTGTGTGTGTGTGTGAGAGAGAGAGAGAGAGAGAGAGCGAGCGAGAGAGACAGACAGACAGACAGTAAGTGAGAGCACGTACACAAGTGCCAACAGTATAAAACTTATTTTACACTGTAGAATTCTAACAGTGGATGTTAGGATCACTGCTCTTAATTTATGTGGAAACTATTCCATATGTGTCATAAATGTAGGGTTTTTTTCCTTTTTTGCTTAACAGTCTTACAGAATAAGGCATCAATTGCAACTAACTCGTTTATGTCTTTACTGACTTACAATTTTTATGAAAATATCAAACATGTTTTATATTAAACTAAAATGGCATGTTTTTAAAGCTTTGGCCATAAGACAGCTCACAGTGAAACAGAGTTCAGAATTAATAAGTATTGTTGGCTGCCAAGTATTTTTGGTTAACCAGAGCTGAGTTTTTATTGAGTATTTACTGTATTTGGCATAGTAGAAAGCCATGTAATTTCTGGAAGAAAAGTAGTGAAAAAATGACTGTTTTTCTTTCTTAATTTCTTTTTCTTGACCTTTTTTAACTGTAGGTAACCAAGACAATATTTGGGTCTCTTCTTTGAGTTTCTTAAGCCAGTTAAAGCACTGTTTGGAATATAGTTTTAAGGGTTTACTTAAAGCTTAAAACACTTTCTCCCAGTATCACATAGAATGATAAGTCCAAGAAAAATTCAGATTGGAATTACAGACACTTCATTGCTCTTTGCAAAACCAAAAATTGTGCAATTTTATTGAATCCAAAATTGTTTGAATTTTGTTGTTTTAAAGCCTTTTACTAGACTTTTCTTCTTATGCCAAAATAACCACATGTGGTTCCAATCCTTTGAGAGAAAGACGATTTGGGGTCAGTCTAGTAGAATAATATTTAAAAAGTTTAAATGTGGTAAAATTTTTGAGCTGGAGTGTTTTCTAGCAGGCTTCTGTTCTAAATTTCCATTTACTGTAGGAATTTCCTCCCTCAGCATCACCAAGAGGTGGTTTTTTGAACTGAGTTACTACTCCCAGTGATGAGAAGGCCACAATCTGAGGGTGGCAATTGTTTTCATTGTTGAACAGCTTTAGCTGGAAAGTTATATTTTAGTGAATTTTAACATATTTTCTTTATAGGACCAGTATATTTACTTAAGAGGACTATAGACTGCTCTGAGATGAATCAGCTCCTCCCAAATTTTGTTATGTTCAACTACCAATCTCACCCAATGTTGAGATAATACTGGTTAACCACATTGTATATGATTTGTGGGAGTAGGTAGTTCACACAACACCATACCACACATAATACCAAAACTTCCATAGAGCACTGATTTCCCTCCCCAATTTTTTCCCACCATTGGCCATTCTCCCCACCCTGTAGTCCTCAACTCTGCATCCTATTTCTAGGGCTAATTTTGATTTAGTTTTGTCAGTTCCTTTGTTTTGTTTCTCTCTATTCTACATATGAATAAAATCATTCAATATTTGTCTTTCTCCTTCTGACTTATCTCACTTAGTGTGGTCCCTCCAGTTCCATCCAAGTTGTCACAAATGGCAAGAATTCATATTTTTTATAGCTGAGCTGAACACATTCTTTAAAATGAAAATTAACTGTGTGGATGAAGAAGATCTGGTCTGTATACACAATGGAATACTACTCAGCAATCAAAAAGATAAACCTCTGTTATTCTCAGTGACGTGGATGGAGCAGGAAGGGATTATGCTCAGTGAAATAAGTCAGAAGGCAAAAGAAAAATATCAGATGGTTTCACTAATAGGAGAAATACAGGGGAATCAAATAAGAGATCAAGGGAAAAAATAATAAATTTTAAACCAAAATTAACAGGCAACCATAAATCAGAGACATTCTGCAGAGGAAGAGGAGGGAAAGGGATCAAAACAGCAGTGGTAAGAGCACAAGGGACTGTGGTGATGGTACACTGGTGAAGTGGTGGTGGGAATTTTACAGGGACTACACCTTAGAGGAGAAAGCACACACATTGTACAAAAATGAACAATGATGTAAAATATAAATAAATTAAATGAAACAAAAATTCAGTGAGTTTCGTTTTCCTTTATCTGCTATAATTTATTTTGTTGTCCACACTGACTGCCTATGTTGAGATTATTCAAGCTTGTATCTTTCTCCTTGAAATAAGGTTATCTAGAGTTGAACTTAATATTCTAAGTATATTTCAACCAATGCAGATTACACAAAGACATTATTTTATATGAGCTAGATTCTATATCTTCTCTTAGGCCACTCATAATATAATGTTGGTTTTACTTTTTTGGGAAAAAAAACCACATAATAATCAAGTTTAACTTGTGGTCACCTAAAACCTACATGTTTTATAGATGACCTTCACTAGGAGCCCTGTACTTTAGGATTGTGGAGGTTTAAAGAAAACTGCTATTTTTACCAAAAAGATGTGAACTCTGAGAGCCAACTAGTATACGTAATATATAAGTCAGTTATCCAATATGTTGAAGGGGCTAAATAATATGTAAAAGAAGGAAAAAGTAGAGGAAGATAGGGATTTGGGGACTACATCATCATGGTTGCAGCATAGCAAAGAGCACTGGAAGTCATTAACATTATTGTCACTTTTCCTGTTTCTGCTGCTTCAAACCCAGTCATGAGTAAATTGATTAATTTAGAAATTTATTACATAGTTCACATATTTAATATCTCTAATGCAGAATTGTTGTAGACTATAATAATTAATTCAGCTTAGGAATAGTCACTGAGTTACTCATTTAGAATAACAGCTTGTGATTTTATTTATTAGTGGTATGTATGATTTTTAAAATGCCTTCATTTAATCAATTGACTAAGCATCCATCATTTAGCCAAGAAATATTTATGAACTGCTTGTTAAGCAGAAGGCTGAGTTATATGTACAGATATTAAAGTTACAGTAAGGAAATACAGACTCTAGAATTTCTGTATGTTAATAAAGAGGGAATTGGGTACCTAGAAATATTATAAAACTAAAATTAGCAAAAAATATAGTTATGGCCTGAGTATTTTCCTTTTTTGCTTTGTGGTTTTATAAGAATATGTTAGTTAGACTCATAATCCCTCCGTGCTAGATAAATTACCATGCTTTGTCATGACTATATAGGGACTTGATATTCCAGCAAGATACATTTCTTGCCCTTAATCTCTTTGGAAATAAATATTGGAATACCTTAGGTTTCATGGCCTAGCAGCATCTGGTCTGTCATCTTAGCTAGGAGGTCACCTAGCTCTATGGCCTGGCCTTATGGGAGGCCTTTACTGCAATACCTACCCAGATCTCCCTTCCTGTTTCTGGCTTCCCCAATCTTAGTGTCAAAAGATCTTAGGTATCAAAAATTCTCAAGGTGCTTCAGGTTATCTGTCTCAGTCCATGGGGTTTAGTCCTTCTTCTGGTCCACAGCAACTATAGAAGAAGGGCACAAGGGTAAATTGGGGGCCAGAGAAAAAACCAACCACATTTATGACAGTTCTTTTATCTTACTACTGGTCCAACTTCCACTTATCCTTCTATCCAATGACAGGGGTTAAAAAAAAAGAAAATGATAATCATAAAAGAGTTGTGAGAGGAGATTCTGGTCATTTAACTTGGGAGAATGTCATGTCAAGGTCTTAATTTTTTGACATTCTTTTCTGGTGATTTTCAGCGTGGTTACAAAGGGGGAAGATGAAGTATTACTCCATGCAGATGCATTAAAATAGTAGAGGGAAGGACGTTAAAATATGAATCTTTGCTTCCTAGCTTTCCCCTATGACGATCTCAGATAGTAAAGGTTTTCCGCCCTGGCTATCACCTGGGGAATTTTAAAAATGTTCTCAGACCTTTCTGAGTTCCTTGGTCTGCAGTATAATCCTGACTGACATTTTTTTTTTTTTTCTTTCCAAACTGATTTTTTTAAAAAATTTTATAACAGCTTATTTTTACATCATTTTGTACATTTTTTTTTCCATCTCAATTGTAATCCCCGCGGGTTTCCCATCACCATGTCACCATCACCATAATCCCGTGCACTTC
>NW_004567108.1:48613996-48673455 GCF_000260355.1 Condylura cristata | reverse complement strand
AAGTTGCTGCAAAAGACATGTTTCTCTTTTTTGGTTGCTGAGTAATATTCCATTGTCTATATGTACCACATCTTTTTAATCCAGTCATCTACTTTTAGGCATTTGGGCTGCTTCCATGTTTTTCCAATTGTAAATAAAGCAGCAATAAACATGGGGGTGCAGGTATCTTTGAATCAGTGTTTTTGTGTGTTTTGGGTAGATACCTAGGAGTGGGATTGCTAGGTCGTAGGGAAGCTCCATGTTTCTGACTGACATGTTTTTTTAAAGCTCTAGATGCTTTTCAGTGTGCAGCCAGGATCACTGCCCTATTACACAGTGTTCTTCACCCAGTGTATAGGAGAAAAAGAGAGATAAGCTTGAGAAATATCTATCCAGGTATTCTTAAAACCTAAATCACATACCAACAGTATCAGAATCATCTGGGAACTTATTAGAAAGGCAAATTTGCAGGCCTAAACTTAGACCTATAAATCAGAAATTCTCAGGGTGCAGGGTAAGTCTTGGAGCTATCGCCTCAATGGCCTGTGTTTGCTCCCCAGCCAGGGAGCTGACACACATGGCACAGCAGAGTTCTATCTTACCCATTTCTCCCCTCTGGAGCATTTGGTAGATCTGCCTTTTCTGCTCCCCACTCTGTCTCTGGTGAATCCTCTCACCAGTATTATGCATAATAAAAACAGAAATACACTGTTTTAACCTAACATATGGAACTCATGAAATGGTAATTTGAATATAGTTGAATTAGATACTGGTACTTTCTGACAAACATCCTAGTATAAAACATCCTATATCAAACAAGAGTATAGATATAGCTATTCTAAAGAAAATTCTCAATCAATTGAAGTCTGGTAATAGAAATTTAAGACATTATTCAGGGATGACCTTGGAGGTAAGGATAGAGTGTAGATAGACAGACAGACAAATAAGAATTTTGAGATATAGTTTCCTTCCGGTATGTGAGCAGCTACTTTTCTCCCCTTGAACTAAACCTCTTTTAGTGTTGACTATGAGTTATATTTTAACATGCTCTAGGCATGCTCTTCCCCATAATCAAACAATGTTTTCAAAAAAGATCAACAAACAAAGCCCTGCAGTAGGCAAAAAGACTGGAAAACACCCAAAGCCCTCCTGAGCCAAGATGGAAATACATTGGGTCCTGTTGCAATAATTGTGCTGAGGACATCACACCAGCCTGTTGTGGACCTCAGAGCTGGAGTAGAAGACTGAGGATGTCTGACCCACTTTTCCCCTTAGGTTCCCTCTAGAACCTTAAGATATGACCATATAGGCCTCCCTGGTGGCCTAAGGGTAAGTCTTGGAGCTATCGCCTCAATGGCCTGTGTTTGCTCCCCAGCCAGGGAGCTGACTCACATGACACAGCAGAGTTCTATCTCACCCATTGCTCCCCTCTGGAGCATTTGGTAGATCTGCCTTTTCTGCTCCCCACTCTGTCTCTGGTGAATCCTCTCACCAGCCCCCCACCCAGCACCTCTGGCCTACACCCCAGTTCTTCTACATAAAAATAAATAGATAAATAAATAAATAAAAGTTTAAAAATATATGAACAGTTGGGTTTCCATAAATCCTTCAGATCTTCATACTTGCAGCTTTCAATCATATTGATAACACTTATAACATTGTCCTAAAGTAGCAGAACTGTGGTACCATAGGAAAAGCCTTTCAGTTGACAGGCTTCATACTGTGAAACTTCATTCTCATGAAGTAATATGTTGTAATATCAGAGACTTCAGATCATTTTGGTTAGACAGAAACGGAGCCAATGGTTGGGTTTAGAGTTTAACCTGTATCAAACAGCGTCTACATTCCTGAGGAGTAAATCACTCTTACTGGGACAAAAGGCATGCATAAAGTTAGAATGTGATGGTAGTGATTCTGAGATTTCATATCAAGCCACAAGAACTAAAAATGCAAGTATATTTCCCAATGTGAAACATGACCTGTAATCTGAATCCATTTAACTTCCTCAAATTGTGGCATTACTCAAAATAGCCTGTTTCTTCATTGTGCCTCGATGAATTTCCTCTGTGGTAATTGTCACTGTATGTCGAGGCTCTCCCCAACATCTGTGTGTGCTTCTTCAAGCCAAGGTCATTGCATAATTGGCAAATATTTGGTCTATTAAAGAGCATGTGATTGTAATTAGGTTAAATGTGTTAAAACTTACTACCATGGCTAATTAGGAGGTATTTTTGGATGGATTTCTTAAACAGTTCTGAGGAATGCCTAAGAGTTCTTACCACATCAAAGGTTATATTACTTATAACTGTTTGACCCAGGTTGAAAAATATCAGGTTGAAATTTTATATCCCTAACATGTAATCATTTGTGTTTCTCTTTATACTTATTAATTTGAAAAAAGTGCGTAATTTTGGGGGGGGGGAAGGTGTAGAGAACTTTAGACAATTCACAGTCGTTATTTACCCCAGATGAGACAAAAATGATTAACAACAAATACAGTTCCATGAGATTCAAACACAATTCCCCTCTACCAGAATATCCACTCAATTGCAAGACCAAGAAAAGGACCTACAAGAGACGAAGCATACTTTACAGTAAGGACACCACGTGACTGCTCAGAGGAATTGAGGGAATGTCTGGTGAAAATTAGACAGCAATACCTCAGCTGGTTTTCTCTAATTTGAGAAGAAATACAGCAGAAGAGAATGGTGATTGAAAACAGAATTTTAAAAAATCAATGTCATTGTCATCATTGTCTATATCAGAGTTTCTTGAGGAGAGCAGCATAGAGAAGAATTACATCACAGAATCGATTTAGCCATAAACCTTATTCTTGGTCTTTCTTGAAAGTAATTTTAGGCTCATTACACAGCAGCTTGGGAAAGTCACTATGTTATGACAGACTGTAGGCCAATATATGAATAACCTAGGTTATGTTCTGTCAAGTCTTTTTCTTGCATCTCTTTCTTTTCTAACTTGACTTCAGAACCTCTAAAGAATTTACAGAGCTTCGATTTAAATGACTTCTATACACTTAAGTTCCACATTTTTATTTGACTGCAAGGAGCACTATTAGCTCTCAGGTATTGTCTGTGTATATTGGAAGCCCTAAGTCAGTGAGCTGAAAACAAATTCAAGGACTTGAAAGAAAGTAAATTGTGCAGGAGAAATGGAAAAGGAAACACACAACAAACTACTGGGTGGTTTGCTAGAGCATAATGAAAACAGGGTGCTTAACTAGATTTCAAAAACTAGATTAACTTGTTTTCAAAAACTTGAATTGTATTATTTTTCAAAGTTCGGTACTAAATAAATGTGTGAATACTGGATCTTATTTAAATTCAGTTGTACTTGACAATCCTACAAAATAGATATTGTAGTCTGAGACAAGGGGGTCAGTATCTAGCGCACATGTAATTCTATGCATCATCTCGCCTTCATCCTGTTTGACAGTAACAATGACAGTCTGTCAGGCAGAGAGAAAGCTCTAATTATAATAATAATTTTTCACTTGGATTTTTTTAATTTTTCAACTGACTCATACATTGGAATGCACTTGAGTTGACTGAGTATGCACTTTTATTATTCCTATTTGAGAAGTGACAGTGTTAAGATTCAGAGAGACTAATTAAATGATTGGCTCACAGTCAGACTGTTGATAAATTGGGAGTTAAGTTCATGTCTTCTGGCTTCAATTCCTTTGTAGGATGCTATAAAAATAAAACGACCAGAGTGTGAGTATATCTTATTCAGATATTTCTTGAGCTTACCTAATAAAGTAATTTTATGAAGGAAAGCTGATAGGATTCATTTTCTCTCATCTGGGCTATGAGTTTCTGAATCCTTTGCTCAGTTTGGACCATTCAGGTAGCTTGCAAACCTCTCTCTTCTGCCTACAGAAGGACAGAATTGTGGCCGCCTTTCTTTGTAGCTATTCCTTTGACAAAACAAAACCTTTGCCAGAAATGATCAAGGGCCACTGTCCTTCCTTTTAGGTTTGATTGGGGATAAAGATTAGGGTATCTCTAGCTGGTATCCAGTTTTCTTCTTAGAAAGAAAAATGTCACTAAGACAAAGTTTCAAATAATTCTGTTAAGACATAACCTAATGCTCATTAGTTTTTTCCTGATTAGAAAAGAAATCTTACAAATTTATTTGTGGAAAATTTAGAAGGTACAGAAAGAATACAGAGGAAATGAAGTTCATCAAAGAGGGAGTCAAGTTTACCTATAATTCAACTCTTCCAAGATATTCACTGTGAATATCTAGATATATTTCAAGTCTTTCTATTCTTTATTTAGTATACTTATACCATACTACATAAATGTCATTTTATTATTTAGCATTATATATTTTTCCATTTCCCCGTATCACTAAATCTCTTAACTATGCTTTTATTTATTTTATGAATGTACTACTACTTATTTATATACTTTTCTGGTGGATACTTAGGTTTGTATCAAATTTTTTGGCTTTATAAATAAATTTATAATAAATATTCTTAACAGGATTCTGTATTTCTGACTTTAATATACTGAGAATTGAACCATAGAAGTGGAATTATTGGACCAAGGACTATAAGTCCTTTCAAGATCCTTGATATTTACAGTCAAATTGCCTTCAGCTTACTACCAGCAGCATAGAAGAGTATTTGTGTCACTACATTCCTCCAACACGGATTCTTGCTTTGGGGTGTACCACTGGGATCAACTCTCTAGGATTGAGTCCCAATTCAACCATTTCCTAGCAGTGTGGATTACAAAAAGTTGCTTAGTTGCTCTGGTCTTGGTTTCTCTTCTATTAAGTGGACATAGCAGTTCTGACTCCTTTGTAAAGTTATTCTGAAGTTTAAACAACATATTACAAGTAAATGTTTAGAAGAGCATCTAGTATATATAGAGTGTTCAACAAATGCTGGTCTATTATTAATAAAATTCTCTTCTAATTTTTGTAAAACCATTATTGCATAAAATTGCATTATTTGATTACTAGTGATAATAAGCATTTTTTATTCTTTTTTTGTATGTGTGAGTTGTCTTATGATTACTGACTCACTTTAGGTGGGTTGGTATTTTCTTGGTATAGATTTGTTGCAGAACTTTATATAAAATTAAGGATATTAATTTTCCTAAAATTTCAAAATGGTAATTTTGAGAATAATCATTATTGTATTTTTTGTTAATAGATACAACTTTTTTTTTTTTTTTTTGCTTTACCATTAGGTATGAATTTGGTAATGTATTGGTTTAAATGGAATTTAGCATGTCATGTGAGAAAATGTCAAGAGTCAACATATTCCAATGTGGTTGAACCTCAACCTGCTCAGCCAGGACCACAGGACACTCAATGCAATTACTCAAAGGATACAGGACCTTATAGTTCTTTTCATAATCTATAATCAGACTTTAAGTATTTATCTCCTGATCTTCATTCCACTTTGTTAACTATATATACTAAATGGAGACTGGACATAGGGGAAGAAAAGCAAAGATGCATATATTGAGTGTCAGTACCATGCAGGATGTCATTCAGCAGCTAGAAAGAATATATAATGTGCTTTTAATTTTCCACCTCTGTTGTACCTTTCTAAGATTTAATTCAGTTTACATATTAACTGAATCAAGTACTCCTTCAATGATATTAAATGTCAATTAAGTAAAAAAACCAATTGTTGTTGCTAGGAAAGGCATATAGACATAGAGGTCCCAAGTGAAAAGCCAGGTGGAATATACACTTAGAACAAGAGCCATGGCAATTGAAAAAGAATATCTGAGGAGACAAGAAAGGTTGCAAAGAGTAGGTAATTTTGAAGTAGGTGTTGATGGACTAAAAGGGTTGACCAGGAGGAAGGGAGATTAAAATTTGAAGTAAAAGTGTAGATAATAACTTGGTAGTTTTACAAATTCATGTGGTGTATTTGAGAAATTGCAAAATACTTAGTATGATTTTTTTAACCATAACTAAAAATTCTGTTTGGGAGTGATGTCTAATTGTTTATAAAAGTGCTGTAAATTATTCTGCAATTTCATAATAATCAATAGTAATCATTGTGGCTTGTATATGAAGCTGTTGTGCTTAGAAATGTCAAGATACCATAGCATTACAGTAAAATAAGAGGGAAAATGACTTGTGCTAACTAGCTGTCTGATGCCAGGCCAGTAAACTCAATTACTTTAATTTTACTTTGTTACTCAGTTACTTTGTCTTGTCTATAAAATGGAAAGTTTGACCTAAAATTTATTTTTCATCATTTTGTATTGCTTTCATTTCAAAGACTCTTTCACAGAGTGAAGGTAAAAAGAACTTCAGGGTGTATTTATGGAATATGCCCTAGTAAACTTATGAGCAAATAAAGAAAAAGAGATAAACATATATGCCACGTAAATTTGAACAAGACTGTTAGAATCTAAGAAGATAACAAAGTGGTAGTAGGACTTTTAGATTACAATGACTGGGGGAGGAAGGTTCATTGTGAGGAAAAGCATAATTGCAAATCCAAACTATACTGTTTCAGGAAGAGCTGCCAGATCATACAAAGCAATCAGAAAAAAGAATACCACTATGCCCTTTTAATATCTAGTTCTTAAAAATACAAATGATGATTCCTGGAACTCTGATAAGAAAGGTTCCAGTAGGCAGGTCAGCAGAGGTTCAGCCAGGAAGGCTTTTTACTTAACATTGCTGCAGTCTAGATTGAAGGAGATAATTTTAAACTCAGCTTTTAAACTATAGCTTAGGCTATAACACATAGAAAACAAATTCATGTGTTTTCTAGGAAGAAACAGCTGTTATCAATACTTATTAGAATAACTTGTCAACACAGCAATTGCTATTCTAATAGTTATGTATTAAAACTTATATTCATCTGTGGTAAGTGTCATTTGTTCTTTACACAAAAAAGGTGATACTGCATTTTCAAATGATCAGGTATGTTGTTTTTTGATTTGTCAAATTTTGCTTTTATTTCCCTTGATGTGAAAGTTGAGTCCCCAAGCTTCTGCACAGGGAAAGAAATTACAACTAACGTGAAAAGACACCCTACTGAATGAGAAAATATTTTCGTGTCATACATGCCAAGAAGAACTAACACTAATAGCTACAAAGAGTTCATGTAACTCAACAAAAATAAAATATGAGTACAAGATCTAAATAGACACTTCTTCAAAGGAGACATACAGATAGCCAATGGGTAACTAAAAGGGTACCCAAAAGTAACTAAAAAGTTTCTCAGCAATACTTACCAAGAAATGGAAATCAAAACCACCTCACACCCATGAGACTGGCCTATATTAGAAAGATCAGAAACAACAAGTGTTGATAAAAGGGTAGGAAAAAAGGAACCCTTGTACACTGTTGGTGGGAATGTAGACCTATCCAGCCATATAACAAAACAGTACAAAGATTTGTCAAAATATTAAAAATAGACCTACTATATGATCCAGCAATTCTGCTTCTAGGTATTCATCCAAAGAAGCAAAAACACTACTTGAAGTATACGCACGTCTATGCTCACTGAAGCACTATTTACAACAGCCATGTTATAGAAATAACCTAATGGCGCAGTAGAGGAGTGGATAGAAAATAAGTGACAAGGGCCTCCCTGGTGGCAGCAGTGGGTTAAAGCACAGCACCAATACTCTAAAGCCACTTCAGCATGAGTTCGATCCCCTTCCCGGAGGTGATCCACATGGCACAGCAGACCTCTCCTGACCCGCCCGCTGCTCCCCTCAGCAGTGTACTTTGTCGATCAGCCTGTTCTGTTCCCCACTCTGTCTTTGGTGACTCCTCTCACTGCTCCTGAACCTCTGGCCTGTACCCCAGTTCCGTATGCATAAATAAATAAATCTTTTTAAAAAATAAGTGACATATATATATATACACAATGGGACTCTACTCAGCTATAAAAACCAAATGAAATCTTGCCATTTATATAACATGGCTGGAACTGGGAAGTTCTATGCTAAGCAAAATAAATAAGTCAGAAGGAAAAAGTAAAATTCTAGATTAATTCACTCAATGTAGAATGTAACGAAATAAAACAAAGAACAGATTAAACTAAACCAAAACAAATCCTAGAAATTGATGACAAAATTGAAGCTACCAGAGGTTAAGAGGTGGGAGTTTTAAGCAAAGGGTGCATCATTATGGAGAATTACGGATGCTTTGGTAGTGTCTATGATGTGGTAACATCTGAAGAGAGGTGAACCTATACCCCTGTATCATGTACAGTGCTCTAAACCAATATTAGCTGAATTAAAAAAACAAACAAACCACAATTCCATTTTTTTTTTTGACTGGTCAAAATTAAATTAGAGGCGAAGTCTCGGAAGCCAATAAATATCAAGAAATATGTGCCTGACAATATGCGAGGTGCCAGGTATTTATGGGTGGAGAGGGAAAGGGGAGGAGGAAAGTGATGCAATCCTTGTCTTCATGACAGCTTAATGGGAGCACACCTCAAATAGGAATACCTTAATAAATATCATTAATATTGAAGGGAAAAAGTAACATGCTATGAAAGATAAAAATGGGAGACTCTAACTTAGGGTGGACAGTTAAGAAGTATAGTTCCCCCCTGGTTGCTTTTTTTCCTTGCCAGTTTAAATAGATCCAGTCAGTTGAGTACTGGAGATTGCTCAGAGTGAAAAAATTCTGTAAAGCAGTCAAGTGATTTAATTATCATTTCAAGATTTTGTACTCATAGGACTTATTAAACCCCTATCTTTGGCATGAGAGTCAATTATTCTTTCCCTCATTGCACATAAAAACAACCACGTGATTAATATATCATTCCCTTCAGATCTGCTAAGGCTTCCTAACATGACCCTCATTTTGTGTTTTGTGGAAGTGAAAGCCTGTTCCCATACTTTAGTAAATTCCTGAGGACCGGATTCTCATGGTAAAGTCTAGCCCTGAATAGCTGTTTTTGCAAATGGGTTCAGATTTTGGAAAAACGTTGCTCTCATGCTTTTTTTGGTTCTTTGCCAAGTTAACCTAGATATTAAGCTAAGCCTCCTTTACATTGGCACATAGCTGCTCCTACTCTTACAGGATATTTGTAAGTATAGCAGACATTTGTTAAGATTTGAGTGGGGAGTGGGGTGCAAAGTTTTCATTAGCATAAGTCAACTGCGTCAACAGAAAGTTCCTATTGCAATATCTTAACCAAAGTTATCCACCCAGCAGAGGATGATTTCTTGTTTGTATCACAATACAAAGATAATTGGAAGGGGCCTGTAAAGTTGATCCTTCATAGCCTGAAGCTATTACATTAAAAACCTTTGCTTTTTCTTCCCCAGATTCCTGAGACTCTCATTGTCCATCTAAATTACTTATGAAAGAAGACAGTTTTTCACTAGAGAATTCCTCACAAGTTTGAAGTTTGATGAAATAACAGATGATGTCTGTGCCTTTGAAATTAGTATAAATGTATTCTTGGGAATTAGAGGCCTGGTGCCTGGAAATATATGAAGCCTCAAGATAAAAATAACCTGTTTCTGGTTCAAAACAATTCCCCCAGAGACCATATCTGTACTCTCCCCCTCCTTTGGGAGGAATTGTTTCTTTGGTCCCCATTGCTCTCATAGGCAGTCTAAATCCTCTAAATAAGATAGGGCTGTGTGTGTACATGTATGTGTTAACATGTAAGTGTGTGTGTTCATACAGATGAGTGTTGCATTCTCTCCTCCTTCGTGGTGAAACAGAAACACGGGACCCAAATCCTGTCAGGTCTTCCAAAACAGAAGGAGCAAAGAGAAAAAATGTAGTGGTGCTCTAGCCCTTGAGTTCTTTCTGGTTGGCTATATGAGCCAATAGGTGGCCTCTTTGTTCAAATTTGGTCTGTCACAACCAAAAGATTTTTGATTTAAACAAAAAACATGGCAATTGTCCTAAAGAGCCTTTTTTTTTTTTTAATATCATACTTATACAACTCCCCCAACATATTTTTATCTTAAACCACACTTCTATCTTGTTGAAAAGAATGCTGGGCTAATCCCAGGTCCCAGGTCTGTACATACTCCTTCCCACATAAGAGGCTCTTGGGGTGGGAAAGACAAAGGAATACTCATTACTCTGTTCAGAATAGGGTCAAGTTACACCTTTTCCATGAAGGATCTGTTTCCTGAGGATCTGCAAAATTGTGGTCTTTTTATATACTTTCTATGGGGATGTATTTGGGGGGTGAGGGCAATAGAAACAGAATGTGCAACATGTGGAAAATTCTGCTGAGCCATCTGGTATCAGGAGAATTTGCCCAGCTTGCTTCCTGGAGGTTGTGATACAATTTATAAATAATTTATAACACAAGGACTTGAAGCAGCTGAAAGGAAAGCTCAGTGCTATCTCAAGTTGTTGGAAGCTATGAGCCCGGAGCCACCTCCCCCACTACAAAAAAAAATGCCAGTTTTGAATGGAAAGGAAACACTTGTAGCTCCATTTCCTCTCAAGCACAAGCAGCTCTAAAAAAAGCAATGTGAACAGAATGCCTCAGAAAGAGTTGTAGCTATCATTTGCAAAGTGAAGAGGAAGCAAAGCAATAGTCTTAACAGACTCAGTTTGAAACTAGAGCAAGCAAACAGAATTGCAAATTAGAAAATATATCCTAGTGAGATAGAAACACCAGATATGATCAACCTCACTGTGCAGGGAGAGGTTGTGGGGTTTCTCTCCAATTAGGTGCACATATAGCTGCATGTTCCAATCAAGTGTTGACCCTTGTTTATTTCTTCTTATACCTGGGAGTTTCTATTTGAATTTTAACCACCTTGTTTGGGTGGATGATCAACCACAGCAGGATATGGCTTTTTTTTTTTTTTTAAGTGGGATTTAGTACAAACCAAAACCCTGCATGAATGAAACATCTCCCCACAAATTTCATTTGTTTTCATTGTAAATTTTCACAAAATAAAAGGAACCTGTGCTACGAAATATCCATGTCACTTATGCCATTGACTCACTTTGGACCTTGGTGAAGTAAACCTGTTATTTACTTTCTGTAAAATGGGCATCAAATTTTATGAAATAACCAAATGAGTCATACTGGAGTTGGTGAAGTTCTTTAGATTTATCACATAAGAAGTCTTGGGTTTTGGTTTTTGATTTGGGGTTGATCTTAAAAGTAAATTGCTAAGCATGATGTTTTGCAATTTTGTGGTAAATTGATTAACTGTCCTCTATATCTATTGATGGAAATGATTTACACTAGATCTCTTAATCAAATTAATCTCAATATGAGAGCTAGTGTAAGTCTTAGTTTTAAAGACATTTCAAAGGTCACTAATTTTGTCTTGGTGATTTCAGTCGACAAACGCTGGAACAAACCACAGCACAGCCCATATCCTGTGACCCAACACAGACTTAGGTGTACACCATACTCCAGGTCATGAAAGCTTACCTTCATTGTTTTAACTTGTGCAGTGATTGACAACCCAAGAAAGTAGTAGTGATAAACTGGCAGATCCCACATATTCAAAGTGTAACTTGACTGGGTTATAATTAGGCTGTCTGGCACAATCTGTATACTCCTTTACCCAACCATGCTGCTCCTCATAAACACCTGGAGGTTAAAAATGTTGCACTAATTACAATAGAGAAGATGTGGAATCAATCCCAATGCCCAAAAATAGATGACTGGATCAAGAAGATGTGGTTTTTATACACAATGTAATATTACTTAACAATCAAAAAAGACAAACTCATGTCATTTATGGCAACATGGATAGAACTGAAAAGATAATAAAGTAAGAAAGAACAGCAACTAGCAACTATAAACCAGAGACATTCTACCATTCTATGAGGGAAGAGAAGGGAACAAGATCATAACTGGGTTGGGAAGAACACATGGGATTAAGGTGATTGTACATGCGTGAAGTGGTAGTGGGAAATCCACAGGGATTACAACTGAGATGAAAAAATGTACAAAATGAATAATGATGTTAAAAAAAGACATATATAATAAAAATGTTTAAAAATGTTTAACAGTTTAAATTTAAATACAATACAATTCAATTTTTGGTGTTTAGGTCAATGAATTTTGCCAAGAGCTTATTATCACAATCACAATCAAGATGCCTCCCTGGTGGCTCAAGGGGTTAAGTCTCAGCACTATGAAGCACTCTACGGCCTTCCATCCCTGGCCAGGGAGCTGACCCAGATGGGCATCAGCCCTCTCCTGTCCCATCTGCTGCTCAGTAGATCTGGCTTTTCTGTTTTCAGTTCTGTCTCTCTGTCTCTGGTGAATCCTCTCATCCTCCCCTCCCCACCCTTCCCCCTTCTTCTGGTCTATATCCCAGTTCTTGGATGCATAAAGATATCTTAAAAAAAATAAAAGATGGAATACAGTATGGGAAATTGATTCTTTTACTTTGTACAATGCATTAGCGATTGATCCTTGTGTGTCTCAAAAATGTGTTCCTTTTAGTGCTGAGTACTATTGCCTAATATGGCTGTATCAATTTCTTTACATATTCTTGAAAGGGAGATTGACAATTGGGAGGTTGTTCTCCCAATTGGATGATTATAAGGAAAACTTTACAACCATTATTACATAGAGCTTTGCATGGACGTGCATTTCATTTCTTGGGTTAACACCTAGCAGCATTTTAGAAAGTTTTGAAAAATATTCCATGCCCACTGAATTACAACTTCTTGGGGATGGGGACTTAGCATATGTACTTTAAAAATTCTCTTAAGTGTGACTTTTAAGTGGGCACAGTGTGCCCTTTTGGAGTGGTGAAAATACATACAGTTGATCGTTACAACTTTGTGAATGTACTAAATGCCATTGAATTTTACTCTAAAATGGTTGTTTTATATTTTAAGCTGTATGAATTCTACTTTAATTTCTTAAAAGTGAAAAGCCAACTGAACAAAAACTCTCCCAAGGGATTCTGATGTTTGGAAGCCCTGATCTTGGGAAGTTATATCAGAGTAGGTTTCATAGTCACAAGATACAGTGCAGACCTGACAGTGTGAGTATATATCACTGATCAAAATTCCTGTCATTCACCTAGATTGTATGTAAACACAAGAAAAAAAAGGAAGGAACAGCCAACCACATCCACCTCTACTAGTTCACCTTTTCCTGATTTCTCAAACTGATTTGAGACTAGGAACAATTACTACAGATTTGGGGACAGCCCCAGACTAGAGGGATGGCTAGGTAAATTTGTAGGGGAGGTAACTACTTCTTTATTTCCCTTTCTGGACTTCTCCCCATAGTCTTTATCTCCCTTTCGGGACTTCTACCCATGGTCTCTCAGGATGGAGAGCTCTGTGATTGTCTATGCACTAGACCAGTTAGGGGCTCTTCTCTTTGTTCAAACTTCTCTTCCCTCTACCCTACCTTCTCAGAAGACTTAGTGTGGTAAATGGCAGAGTCTTATTATGTTTGCCTGCTTCCAACTGACTTTTCTTCTCTTGTCATTATTACCTGAAGACATGGTAGGTTTGTTGGTGCAGGTATTCTTGGGGTGGGGGAATATTCAGATGCATTTTATGGGTCATTGACTTGTGCATAAGACAGTTCAAAATTCTAGAGTATTATATGGAAGATTGTATTAACAGGTTCATCATTCCCTCTAACCAGTAGTTAGCCAACCAGCTAGTAAATAAATACAGAAATCTCTTATGTCTATGCTACTCTGCTCTATGAGAAAACACGATGTATGGAAGGCTAGGGGAAGAGACAAAGATGAAAAAGATAAATAACTGCCTTAAGTCAGTTATATGTGGGAGTTATCATCTAGGAGACTATCTGAAAATCTTCATTGGCATATAATGATGATTCCTAAGGAATACAAAACATCTGCATCACAGGCTATAGGAAAGACCAAAAATGCACATAGTGGTATCTGGGCAAATCACCTCATGACACATTTTCCACAAGGCCATGTTCCCCTGTATCCACATCTCCTTTGATTATACTAGTGGCTGTCAAGCCATGTTCTGTAGTTAGTAAAGCTTTCTTTGTGGGAATAGTGGCCTAACTACAGACAGAAGTTCATGCTGAGTTCTATTTATAGCTTCTGATGATGCATTAATATAATACCTTCGAAAAGACTAGTTCTAGAATCTGTCTTCTATTACCTTGTTAATCACAAACATTCTTACTGACTGTTCTGATGAAATAGCATGAATTGCCTATAAAATACTTCCAGCAATTTCCATGTCAGCCTTTTAATTGGTATTTTAGCCACATTTACACTCAGTATTGTAAACAGTACCTGCATCTTCTGGTGCTTACTAACAAATAATTTTTGTGTTAAGGGGGGAAAAATTGGCTAGTAGTCTTCTGAAGAGTTAAAACCAGCAGTTGATCTGGAAAATATGTTAACCAACCTTCAAAAGTATTTCCGTTCCCGGAAGTCTTCATGTCCTCTGTGACTATGCTCTTTGTGACATTTCCATACATGTGACCTTCACATTCACCACTTATATTCTAACACAGAGGTCTTGGTCAGGTTTTGTAGAGATGATTAGGTAAGACTTTGAAGCTGCTGTACTTTACCAATTCAGTCTGAAAAACAATCTCTGTGGTTAAGCATGTTAAATCCCCTGTGTTTTCATAACAGCTTGGCTAAAGGTTTTTACTAGGAAGGTTGTAGGGTGAGTGGGAGATAACTTCAACAAGAAAGCACCCTCTGAAATGAATTCAAAGGAGTTACTCACCAACTTTGCATTTTGATGGAATCTCACAAATAGATATTATTCTGTGCTTTGTTAAAAATACAGCATATAATGAAGCCTACCAATGCCAAGTGCTAGCAAGCATTTGAAGAAACTGGAACTTTAATATATTGCTGATAGAATTTAAAAATGATACAGGCAAACTATTTGGCAGTTTGTTATAAAGGTAAGCACATTTAACATGTAACATCATCTCAGTTCTGGGTACTTACCCAAGAGAAATAAAAACATTTACTCCTGGCAGGGTATGGGGTATGGGGTGGAAACAGCACCTCCAGCAATGTGACAAGTCTGAGGAACTGGCACTATGGAAAGCAAAGAGAACTAAGAGGAAGCAAAATTTAGCCTGGAGGCAGCTAGTACTGGTAGGGTGCAGTAGGCATTTTGGCCTTTATTCTGATTAGTGAGAGACTATTAAGTGTTTGAACAACAGGGTGACATAATCAGACATGTCTATTATCAAGTTCAGTCTGGCAACATTGTGAGAATGACTGCAAGCAGGGTGTAGAAATGTCTGGGAGAATTTGCAACAGGGCTTGGTTAAGATTATGGCATTGGAGATGTTGTCTTTTATCATTCAGAACCCCTGAAATAGTTTGCAATGATGACTTTCGTACAATAATAGTTCCAGTAGAAGCAAAACTGATGAATTGCTTCTTTCAAAATTGGTATACTATAGAAATACTCAATATTTTTTAAAAAATTATGTGACATTAAGGGAAATTATAAAATAATAAGAAGCATATGAAGTCACCTACCCATGAAAAACTTTTTATAAACAAGTCTGTGCTTGATTTGAAAAGGCATTGAAAACTCTACATGGAATTCAGTGATATCAGGACTTTCAAACAACAATAGCTGTAAGCAATAGATGAGGTGCCATTCAGGGGCTGCACAAAGCCAAGCTGTAGTCTTCTGTTAAGAATGTGGTGGCAGGATTCCCAGAAGAGGTTGGGTGGATGACTGCAAAAGTGACAATCAAAAAATTACCTGCCAAAAGGCAATAAAGCATATATTAATAGCAAAACTCTCAAAGGGCATTTAAAAACTTGGGATACTGGTTTCTTACAAATAGGTATTATAGTGGCAGTTCATGGGTAATGTGGTGATGGAGATTTATGGGGACTGCACAAGAGCAGAGAAGTCAACTATTATAGAAAAATAAACAACAATGTTAGAAAAAATTAATTAAAAATGTATCTATTTTTCTTGGTAAGTCCTTTGATTTTTGGAATAAGCAAGATGGAGCCAGGTACATACATATATTCATATAGATACACAGGTATACATATACTAGTGTGTGTGTGTCATTCAAGTATTTAAAGTTCTTAAGCCCAAAATGTAGTGGGTTAGGAGCAGGGTAAGAGATTAGCAGACTTCTTGTATACAGAGGAAATAGCTGCAACAACTCAATTTTTTAGTTTGTAGCAGAGGTTGAACCACCACATCTTGTGAACCAAATGATACTAGTTTTATTGTAATCATTGAGTTAGGAATAATTTTTAGTGTTAGATTAAACTTTTAAAATTGAGATAATTATAGATTCACATGCTGTGATAAGAAGTAAGGTTAAAAAAAAAAAGATAAGGCCCTCCCAGGTGGCGCAGCGGGTTAAAGCACAGCACTGAGAAGCTTAAGCCACTTCCGCATGAGTTCGATTCCCGCCTGCCCCGGAGGTGACCACATGGCGAGGCAGACCTCTCCTGGCCCGTCCGCTGCTCCCCTCAGCAGTGTACTTCGTCGATCTGCCTGTTCTGCTCCCTACTCAGTCTCTGGTGAAGCCTCTCACCGCCTCTGAGCTTCTGGTCTGTATGCAGAAATAAATAAATCTTTAAAAAAAAAAAAAAGATAAATTGGATTCATCAAAATTTAAAAAATTGTGTATCGAAGGACGCCATGAAGAGAGTAAGAGGTAATTCATAGAATTTGAAGAAATATTTTCAAATTATATCTTATAAGGGATTAATATCCGGGGTATAAAAAGAGTTCTTACAACTAAACAACCACAATAAAGGCAACTGAAAATGTTGTGAAAAGTAATAGACATTTCTTCAAAGACATATAAAGGTGAATAAGCCCATGAAAAGATGCTCAATGTCATCAATCATGAGGGAAATGAAAATGAAAGCCAGGAAGATATAGTAATTCACAGCCATTCAGGCAGCTATTAAAAATAAGAAAGACCTGATTTGTAATTTAAAAATTAAATTATAATCAATTGATTTTACATTTTAGATATATTTTATTTTATATTGTTGGGAATGTTGTGAAAAGTAAGTTCTCATTAGAGAGCTCAATCCCTCCGGAGCCATTGTTCCTGGAAGGTGCTTGCGGGTGGGTTCCCAGAGATAAGCCTAGATTCCGGCTTGACCAAGGTAAGTTTCCAGCGCCTGCTGTATCCCTAACATCTGGACAAACAGGAATTTGTGGGCACCCACCACCAACGGAAAATCCCCAGCCCTACTAACTGCCCTTATAAACCCCATTCTGTAGATCTTCAGGAATCCTTCCTTGAGGGGTGCGCCTGCTGTGACAGGGCACGTAAAGGAAGGATCCTGGCTCGAGCTGGCCTAATAAAGTCTTGTTTGTTTTTGCATCCATCCGACACGGGCCTCAGTCGTTACTGAACGTGGCAATATTTTACACTCCAACAATATTTATTTTGCCAGTCCAATAAAAAAAAAAATTAAGAGCTCCCCATTCTGTTTCCCCTGCAAAACCACCAATCTCCATGAAACTTATAGTCTTCATCTTCATGTAGATTCAATGTATTAATCTCTAATGTGCTCCTTTGCTACAGAGAGAATGTTTACATTCAGATATTGAAACTTAATTTCCAATGTGAAGGTATTTGGAGGTGGGACCTTTGGAGGTGATGAACTTATGAAGGTGGAGCTCTAATAAAAGAGACCCCACATGAAGATACTATGCGAAGATAGTCATCTGTGAACCAGGAAGTGGGCTCTCACGAGACACCAAATCAATGTCATCTTGATCTTGCATTTCCGAAGTTCTAAATCTGTGAGAAGCAAGTCTCTGTTGTTTATAAATCACCCTGTCTATGGTACTTTATTGTAGCAGCCAGAAGTGACTAGGGCACCTGATTGACTCTGGAGAGTAAAGTACTTTTGAATGTTTACTTCCCATTCTTATGTGGGAAGCAATTGTCATTTCAATATTTAAGTGGAAATAAAATACTTGGATCAACCTGGTTCATACAGAATCTCAAAGTTATCCCTAAGTGACTATCTTCTCTTTGTAGGAATTGGAGAAACCATTTGTGAAAGATGTTTCTGATTGAAACATAGTCTACTTGCCTGTGACTATGTAGGGGTCTCTTTTTTTCTCATTTTTAGAATAAACCTATATATCTTCAATATGTTAGTGAGAGGGCTTGTAGGAGGGTAAAAGGATCTTAGAACTAGAAATTCTAGGACAATGGTTAAGTACCTCCTCTTTAGATTCTGTTCCCATTCTAACCTGAATCTGAAACTCTGAGTAATTAAAAATTTGATATTAGGGCTACTTAGGTCAGTGTGGTCCAGATTAAAAGAGGCCAGACCAGAGTTAACCTGGCAGAATTAAACTCTTTACTTGCTAAACTGCAATTTTCCTACCTTCAGGCTACACCAGTCCTTAATTGCTTCTTCCAGGAGGCCTAGAGTCCCCAGAGAGAAAGCTCAGGTCCTGGGGGCAAGGCTCAGGGAGGGTGGCCCTTTCCTCTCATAGGTCTCTTCTGAATTGTTTCTGGTGAAATTCTAGGCCCAGAGCCCCTTCCTGCTTTTAGGCAGCCTTCACTGGAACTTTTTTTTGGGTCCATCTGCCCTAAGTTCATTCAGTTGATAACTTGAGTACTCTGGATCTTGGAAATACCCTCAGAACACCAGAAACTTATCAGGAATGGGGATGGACAGACATAATGGGGGGTAATTTCTGAGTGTAGCAAAGATGCGTTAGAATAAACTGCCACTATTAATGTTCCCTCAGGTTAAATGAGAAAATGCTGGGTGATGTGCAAGATTCACTTGACACTCTTACTGACCAAGCAGAAGTGTGAGTATGAAGAGGGGAAGTGGAAAGGAGCAAAGAAGGATGCTTCTTATCTCAATACTCTTCCTTAAAAAAATTTTCAGTTTGTGGTAACTAAAGAATTTGCTATAAATCTATATACACTAAAACTCTAAGAAGAATGCACTGAAAAAAAAAATGTTCTATTAATCTATGTCCCTGTAAGATCAACAAAATCACATTGATAACAATTAGAAATAAAGGAATGAAGGCAACATAAAGTGGAGCCAGGATTGTGACTGTGGGAGCATGCTGTAATCACAAGGCAAGGCTCAGCTGCAAACTCAAGTCCAGGCTTACTAGCAAACAACTCCAAGTGGAGAGTGTGGCTGGTTATATTGTTCACATAGTAGATAAGAAAAAAAGCCCAGTGGCTCCAAATAAGTAAATCATTCTTACAAATAATTAAACCCGAAGTAAACCATTCTCTTCTACAACCAGACAAATTCTTTAGAGAGTCTCTTGGAATAGAATAGAACAATATAAACAGTGTTCTCACACCCATGCAGGAGATCCAGTGAAAAGCCCTTTCTAATAGCATGCTTCTGTACAGTAAATTGTACTTAGGGAGGGTGTGTGGCGGTGTCTTTGAACTATTGTTCATATCGAGTATATTGACAATATGGAAATATTGTGTTCATAATGCTTGAGAGCCATAAACAAATTGCCAATTTAGCATATTTTGATGTTTCAGGGAGGAAAACCCATAGCTATTTTCTAATAGAAGGTGAAAGTCTTGCCTTCAAATTTCTAAGTCACTATTCCCTTCCTCTACCCATACACAAGTACACTCACACTTTTCTCAAAAATTTTATTTCATGACTTTGTTGCAAGAGGGAATGGTTAAGCTATAATAAATGGCTTCACAATTAAATCAGGAGCCACCAATCAAGACAAGTTAAGTACTGAGACTAGGTAATAAATTATAATTAAAATAATTTCATTCTTAAGGGCCAGGTTTTATGGGTCTTGAAGTTTATACAATTTGGGGTACTCTCCTTAAGAACATAAAAAATGATCTACAGGCCCTCCCTGGTGGCAAAGTGGGTTAAAGTACAGCACGAACTAAAGCCACTTCAGTATGAGTTTGATTCCCAGCCAGGAAGGACCCACATGGTGTGGCAGACCTCTCCTGATCTTCCTGCTGTTTCCCTCAGCAGTGTAATTTGTCAGTTGGCCTATTCTGCTACCCACTCTGTCTCTGGTGAATCCTCTTACCGCCCCTGCACCTCTGGCCATTACCCCAGTTCTGTATGCATAAATAATGAAATCTTTTTTTGAAAGATCTACAAATAAAATATATAGAAGGAGAAAATAAACCACAACCAGTTGCTGGAACCACAAAGATTCAAATCCTTTTCTTCTGAGATCAGGCAGTTTACGAGAAATGTTCACACAGAAATGCTTCCTGATTGTAACCTGCCCTCCCTTTCCCCCAGCAACCAATGCTCTGAACTCACAGAGGCCTGTGTTAGTGAAACCCCCTCCTCTCCCAGCTTGACTTTCGTTAATTCAGGGCTTTGTAAAAAATCTCAGTTCCCGTCAGTAAGTCCATCATCTTTTCCCTTCCTCTAATAATGCAAATTTTGAACTGTTATTGACAAGACCCTCAAGGAAATCAATACCATTTTTTGAAAATGAGCTTACATCCATCTAGAAGATAAAAGTTCCTGATCTTATTCTTTTTAAAGTGATTATTTGCCAACACACACATGTCAGGCTCTAAATATGAGGAATCCTTGGCTGCCAGCACCAGTGAATTTCCAGAAAAGTGTTTTGGGGCCAAATTGGAGACCTGTGAGAATTGCTCTGCTATGTGAGGCCAGCAGCTGGGATCTGGGAAAGGGTGTGATATCTCTGAATTCTACTTTCTATATTTCTTGTTCCCTACTCAAATTCATTTTGCTTTAACTTCTTCGATGAAGAATCGTGACCAAGTCAATGACAAGTGCTGAGAATTTTAACTTTGGCTTTGTAACACATGCATTTGTCCCATTAGACAAAGCAAATGGGAAAAGGTTACATACGACTTGGAGAAAATCTAAAATGATTTTAAAAGGAAACCTCTGGCACACAGGTTTTGCTAAGAGTATTTCCTCTTTGTTTCTTGTAATTTTACTCTGGGATTTAGGCAGTGTTAGCATATTTGCCACACAATAGATTTCCTGTAGTAAGAGGAAAGAGTATAGGGTCAAGTTTATCTGAAGGAAGGGTAGGTCCACTGATGATTAACACAGAATGAAAAGTGGTTAGTTTTTAAAAAACAGAAAAACAATCTTTTTAATACAGGAAGATTACCCCCTACGCCATGTGCTAGGAGTAGTAAACTGGGAGGTGTCGCATGGTAGTGATTCTCTCTGGCTCCTGGAAGGTGATTGTGATGGGGAGCTAGGTGAGTGTTAGTGACCAGGGGAGGAAGGGCTCTCCAGGACTGAAAAGCAAAGCGATTCTTAAGGCTAATTACTTATTTACCCTTCAGATCCATGGGTCTCTGGAGAAACCCGGGAAGTCTGCCTCAGAGGCCACAGAGCTGCCGGTGAGATCATACATAACAGGCTGATAAATCAATGTTTTAGAGGAAACTACACATAGGAGGGAAATGGGAAAGAATGAAAAAAAGGACTGGAAAGCAAATGTAAATTCAAGTCCAAGTTAAAAAGGGAAAAGAGTGATAGACCG
Organism: Condylura cristata; assembly: GCF_000260355.1. Classification (NCBI taxonomy): domain Eukaryota; kingdom Metazoa; phylum Chordata; class Mammalia; order Eulipotyphla; family Talpidae; genus Condylura; species Condylura cristata. Next base: position 48,652,041 of record NW_004567108.1, on the reverse strand, counting down.
AACATACACAATTACAGAAAACTCTCTGTAACAGTATGGTATTTTAGAGGTTTGATCTGGATAAAAACTTAAACTGCATATTAATTTTAAAAGTAAGCATAAGTTCATTATTTTAAAGTATATTCCTTAACAATTTAAATAGCTAAGGAAACAAGTACAAATCTTCCTGGCATAGCTTAAATGCCTAGATGAAAAAAAAATTGTAATTGGGTCCGCGAGTTATTTCTATCTAAATAGATGGTTTGAAAATTACTTTAAATACTTGAAAATGGTTTGTTTCTTAAAGATGGTGCACGTGCTTCTGGTCTTTGTTTTGTAAATCTTATTTAAAAATGATTACTTTAACAGAATTTTGGCAATTTCTTAAAATTTTCTTTACTCATTTTAGTAGGAAGAGAAAGAATCCATGGAGAATATACTAGTCTTTTGCAACAATGGTTTTCATTTATTTTCAACCAAAAATGGTTTTCATTTATTTTGTATATGCTATTTACCAGGCTCCACATCTGATCTCTTTTTGAGATAGCATTTTTTTGAATTGGTAATCTCCATCAACTAAAAGATAAAAGGGAATTTAAGTGCACACACAAGATGCTCATAAAGTAATTCTTCTTTCCATTCTTCTTCCCTAATCTTTACCTCCAGATTGACCACAGTTTACCCAGTTTCTTATATTTGCCTCCAAGATATTGCATCATGCATTTAAAATGTATTGTCTCACATAATCTTTACTACATTCTTATGTGACAACTACTATTATCTTTATTCATAGATAAAGAAACTGAAGCACAAAGGTACTTGCCCCAAATCACAAGAAAATAGGAGAACCAGGATCAGAAAGCACATCACAGCTGTACTTCCTTCCCATTATCTTCACTCCAGATGGCCTCAAAGCCTGGTCTCTATTCTCTTTCCTTCACTGCTTTGTTTAAAGCCTGCCATCTTTCAGGGCTATAATGATGATGATGATGGTAGGCACTTTTATATATAAATATATACACACACACCATCTTATTTAATCTTCATAACTGCACTATGAATGTGTGCTATTATTTTCCTCATATAACAGAAGTGAAACTGAGAAAATCATAGATAGTAGTGGGGATGAGTCACAGAGCCAGACTAGCCAGGATGGTCTGATCTAAGGTGCTTGCCTCCCAGTTTACCTGCATCCATCCTTCAAAGTCTTCTCTAACTCTTCCAACTTGCAATGATTTCACATTTCTTGGGAGAGACTTTACACTCCTCACCACAAACCCAGATGATATCAGCTTGCAAAATGACTTTTTATGTTCTAGATTCTTCTCTTTCAACTTTGCTGTTTACTCTTGGAGAGCAAAGACTATTTTTAAAGGTTCAATCATAATGCTCAGTAAGTGCCTGGTGAATATAATAAATTGGTTTACTTCTAATAAAAATGTTTTAGCTCCATGTGAGCAAGAATAGAAATCCTAATGAGACCTTAGAAGAAGAAGATGGACTAATGAAAATCAAATTCTTTAAACTATCTGCCTTGAATTATGTCATTTTTTAACTTTTGAAAAATCAAATATACATGGCCAAGAGAAAGTGAGAGGGAAAATGCCCCTTCCTCCATGGGGGTCTCTGCTACAGGCTTTTCAGAGTGTGGTGTTCCTTCTGAGAATGGCTCTTCTGTATCAAAAAACTTTTTTGCTGGCTTTTTTTTTTTTTTTTAACACATTACAGTCTCTAAATACAAGTCAGCTACTTCTTGTGTTCAGCTGAGGATACTGACATGCTGAAAGCCAATCCAACTATCTTACATTAAAGAAAATTAAAAGGATTTTAATTTGAGTTATATAGTTTCTATTTTTCTTTTTAAGATTTATTTATTTATTCATACAGAACTGGGGTACAGGCCAGAGATGCGGAGGTGTGAGAGGATTCACCAGAGACAGAGTGGGGAGCAGAACAGGCAGATCGACCAAGTACACTGCTGAGGGGAGCAGCGGGCGGGTCAGGAGAGGTCTGCCACACCATGTGGATCTCCTCGGGGCAAGTGAAGATCGAACTCGTGAGGAAGTGGCTTAAGCTTCTTAGTGCTGTACTTTAACCGGCTGCACCATCAGGGAGGGCCCTATAGTTTCTATTTTTGGAGCCAAATACTAAGCTGTGACAACACTGTACTTAAAATACCAAACCAGAAAAAACTTCAGGTCCTGTTAATTTGTACTCTAACATTGGGCAGTAAGCTTTAAAATGATGTCAGTGGTGAAAAGAACTGTGGGGGAAATAAAATTGTTTTTATTTTATTTTTTCTGTCTTTAGTAACATTATCTCAACTTGCAAATTAACCCTAATCACAGGCGTGGTCTCTTCTGAAGAGCAAGAGAGCAACATCCTGATGAATCACTTTAGCATAAATTTCCAAGTGAAAGGGGCTTCCTAAGGGTGCTTAGAAGTTCTCCGAATTTCCTCCAGAATTTCATTCTCCATGGTAGTATTCCTACAGCCTAAGGTTATTGTTTAAAAAGTCCCTTTGAATTATTTTATTTTCTTTTTCCTATAACCAAGCTCATTAGCTGCTCTCTGGACTTCTATTTCTTTTGGAAGCGAAATAGGGTATTTCCAACACTGGGTATGACGGGCGGGGACAGTGGCTGGTGTCATGTGGCTGTTTCCTTATTATTGTCTGCTCTAGTTGGGTCCAGGTGCCCTCAGGAATGGATCAGTTAAATTTAAGGATGATGAATTGTTTTTTGAAATATTTAAGCCCCAAACAGAGAGGTTAATGTCGGAGTCCTTCAAAAGCCAAACATGTCTGGAGCCTCTAACTCAGGGCAGCTGAATACCAGGATGGGAGATGAGGATTCTCTGAGGAAAGCTTCCAATTCCTGCCTCAATCTTTGTAGCTGCCTCCTACTTTCTGCATTTTTTTTGAAGCCTTCTTTGCTTTGTGGCAGCTTATTTTTGAATTCTGACACTGGACTTTCTTGGCCTGTGACCTCGGACCCATACAACCTCAGCTAATTTCTCTTCCCTTCTCGGAGTTTATTAAGCTTAGATGCCATGAATGGGCTGAAAAAGTCATCTTTCTTTCTTTCTTTTTTTTTTTAAAGATTTATTTTATTTGTACATACAGAACTGGGGTACAGGCCAGAGGCTCAGGGGTGGTGAGAGGCTTCACCAGAGACAGAGTGGGGAGCAGAACAGGCAGATCTACAAAGTACACTGATGAGGGGAGCAGCGGGTGGGCCGGGAGAGGTCTGCCACGCCATGTGGGCACCTCCCGGGCAGGTGGGAATTGAACTCATGTGGAAGTGGCTTAAGCTTCTCAGTGCAGTGCTTTAACCGACTGCGCCACCAGGGAGGGCCAGAAAAGTCATCTTTCTAACAACCTTCTTCCTCACAACCACTTCTACCCACTCTTTCAACTCCTCTTCCTCAACTCCTCCCCCACCTGGGACACACCCCTACCTTGCCTCCACTGTTTGGGATGTGGTGGTCTCTTGTCATCTTGCCACATTAAATTTACCTCAAGAACAAGAACTGAGTCTTACTCATCGCTGCTTACAATCCACATACACAGTGTTGCAGGAAATAATTGACCTGCATGGAGAGTTTTCCTTTCTAGACTGCCTGTAACCTTTTAAGAAAACATTTAAAAAAGAAAGGCTGTTTTTAAACTTTCAAATTCACACATTTCCATGTAAACAGAAAAATGGAACAGTGTACAGTGAGCACTCGTTTCTAAAGGTTTAACTAGATTTACCAGTTCCCTACATCTTGCCATACTAATTTCGCCTGTTCTTTTTGTCTAAATATTTCAATGTAAATTTCAAATATAATAACATTGCATTTTTACAAGTGTGCCTCTCTTTATAAAAAACATTTCCTCACAGAACAATAATATTGTTGGTGTTCAGACTGAGGGGTACCCTGGGACATCCAAACCTGCATGCTTTAAATGGGTTATACCACTTGCTGCATACAAACAAAACATTCTCTTGGTGTGAAAGAACTTCAATAGAATTAGTGTGCATAGAGAGAGAAGAAAGAATAATAGTTTCCCAATAAAAGGACATTGTTTCCAATAAAATACCCAGAGTTACCCATCACCTCATGGACAAATGCCCAAACAGGGTTGGCCCAGAATGAGGTTCACCAGGCCTGAAAACTTTCCAGAAATGGGGAATTTCCTTCTGGTTGGGAACCATAGGAAAGGGGTAAAAGGAGCCAGGGATGTCTGCAATCAAAGGAACAATATCAAAGTATAAATCAAGTTAAAGTTTACCTTTGTCACCTTCCCACAGGTCCTTCACCTAGACCTCTTCCAAGTGTCTCTACATGCCTCAACTCCATGTCTCCTTCCTCCTGGTGCAAGTCCAAAGCTGAGAAGCAAACACAACTTCTTCACATGCATCTCCATACATCTCATCCTCCATGGCTCTTCTTTCAAGTCACCCTCAGCTTGTCCTCCCTGCTCATCCCTACCCTTTATTAGGTGGGATAGGGAACAGAGAACCTCCCCTTTTCATAGAGCTAACATCAAAAATACTATATACTATCAGACCATGAACATATGCATATATATATATATATATATATATATATATATATATCACCCACCTAATGAAATAAACATTAGCTCTCAAATATCACCTTTGTTTCCAGAAGAATTTCCTTTTTTTTCCCTACAACTGGTTTATTCAAACTAAAATCCCTCTGGGGTCCACACATTTCATTTGGTTGCTATGTCTCTCAATTTCTTTTAACTTAAGTTGCTTCCCCCTTTTCCCCTGTTACTGACTTGCTGAAGAAATCCTGCCAGTTCTGTTCAAAGTCCCACTTTCATGGTGCTATTTAATGTCATCAGACTTGCAAAGTGGAGCTGGTCTAAGGAATATACACAGCCATCCACGAGTTTTTTTTTTTCTATTCTAGCGGCTTTCCACTTTCGTCTTCTTTACCCCATGATCTAAGGACAAACCCTCAGTGTACTAAAACTAAAGTCTTATCCCTCTGTGTTCTACCTCTAGCATCTTCTAAGTGGATGTATCCTTCCTGGCCTGGTTGGCTGAAATCCCTAATAAATAAAATCTGCATAGATAGCTTTCCCTATAGCTGCTAGGAACAACCACATGAATGAAGCTCCAGAGCCCTCAAAACATGCCAGGGAGAAAGTATTTGAACTTGGGGTTCTGAATCTTCATTATGGGTAGCAGCCAGCAGTCACCATTTTTGAGTGCACTGGAAACTCTCTCCTAACTTCTATGAATTCAATAAATGTCTTGCATCCCCAGAAAAAACCACCTGTTTTCTAAGCACTCTGAGGTGCAGAAACATCATCCCCACTCTCTTCCCCTAGGCAGATGGTCTATTTCCAGGCAGAAAATCATTCACACTGGCTGCTCCTGCCCACAAAAAAATGACTCCATTGATTTGACTGAGAAATGTGAGGGATTTGGGCCACAGTCTCTGCCATAGGTCAACAGGGAATTGTCTTGGCGAACATACTTTAGCAAAGAGCCAAGAAGAACAGGATCTACTCTTCAGAGGGAGGGGAAAGATGGATAGCTGGGCAAGGAAAAATGGAGATAGTGGGGGAGTTGTGAACAGCTGTGTGTTTAGATCCAAGGCTCCAGGTCATGAGCAGTCAGAGAACATGAAAATTTTCAAGTTTCAAAATTCTCAATGTTCCAGGCACAAAAAGGGTGGATTAGACAATGGAATAGTTTCCTGCCAGTTGGGGGTGTAGATATTGGAAACCCTGAACAGACTGTTTCTTCTAGCCCTATATGCATGTCTAACTGTTGACTTAGGCTTGCTGGATTTCAATGTGCATTTATTTATTTTTAACAGGAAAAAACATTCAACAGTTATACTTCTAACAGTGGAGTAATATTCATTAGTATTCCTCTAGAAATGATAAGATACTGGTAAGTCATGAAAGAGAGAAAAGAGAATACTTAATACTTTCACACAATATTTCAAGTAGGGGTTAGTTAAAAATTTTGATTTCCTGGGCTCTTCCTTTTTTTTTTTTTTTTAAAGATTTATTTATTCATACAGAACTGGGGTACAGGCCAGAGATGCGGAGGGTGAGAGGATTCACCAAGGACAGAGTGGGGAGCAGAACAGGCAGATCAACGAAGTACACTGCTGAGGGGAGCAGCGGGTGGGCCAGGAGAGGTCTGCCACGCCATGTGGATCTCCTCCAGGGCAGGCGGGGATAGAACTCCTGTGGAAGTGGCTCAAGCTTCTCAGTGCTGTGCTTTAACCTGCTGCACCACCAGGGAGGGCCCCTGGGCTCTCCCTTTTAAGAACTGTTTCCTGTTTTTTCCCTTTTGCCTATTTCTCCCACTCCCCACACTCTTTCTCTACTTTCATTTCAGCTGGCAAAATCAGAACATTATTTGGTTTTGACATCTGATGTTTATGAAATCCTTTTCTCCAGAGGTTTTACTAAAGCAGTTTTGTGTCTCTCATTTTAATAACAGCTGAGAGAGCAAGAGAGAGTGAGACAGAAAGTCAGAGAGACAGAGAGAGTTTTGAGTGGGGAGAGGGTTGCTGGCAACAGATTGGTGACCTCTCATGGACTCCCCTCTTTCTGGTAGACAAAAACCTGTTCCTCAGAGAGAGGGAAGAGGGTGGGGAGTGGGAGAAGCTTCTTTGATTCCTCTTCCCAATTTTGGCAAATAACTTGGTTGATTCGGAAAGCAGATTGCTGCGAACTAAGGAAAGCCAGAACCTTAAAAACTTTAAGGCAAGAGCCTAAAACACATCCTCTGAGATGGAGTCTGAACCATTGCACATGAAGAGTCACCTACAGCTTTTGGAAATCAGTTGCATGGAGTGGCTATCTCCCTTCCTGTGAAGTCGCTGAGGGACCTGGGCATTGCGAGACAGCTGGAGCTTCCTAGGAATGCATTATGAAGCCAAGAGAGTAACAGGAAATAAGCACTTGGGCTTTAAAGCAGATTAGTGTTTATTGAAGCCAATGAATACAGACTCATCAAACAAACATAAAACTGAGAGGTAGGAGGGAGAGAAAGAAGAGAACATTTAGCATCTTCAATTTCTGAATAACTTCAGTGTAGTTTTTTAGAGGCTGATTGTGGTAGTCTAAGTGGATTACACTGGCCCTTTCTGGACAGCCATTAGATTCTTTAGGATTCCTTCTCTATAGCCTCTGCTTCTTTAAGGTCAGCTCCAACTTCAATAATCCATTCTTAGGGGCCTCCAGATTTCTTATACTTCAAAAAACTTTCCCCAACATTCCAGTGATTGGAAGGTGCCCTGGGTACATAGCAATTAAGCTGATAACCCAAGAGTTATCATTAGCTATGATGGTTCCCACTTATATGCAGCTGCTTTGCATTACAACTCCAAGCAGGCTGTGAACTGGACTTTCTGAATGCAGGGTGGGGGGGAGAGGGAAGGAGAGAGGGCAGTTAGGAAGGAACAAAGTGCATATAAAGAGAGAGAAGGGGGAGGACGAGAAGATGACATATTGAAGGAAAATCTGGGAAAAGATACTTGGAATAGACATCTGGGAAGCTACTCCTGGTCCCAGGCAAAAAATAATAACAGATGAAATGTTGACCTCATGTTGGATTATGTGGTACATCTTGAATTTAAAGTCTCTCCTTCTGGCACCTGCCTAACCTCTTTCTAGTGGTTTCCTGCCAAAGTACTTTAGACTCATGCAAGCTTTCAGGCCTCAGCTGCCCTACCTCAGAGTAAGCCTATTTAGCTGGGCATCTACCCATAAGAAGATGGATAAGTTTTGGCATTTGATATTCTTTTTTCTCTTTATGCACCTCAATTCTATTAAAAATCTTTCACACTAAGAATACTTCCTTTGCCTTCATGCGTTTGTATGGCCAGATGCCCTTGTGGAATGTGTACCCCTTCAAAGTTTGGAATACCTTGGTGCACTAACACCTTCATCAATTGTCTTACCACACTGTTGCCAGTGCCAGTTCTCCTGGATTGTTTTTTCTTTTATAAACCCCTGGGGGCAGGACCACATCTAATTGACTGTACCATTTTCATTATTTTGCACAACGCTGACAAGAATGGTTGTTGAATAAATGACTGAGAATCTAACCAATGCTTGTGGTTCAATGACAGGGCCTGTTTTGAGGACATTAAAAGTCTTATGCTCCTTTCATCATCAAGAAAAATATTCATTGTGCACTTATTATGTATCATGCTATTTTTCCAGGGATAGGCCAAGAAGCCAAACCACTTCCTTATTTCTCCATTGAATTGACATTTAAATAAAGTCACTTTCAGTTTTCTTTCTTTTCATTTATTTCTAGTAATTAAAGCTGAGACCATTCTTGTAAGGATAATCACTTATTTTAAGAAACCTCAGGGTGATAGGTTTCCTGGCTATCCGTGATGCATGTAGCTATTCATTATTTGACTGGAAATACTGATGGTAACTCACTATTTAAAAATGGACTTGTTAAGGATTGTTTTAAAATATTTTGAGCAGGGACACATGGTTTCCATCTCTGATAATTAAATGAAAAGCAAACATATAAGCTATATTTTGGTTTGTTTTTAGGGATACAATTGTTAATATGTACTGAGAAAAGGGCAGTCATTGTGCAGCACAGCGAAGTCGTTATTTAAGAGTCTATGGGAATTTTTGCTAGCAAATTGGATATGGGAGCAAACAGATGTTTACATGTCTGAGATTTTGTAGTTGTAATCCCAAGAGTATTTACTCACATTTTTTCATGGAATTGTTTGCAAAGATCCAACAAGGAGCCAGATCCAACAATTCCTGGATCAAGTAATTTCACCTCATCTTTACAGAGAAGAAATCAAACATTAAATGCAGCCTTTAAACCATAATTCAGACTGAGGGTGGAGGGGGAGAGGCAGGGGGCCATTTTCTTAGCCCATTCAGGTTGCTATTACACAGTACACAGACTGGGTGATTTATTTAACAGAAATTGCTCACAGTTTTGGAGGCTGGGAAGGTCAACATCAAGGTGCAGGCTGTCTTCTCCCTGTATCCTCCCAGGGGGTGGGAAACACAGGAGCACACCAATCCATTCATGAAGGCTATCCCCCTGAGACCTAATCAAAGGTGATAGTGTTAGTAGGTGGGATCTTGGGGAGGTGATAGGTGATAGGTCAGAATAAGAATCCCTTACAAATGAAATCATTGGTCTCAAAAGGGGTCCCCTTGAGCTCTCCAGCCTGTCTATCACAGGAGGACAGAGTAGGAGGTGACAGGCTCAGAAAAGCACCCTCAAACCAACCATACTGGAGCCCTGATTTGGAACTTCTAGTCTCCAGAACCATGAGAAATAACCCATGATCCATCATCACTGTCCCTTGTGCTTCTCCCTCCCCACTTAGATCTTTCTCCTTTCCCCTAAGCCTCAACTTTATGGTCATCTGGCAAGTTTAGACAAATGGATTTTGCCTAAGAGGACTTCCTAGAGACGGGATAAAGTAAGCATAAGGTCATAGAAGGAAGGGCAGTCAGAATCTCGGGATTGATGAGAAAACATAAGCTGTCAGTCAGTGGAGCATCACATCAACAGAGAGAAGCTTTAATGGATTTCAATGGACCCCCGTGGTAGTATAAGGGGTTAAGTCTCAGCACTATCAAGCTATTGGCAGCCACTATAGCAAGAGTTGGATTCCCAGTCAGGAAGCTCACCCACATGGAACAGCTCACTTGCTGCTCCTCTTTGCAGTGTATTTCAGTAGCTCTTTCTGGTCTTCTCTCCATTCTGTCTCTGGGGAATCCTCTCAACCCCATACCTCTGGCCTACACCCCAGCTCTTGTATGCATAAATAAATAAAATAAATCATTAAAAAAAAAGAAATTTCATTGAAAGAAAGAGGCAGCTATTCTATAGCTAATGACACAGGTCAGCCCACACAATCCATGGGCCCTGTAAGATCAGTCTTGGTTTCCTGATCCCCTCTCTTGAAGTGGCTGACCCTGGGTGTCTAAAACATTTGCTAGGGCATCAGAGAAAAAGTAGAAAGAAGAGGGAAGCATTAAGGACATCTAATTCTCCACTGTCGGCTAACAAGGCTGAAGATTAGGACCAGGTTGAAGTGTGAATATTAAACTGTTCTGAGCTTCTAAAGTGACAGACTACTTTGTGGTTTGGAAATGAGACCAACGATTTTATCTGGAGTCTGGGAAAATGTTCTGTGTTTACTATGGAGTAGTGGCCAGGATTAAAGTTGCTTTCATGGTCATACTCTGCTAAGATAAATTCCTACCAAAGAATGGGTCATATATATGTCTTAGAATGTTTGCTAAAAAAATTCAGCTTGATACTCTTTTGACCTCTTTTCACAAGTAAGTATGAATATACATACACACATACCATCTATGCATTCATTTTTTATAGCTGGAAAGGTGTTTAGAGATGTTCTAGTCTAACACAATCATTTCATAAATGAGGAAAATTGCCATTAGGATCATTTCCGTTTCAAAGTTCTAAGATTTTATGGTATTGACAACTACTCAGAAGACACCAAAATAAATCACACTCTTAAGGCTAAGAGTTCTCTTAGCATTGGACTATGTTGACACAGAATGAAGTAAATTCTGGTGTCAGGCAGCCACTCAGGATACTCATTGCTTTTATAGGCTGATTGCCTTTTTGTTTTAAAATTAGACTGGGGTTCTGCCAGCCTAATAACTATCTGATTTGATCAAGAACCAAGCCTGAGAAGTTAAAAACACTGACCAAAGATTGGCCTTATTTTAGACAAAATCTCACCTTCTATTCACCTTTGGACAACATTTGGTCATTCTGTTCAAGGATTTAGGCTTGCAGTTTCCAACAGATCAGACTTTCCCTAAAACCTTAGCTCTGCATCCTTGGATTTCTCTTCCCATTCCAGTTATAGAGGCAAAGGCAGGAGGACTTTTGAATGACATGCAGGCAGGAAAACACAACAGTAGGCATTTGCTCCTGAGTTCTTCATTTCATATTTCAAATTGACTCTCTTTTACCACTCGCAAACCACTTTCAGTTTACGATGGTGACCAGACAGAGGTGGGAAGAGAGGGCCATCTTCTACTGCAGGTTGGCAAGCATTCCATGGCTGGTAGAACACTGAAGGTCATGATTCAGTTCTTTTTTTACTTAGAACCCCAACAAATTAGAAGTAGCAGGCAGCAGTGACTGAGTGGTTAAAGCATCTGAGATAATGTCTGGGGTCTTGGATATTCAAAAAAACACTGAATGGAGTGAGGGTCATGTGGAACTTTCTCTGAGAAATCCCAGTGCAGTGTGCACAGGTAGAACTTAGGAGTCCAAGGTCTCTATTACTGGGGAAACTGAAGGCAAAAGAAGTCTGACCACAAAGGTCTTTGTTTCAGCCTGCAGATTCCCCAGTTCAGTTTCAGGTTGATTCTACCAAAACTCAACTTGCAGTAGCTCTGGGCTAACAAGTCTCCTTACCTCCAAAATTGTATGGATTGCCATTTGCTCAGGTTGGTCACCAAAAATTTTGAAGAAAGGTTAACTCTATAAGCATAGCCAATAACTGCTCTGAAGTTTTGTTGAAATTCACCTTTATATTTATGGATGACAGGGTTCTCCTGAAAAACAAAGGTCTCAATAGCAAAAAGCTTTCCCTTACAGTGAAATAATGATGTGGCTGAATCAGTTGAATCACTCTCCACCAGTTTATTCTTATTGGGTTTTAATTATCTCCTGTCTGTACTCTTATTACTGTTTCCTTTAAAGTAAGCTGATAAAATTACCTTTTAATAGCATCACCATTGACCTCAGTTATTGTACTAATCAGAGTAAGTAGTTGTTGACAAGGGAAAGTAGTTTATTACAGGGTCAGGAGTTCTAATAAATAACTGAATTTCACGGTTTAATCCAAGAAAGGTTCTTACTTGAAACCAGTAAGTTCAATTAGGCTTAGGTGATTGAACTCCTCAGGCCACTCCTTTTAGTGAATTTTTTGCCTTTTTTTTTTTTTTAATTTAATCTTCCAGGACTCAGTCTTCTCCATAAGATTCTCTGCATCACAGTCCTAGCGAGAGAATTAGTAACCTTTAGAATCAGCTCACACCTAGACACATGGTAAAAGACCAAGTGATGTGGAAGAGGAGGCCACAGGCGAGCAGGGCAGTCCTGGCAAGCCCACGGATCTCTCTGTGTGATGATGTGTTTGCAGGCACTTGAGGACAGCCATTCTGCAGTCCAACATCTGTGCCAGAGTCCTGGCCCTGTCACTTGTGTGACAGAAGTGTGGCCTTCTTCTTTTTTTAAATGATTTATTTATTTATTCTTGCATACAGAACTGGAGTACAGGCCAGAGGTGCAGGGGTGGTGGGAGGATTCACCAGAGACAGAGTGGGGAGCAGAACAGTCAGATGGATGAAGTACACTACTGAGGGGAGCAGCGGGCAGGTCCGGAGAGGTCTGCCACGCCATGTGAGTCACTTCCAGGGCAGGGATCCAACTCATGTGGAAGTGGCTTTAGCTTCTTAGTGCAGTGCTTTAACCTGCTGCACCACCAGGAACGTCTCCTGTGTGGCCTTCTTTTATAGAACAGACATAAAAATGGTAGTTAGAGCAGTGGCAAAATCCTGAAGAATACTGATTGTTTACAATGAATATGAAACATTTCCTAAAATTGGACAAGAGGACACAAAAGGAAATCAGCTGCTATTATTTCTCCTTTCCCTTGCTGGCTTTAATTACAAATAATATTTTCTAAGCTTTGGTGTCCTCCACTGACCTCTATCTGTTCTCCTTTCCTCCCTTTCTTCTTTGCTGCAACTTTGGAAGGCTGTTTCCGTTCCTGATTTCTGTTTCCTCCATCAAGCACAGGCTGTCTGCTAAGTCTCCCAGATTTATGCCCCACCCTGTGGCTTCCAGTTCTCTTCCCACCATCAAATATCTCCTAAAAACTTTCTCTTAGTGAAAGCTTGTCTTTGTTTCCCATTTAAAGAAGCTCTCTAAATTAAGTGGAGTGGGCCTTACTGGTTTTCTATTTTTGCCCCCAGTTATCTTGTCACAGGAAATAAAATCCCAGGAGAGAATCAAGGCTATTAGCAGCAGCATTGCCAGTAACTGAGAATCAGATTTTATAGGGAGTTTCTGGGATACTGATGAAACAATGTCAGACATTAGTACCTGAAATAAGTAACAGATTTTGTTATAAAACTAGGTTTTGTTACCTGTATAAATACAACCTGTACAATTTGAGTTGGTGTCTTCATAGATGATGAGCTGTAGGAGAGGAGACATTTTGCTTTATTCATAACCATAGCTGTCTCACCTGGAGCAGTTAACATAATAGGTACTCACAACTTTTTCCTCCAAATAGTCTATTCAAAAAGGAACTGCTGAATGAGAACAAGAAAACATTTATTTAAGTTTTTAAATGCTTTTATTTTTGAAAATTTTTTTAATTGTGGTAACATTGGTTATAACACTATATGTGATTTAGGGGAACAGGTTTACACCTCCTCAGATATATCACCACACCACGTACACCACAAAGTACCTAGAGTCCTTTACCCTAGACGACTGGATCTCCTCCTCCAGTTAAAGGAACATTAAAAAAAAAGACAAAAACTACTTGACTTGTTCCTTCTTATATTATCTATCATTACTTTTTATGGAACATTTAATCAAAAGAGTAAAGTCATTATTAGCAGAGTTGGAAGCCCTAGCATACGCTAAGATTTATTTTTATTTATGCATACAAGAACTGGAGCGTAGGCCATAGGTGCAGGGGTGAGAAGATTTACCAAAGACAGTAGGGAGCAGAACAGGAGGATCTACTGAAATACCTAAGGGGAGCAGCAGGTGAGACAGGAGAGGTCTGCTGTGCAATGTGGGTCAGCTCCCTGGCCGGGGACTGAACTCATGCTCACTCATGCTGGTGATAGCTTGACAGTGCTGAGACTTTAACCCCTGTGCCACTAGGGAGGAAGAGGACTAACATACTTTATATAAAAGTGTGTCTTCAGGATGTAAATAGTCATTTTTCTTGATCACATTATTCATTTCCTGTTAAAAGCTGTCAGGAAGACACATTTTACAGATTGCATTTAATTGGAAAAAAAGGCAATTACTCATATGTTCTTGTCAGTGAAATGTTAAAGTACAACAGGAAGATCAGAGAAAAGTATTACCTTCTGTTAAATGAATCCTGATTTTTAAATGGTTTATAAAATTAACTTTCAAATGTTGAAGATAAAACACATTTGAACAGCTTCTTTATGCTCTTTTCTCAGTTTCCTTTCTCAGAAGAGTCAGTATGAAAACACAGTACTAGATTGTTTTCCCCTCATGTTCAACTTCTGTGTGTGTGTACATATCTGGGCCTGTGCTACCCACAGCCAATTTTCCAACAACAGAGGCCTGTTTGGAAAGCTCATGAATTTTCCAGGCCAATTTCCTTCTCTCTGTCTTCCTGAATTTTTTTTTATCATATCCATAGGATGGTTAAGTGGTTAAAAGAAATAGAAACATGGAAATCAGTTTGTTTTGTTTCTTGTGAACAGATGGGTTTTGAGCAAAGAGAGAAAATAATGGATGATTTGTTAAAAGTTGTACCTCACTAGTTCCAGAAACAGCTCTCTGCTTTCTGCAGGAGTAGTTACCATAAAGGAAAATTAGTAGATGTTGGTCCTCCCAACCCTCCACATTCAGAAACTTTGTTTTTTTTTTAAGATTGATTTTATTTATGCATACAGGGACTGGGGTACAGGCCAAAAGTGCAGGGGATGAGAAGAGTCACCAGAGAAAGAGTGGGGAGCAGAATTGGCAGACTGAAACACACTGCTGAGGGAAGCAGGGAGGCGAGACAGGAGGGGTGTGCCACACCATGTGGGTCACCTCCCTAGCCGGGGATGGAACTTGGATTGAAGCAGCTGCTGCTAGCTTTATAGTGCTGTGCTTTAACCCATTGTGTCACCAGGGAGGACCCCCATCTCAGAAACTTTAATCTTCTACCCTATATAGGGCTGGAATGATCCAGGCTGGTGGGCTGACTGGAGAAAGGATTAGTATCAAAATCTCCCCTATACTCCATTTTCTTTCTCTCTTCTCACAATCTCAGAAGTTGGCTTTCCTTTCTTTTAGGCTTACTGATAAAGAGTTGAAGTCAAATTAGCACAGAATATCATTCTAAAAAAGAAACAGCAATTTTGACATTGGGCAGCTTTGTAATTTTTTTTTTCCCACTTACCAGCAAGGTTAACACTTCTAAAGAATCTATGCAAAATTCCTCACATTCTGACCTGTATCTGCCACAAAAAAATCCTGAATGTCAGTTTCTTGAAGAGGCACAATGATAATATTCTGAATTATTATTTCAATTTTCATTTACATTTGTTTATATCTATAGTCTCATTTTTAGACCCCGAGGCGATGACTCTGGAACTCTGGAACTCAGAGTGGTAAAATAAAATTAGAGAAATAATTCTGAAGCTTAATATTAAGCTTTATTAAAATATATTGTACTTGTTTCAAATTACAAAGAAATAACAAACCAAAGCAGAAAACAGATAGCTTAAATAATGATGTTTTTACTAATAAACTTAGAAAAATTCTTATTACTTAACCTCAGGTGTTCTATACTTTTTATATAGATTTTCCTATATTTGAACTTTCTGTATACCAACAAACAGTGATTGGCTATACAACTTGTCAAGTAATTCAGGCCATATATATACCCAGTTCTGTACAATAGATCTATGTGTTGCCTGGCTTATAAATAAAAGTAGAACACTTTATGTCCCCTTGACTCTGGGAAAGTTGGCCTAAGCAAAGGCATTGTCACATTCATTTCCTGTCTCTCACCTTTTGCTGTGGTTGTTGTTTCTTTCTCAGCTACAATGGCAGTTAAGGGAAAACACACATATTACCTAAGTTTTAAGGGCGTGGGAAGGTATCAAGATTACACATGAAGTCACAGCAAATGCTGCCTACAGTCAGGACAGTCTACCTACCTTGAATAGAAAAACTGACTAATTTGAGCTATCTGCTTTTAATAGGCTCACAAGTAACAGGAGCAATATTGTTCATCTAAAATACTCATTAAGGTGTGATTTGTTTCATGATGAGCACTGAGGGGAAACCCCATTCTGCGAGCAGTGTTAAGTCAAGCATGCACATACCATATGGGTTTTATGAACGCTTTGGTTAAGTAATATCCCCTGTAATTTTATACTTGAATACAGTAAAAGCCAGGCATGTCATGATTTTGCTTTTAAATAGGTTTTTATAGTTTTCTTGAACATTTTTAGGATCTTCCAATGTCCCTTAGGTGCCTATTTAAGACTTTTATCCCAGGTGCATGCTCTGTTTGGTGACTTTAAGTCAAAGATTGTCACTTCTATCCTTTTCTTTGGAGGATGAGAGTTACCTAAGGAGTGTGACAACATCAGGAATGAAAGTTGTCCAGATAAAAGACTATCTTCAGTTCCACAGCGATCAGACTTCTCATGCTTTTCAGTAATCCACCTGGCCTGTTGACTCATATCAGTAATAGGCCTCATTCCTGCTGGAGGAGTGTAGTGTGGTAATCTCTCCCATGGCCATGTTCTCTCTGAAACCTTCAAATAATTAAATCTTGAAACAGCAAAAGAAATGGTGGCAATTGTTCAGGTTGAGAGAGGGCATGTAGTGCCCCCCAAAGCCTGTCTGAACAGTATGAGGGTGCTGTCAGGAGAATGTCAGGTCTTATTGCTGTGGCTTATTGTGGTGGGAGAGGGCTGTGCCCATGATTATTCTTGAGACAGCCATGAGTCCTATTTCCTCAGCATCAATAGCAGCAAAGAGGTATCTTTAACAAAGGTGATTTTATTTTGAATGATTTTCCAAAAAATGTTACATGTGGTGATATGCCAGAAAACATGATCATAAATAAAGCACTAATTTGTAGTGTTTGCCAATTTCTATTATGTAAATGTTCCCACAGTGACCAATTTCATACCACTAATGGTTGAATAACTATTAAAAGGAAACCCTACTGGGATATAGGGGTGACCCAGATTGTGTGTCCTCACTGTGGGCTTAAGAACTCAGAACAGGATCCAAAAGCAGAAAGCAGAGAGAATCAAAAAAGCTATTTACTTACATGAATGAGAAAATGGAGAATACACAAAGACAGGATTAATTAATTCCTACCAGTAATGCTGTCTGAGACACCAGGGTGTTGGAAAAGCAAGAGTGTGGGAGTATATATCTGTTCAATGTCTAAGCCGAGCATGGCTGCTCAACTCTGCCCCTAGTTCCCAGCAGCCCTCCTTTCAGGAAATAAGGTTTATGGCATGTGGGGAGTTGTAGCCCTTGGTGCCTGAGATCTCACTGATGTGGAGATGGGACTGAGTCTATGAAGATGTTGGGGGTTGGAGTTTCTTTAGGACATCGTTCACTGGTGTTTGTTCTTTATGACTCCTCTAACAACCAGTTCACAAAATTCCTGAATACTGGAATTATTAACAATTATTTACAATCAACTCTTACAGGCTGGTAAGAACTAATTCCAGTACATGATAGGAATAAAATCTTTTTTACTATATTAGTATTTATCAGAATAATACAAACAGTTTTATGGAAGTTTGAATTTCCAGTAAGGACTGATAGAATGTAGTAGAGTTGCTAGTGCTATGAAGGAGATGTGGGCTAGCTCAGAGTAGAGATTCAAGGAGGATTTCTTAACTATTTCCAAATCTCTTTTTCCTTGTATTTTAATTTTATCTCCCAAAGTCACTTGTTCAGAAAACACTGGGATGGATATATAGACACATGAAAACATTGCTTTACTTTTTAGCTTTTCTTGAATTTAAAGGCTTGCTTAGTTTTGTGATGAGAGCTGAGAGGACTTCTCTAGTAGGTGTCTTTGAACTGTGAACCATTATGCTGGTTGGCTTCACCTCAGTTTATTGTTTTCTTACACATTTTTACAAACTCTGCTCCCCTTGTCTAGCCCAGCAGCTTGAATAGCTTTCAGTACATCAGTGTTTGGCTCAGTAGTGATGCTTAACTCTTGTACCCACTGCTCAGGTGGGACACATAGTCACCTGTACCCTGCTTTCCATCTTCTCATCTCATAGCCTGCCTTACATTACGAAAACGTTACAATTTTAGCTTCTTTTGTTGATGTCATTAGGTCAGATTCTACCTTAGCCTTCAAGGAAACTGGTAGTTTTTCTTTTGCTGTCAGTTTTCCTGGTCTCAGACTGGAAATGCACAGTGAATTTTATTTATTCACCATTAATAACATTTTTACTCGTGATTTAATAAGTAATTTCCTGTTTTACACATATCAGAGTGAAAACTGCCTTTTGTCCTTCAGTAGACGACTATGCTAGTAAACTAAGCTACCTGGAAACTCTTCAGCTTCAGCTTTTGATATAATATTTTTCATTGTGTTCTGAGATTTTGCCTTTGGGAATGTCTTGTAACTCATTCTGTTGCCCAAAAGAAAAAAGTTGGACTAACACAGAAGTCAAAATGGGAAAGCATTATCTTGGAAAACAACAGTTTTCATAGAAACATACAGTTTGTTGATAGTCTTAATCTACCAGTATTAACATTTTTATTTAATGTCTGGGAAATGTGTGGTTCTATCAGAATTTCTTCACTTTAAAATATCCTTTCCTCCTGAAGGTAATGAGTCTAGCCACTACATGTGAGAGCTGCTATCATGTTCCATTATTTAGTTTTTGACTTGAGTGTTAGTTTTGGCTTGAGTTCAAATATACTTCATCATAATGACCTTATTTAAGCCTATGATGGATTCCAAAGGGTTGTTTTCAAAGACCACCTTTAAAATGTCAGGTAGATTTTAAGGAATAACAGAAAAAGCAAAACATTTGTCTTTCTGGGAGGTACTTTGTTTTATTTAACCACTAAGGTAGGGGTTTATAAAATCACATTATAGGTTAAGCTGTGCTCTATTAGAATTGGAAGGGATAATAAATTAGAGTTACTGGAATCTATTTGTATTGGCTTAATTCTAGGAAGACAAGAGCATTGGAATTAAGTGTTTACTGGAAGAAATAACACCTATGTTAGTCATTTGATTACCACAGGCTAAGAAAAATGGAGGAAAAAAACCCCTTAACTTCCAACAATCCTAACTGGTTTAGCAAAAATTATTGGTTGGTGTGCACATTCCACAAATGTTAACTATAGTTCCACTTTTCACACATACGCACACACAAACTGAACAAACAACTTTAAAAGGAAGGTTTTGCCAAAGGAATATCACATCTATAAATTTCTAGAACAGGGCAAATAATGATTCGGGAATTCTGTACATGGACTGTAGGCTAGAGACACTTCAAATTTTGACCCTGATCTGTGATTTATTAATTCTGTGATTTGGGGTAAATTACTTCTTCCACTGCCTTGGAATCCTTATCTGAACTTGGGAGTGGTGGGGACTTAGGCTGATACAATGATACAATGGTGATAATACAAAATTATGATTTACTTGTGTGTAATAAATATGTCTTTAGCAATGAGGGAAATAAGTAGTAAAACATGAAACATTTTAGAAGGAAAAAAATTAATACTTAAAAATTTTAAAAGTTGGGCGCAAGTTGGTGAGTGGAAGAGATAAGACTTACCTCTCATTTCCTCTGTTTTGGTCACTCAGGAAGTACAAAGCTGAAGTGGAATTTTAACAGCCAATTCTGCCAGCTGATGGGAAATGTTACTATAAATGAGAAAAAAATGATGAGATTTTGAGTTCATTATTGAAGCAGTAACAGTCTTTCTTAGTTAGCCTAAGTAGTGTAGATAGGTATCTACTTGTGGATTTGTTACAGAAGGGACTTCTGGGTAAGGGGAGGAGCATTACAGTGCAGTGGCCCTCGGGATGGGTACCTTTTTCCACACCCCACTTACGTGAAACTGCTTTGAACTGCAGCCTATCATGAGCCAAATTTCCTAACTGGTGAGCAGCTGGGAAGAAGGAAGGCACAAAGCGCATATATATATTGGGGGTGGAATGAAGAAGAAAGCAGACACACTTGAAGAGGCACAGGAGTGAGAGCTGCGCCTGGGACTCTAGCCCACTGGCAGGTGGGCAGAATCATGGAAGTCATTACCTTGACCTTGTGGTGGATGATAAGAGTACATTTTGAATGTTGGCTTTCTCCTATGCTTGCTCTCTGGGATCTGCCTAGCTGCTTTTGTGTGGTTTCTATTAGACTGTACCTAGAATTTGTTTTGGTGCTTTCAGGCCTTACTTGCCCCAGTGTGGGTCAAGCCTGTTTGTCTAGAAGATAGGTCATTTTCAGTTTGATTGGGAATCTATTTGAAATCATTTCTTCTCTTCTTTTCATTTTCCTCTTCTTTTCTCTTCCTTCCTCCACTCCACCTTTCACTCTGCCTTTTAAACTTTACTACCAATTAAAGATTTTTGAACACACTGAGTATGCTTTCTTTGCTTTTGTGTGCACAAATGACTAAATCCTTAGAACAGGCATAATGAGTTTTCTTTCCTAACAGTTCCTGGTACTCCTGTGTTTTGCCTGGTTTCAAATGGAAATATATTCAGAAGTAGCCAGGTGAAACAACTGAGGAACCTAGAGGAGACTTATAAAGAATGCTTCTTCAAAGACAAAAATAGCCCACAAACAAGCAAGCAATACAAACACAGAGACAAAAAAGAAAACATGAGAACTATTCAATTTGCACCAAAATTTGCCCTGCTAGCTCTTGTCTAGACTATGAGTTTGATCCTAAGCTTTCTCTTTTATAATTACCGATTCAAACAACTTTAGTTCAAATGAGATCATGGACTAATAAACTCTTTCATTATCATTCCCTACATCTCTCCACCATGTCAACCCCCTCTATGCCTTCCTGCTTCTTTCCTGAAAAAATAAAATAAAATAAATCGCTCAACATGTCAGGCACTGTAAAAGTTTTTAGAAGTTCAAAGAAAGACCTGTACTTGGCTCTTTTTAAGAGCCTATATCTAGTAAATGGCAGCCTGACCTCCCTAAACAAAACCAAGCAAAATGATAAATGTTATACTTAAGATATTTACAAAATAATATACAGGCTTCGGGATGCCATGAAATAGCTATGATCAAAAAAAAATAGCTATGATCTTCTAAAACTCTGTCTTCAATTTTAAATCAAGTCAATCAAATCCCATGCATCTGAGTAAGGAGACCTGAAGTTAGTAGTTTTTCAAACTTCGCTAAGTCATAATTTGGGAATGTTTTGAGTAGGCAGAGACCATTATTTTGCAACAACAAAAAAGATTAAATACATAGAGTATTTGAAGAATGTATGAGAAATGCCTATTCCATTCTGTTAAACCAGGATGTAAACCTTTCCAACCCACATGATCTTCTTAATACTGGAACAATTAACTATATCTGAAAAGACAATAGTTGGAAATAATCAAATAACAAAAGAGATACATAAACATTGTGAAACCACGTGGGCAGCAGCCAGGAACTGACAATGTTAGGAAAATATTTTTCAGAAGATTATACATTTAAAAGCCACAAACTGTGACTGATTAAAGGATTTTGTTACTTTGATTTTAATAGTATCATCAGTCCAAGGTAGAATTACAATAAATGTGACAAACAAGTTTGGAATGTGCTTTTTGTTTTTATTCAGCAAAGCATACTTTCTTTAAACATAAAATCATTCACCAAAAAAAAAAAAAAAAATCAGCAAACATACCACTGAAAGCAAAGTAAACATAGCTATGTTTCCTTGCTGATAACATGTTTTGACTTTTTACTTTGGCATGTTGAGGTCACAGAACTCACAGTCTTACAATATATGCACAAAGATTCTAAATGCTTATGTGGGAAATATCTTTATTTGGAATAAAGAATTTTGGGTTATAAAATTGTGAATGGCTTATAGAATGCAATTTACTAAATTAGTCTTACAAACTAGAATAATTTCATCCTTTGACAAGTGAAAATACATATAAACCATATTTCTGCAGTTGGTGAGCCACAGTTAATTTTCATCTTTGGCAGGACTGGCAGAGTTGTCACCCTCTTCAGCTGGTGTGCTATGCCCCCGCTGGCTTGGAATAGCAGGAAGTACTCTGTTTGTCCGGAGAGGCTCTCCAGATAGAACTGGGAAGAAAGAATAGAATGAAATACTTTCAAGATTTATTTCTCTAAGAGTCTAATGAGGAATGTTGGGAGGAGTATTATTTCTTAAGGTTTGGGAGCTTTCTAAGAAGCTAATCTTGGGTAGAGCTAGATAGCAGAAGATCTGGATACAAGTATGTATGTACACACATATGCATATATACATGCCTATATGTGTGCATGTGTATGTATACTCACACTTGGATGTGTATGTGTATTCAGGCTTACCACACAAAGTCAGGAATATCAATTATGCACAAATACTAGCCTGTGCTAAATTGACCAGTGTGTGTGCCGGGCAGAGCTCTCTACCTTGGGTGGAGTAGCCTTAAAATGGCCAAGTTATGGCCCTCCCAGTGTGTTAAAGCACTGCACTAAGAAGCTTAAGCCACTTCCGCATGAGTTCAATTCCCGCCTGCCCGGGAGGAGATCCACATGGCGTGGCAGACCTCTCCTGACCTGCCCGCTGCTCCCGTCAGCAGTGTACTTCGTCGATCTGCCTGTTCTGTACCCCACTCTGTCTCTGGTGAATCCTCTCACCCTCCGCATCTCTGGCCTATACCCCAGTTCTGTACGAATAAATAAATAAATCTTAAAAAAAAAAAAAGGCCAAGTTAGCACAAAACTTTAAATTAGCCCAAGACATTTGTACTGTGCTTTTTTGCAAACCTCAAAAGGTTCTCAGGTTTCTTGTAGGAAAGCACTGTGTATCTTTCCATTGCGTTTTCATAGAGCTAAAGTTGATCAAAGATCTTTATTTTGTATTATCTCTTTAAATTTAATAGAAAAGCAAAGTTTTTGGGCTCTGTCAAAGAAAATTCTCTCTCTGACTTCTCAATCCCTACCCACCAGGATTCAAGGCTGAGTGACCCTTTCATTAGTTAGATAGCTTTGTAACTACATTTCTGCTTAAACACAAGGTCAGACTTAAATTTGATTTAATGATTGAATTCACACCCTTTCAAACCCTTACTTCACACAAATTAGTAAAGGCAGAGGCTGATCTGTCATGGAAGAGATCTTGATTTCTGCTATGAAATTGTATGAGTTTGGACTATAAACGTTGGGCTACTAAATCTCCCATGGTTTTTTATCTAAAAATTCAAAAACCCTTTATTCACTCAAACTATAGCATAGGGGAGAATAAACACAAGATATTGATTCTGTGCAAGCAGTTGTCAAGTATTTTAAAATATTTTATAATCTCATTTAATCCTCCCAACAATTCTATCTGGCTGGTGCTACTGTTACTGGCACAGTGAGGAAACTAAAGCAAGGTTAAGGAACTTATCTTACATAGTTGGTGCAGGTCCTAAATCATCTAATCTGGGTGTGTGTGCGTGCACGTGTGCAGGCATTACATATGGGTGAGGTGGAATAGGAAGAAAAGGAGGAAGGAGATTAGAATCTAGTATTACTTGTTTCATGAGGCAGTTGACTCAGCATCCTGCATTGAAGCATCTGGCTCTCCTACTTAACACTTAAGTAATGTTGGGCAAGTCATGTAACCTTTTTGAACTGTTTTTTCAATTGGTATTATCTCAGAGAACAAGTATAAAGATACAGAAATTCAGAACTTCGATACAGGGCTCAGCAGTTTATCTCATAACAAGACATCCCGGTAAATACTTAGGCACACTCAAACTTGAATACAACTGGATGAACAGAATGTATCAGAATATATTGTATACTGTGAGAAATTTTTGTATAAAATACGTGAGGACTTCCTACAAACAGAAACGACATGTAGTTGTATCTAGACATGTTAACACTTGCAAAAGAAACTGAGGAAAATTCAAAATACTTACACTTTTGGTCTGGTAGAGGAGCTAAGTTGTTCCGGGCAAATGGAAGATCCCTGATTTTGAGTCTGTTTGGGGAGAGATGCTGAAAATTTTGTCCTGGGGACAAATACTTAGATCAATCATTTAAGAATCAACCAAGTAAAAAAATGATATAATCTAATGGTTAAGAGAATTGTAAAAGTCACTAAACATCACTAAATTGAAGATGTTAACAACAATAAAAGTGAGATAGCCTAGGTAAAAGAAATTATGATGAAAGATGAATTACCCTAGTCTTGTTTGAATAGGTGGACTAAGTCATGGACTAGTGCATCCAGTCCAAGCAACTAAGTCCACTTCACTAACCTGATAGGTAAAAAGCTTAGACCGTGACTAATGATTATCTTGCAATTTACTGGAGAGAGAAAGCAGACAGCCCACATGCACAATTGGAAAATAATCCAGAACAAGCTATGATGCTGCTCTTCTCCCTTCCTCATGGACTGACTTTTTAAATATTTTAGTCTTTAGAAATGCAATCAAAGCCACACGATATTATCTTACACCAGAGAAAATGGCACATATTTAAAAATCTGGCAACATCAAGTGCTGTCACGGATGTGGAGAAAAAGGAACTCTTCTACACTGCTGGGGGGAAAGCAAACTGGTCCAACCATTATGAAAAGCTGTGTGGAAGTTCCTCAGACTACTAAAAATGGAGCTACCATATGGCCCAGTAATTCCACTGCTAGGAATCTATCTAAAAGACACAAAAATATTAATTCAAAAGGATACCTGCACCCCTATGTTTACTGCAGCACTATTTACATGTTGGGAACAACCCAAATGACCAGAAATAGATGACTGGATCAAGAAGATATGGTATATATACACAACAGAATACTATTCAGCAATAAAAAAGCTAAGCTCCATCCACAGCAACATGGATGGAGCTGGAAGGGGTTATGCTCAGTGAAATAAGTCATAAGGAAAAAGAAACATATCAGATGGTTTAATTTATAGGAAGAATATAGGGGAACCAAATAAGAGATCATGAAAAAAAATAAATGAAAAAACAAAACTAGCAGGCAACTATAAATGAGAGACATTATGTAGTGAAGGGTGAGGGGGAAGAATCAAAACAGGGGACAGGAAGAGCACAAGGGACTATGGTGATAGTGCACAGGTGAATTAGTGGTGGGGATTCTATGGGGAAAACACCAATGTTTGTACAAAAAAAGATTGTACAAAAATGAACAATGATGTAATATATGTGTGTATGTGTATGTGTGTGTGTGTGTACATGTTTAAATAAATATCATACCCTTTAAGCATCCCCTCCTAACTCCCTTTGGGGAGCCAGGTTATATTCTCTTTCCAAAACTGGCTCCCTCATGCATGCTGAGTCTCTCTAACAAGGCTTGTTTAGTTCAGCTACAACTAGTGCTCTCTGGTGACATATTTCCCTACAAGGCAAAGGACCCACTCTTTAGGGTTGAGACTCTATAGCAAAAGCAATAATAATAATTATACTTTATTGAGCTTCTATTATGTGCCATTCTCTATTTAAATAAAAGGAAAGGATAGCAGAAATCATGACTTAACTGACTAGTTTAAATAAAATTTTATGAACAGGCATATTTGACTACCCACACCATAAAACTTAAAAAGTTTGAAAAAAAATTGCCATGACTTATCAAATCTTTGATGATGAATTTATTCTTCTAAAACAGGGGTTTCTCAATTCTGGCTACAGTAGGAATTATCTCAGGAGTTAAAAAAAATTGCTTCTCTGACCAAACCCCAGATAAATGAAATGATTAGATTTTTATTAGGTCCCAGGCCTAGAGATGGGAGCTAGTTAAAAAAAAAAACCAAAACTGGGAGATCACTATAATCTAATTTATACTATAAACAGTGGCATATTGATGCTTAAATTTTCAGGCATTTTATAAGCTGATTGACACCCCACTGGTAGCTTAATAAGAACCATGGTATAAGTATTTGCACCATGGAAATCATCAGCAAGCACTGACTTTTCTTTCACAGAGTCAGTGTTAACAATTTATCCACATATTACTAATTATAAGAGATGTTCCAAATATCTAAAAAGAAGATACAACACAAAAGCTATTTATGTTCAATTAAAAAGTTGCTGAATTTGGTAATGAATAGGAGCTTGGGCTCCACAGGCAGAGAGATTAAATACTGGACAAATGAAGCAACTAATTAAATTTCCCCAATAAAATGATGAAAATAATTTTATCTGTTTTTTCTTATAGTTATAAAGATTAACTAGGAAAGAAAATATTAATCACTTGATTTACTGAGTGAAGACTCAATAAATATTAGCATTTGTTACAGTTGTAGACTGCAGAGTGTTTTAACAAAATCTCCTGGACACTGGGAATGAATTATCTGATCTTTTACCTGTTGGCTTAGTAGAAGCCAGAGGCAATACAGCACTGCTCATGGAGTTTAAGTCATCCTTTTGACAAGGTAGTCTTTCAAATAAAGATATAGCACTAGCCAAAATTCATCTCCTGTCTGCTCAGCTGACTCCACTAGCAGACTCATAGAGGCACCCATTTGAGTAGTTGCTTGATTAGGTTGAACAAAACTTCCAGTCTGTGTGGTGGACATTTAATATTTGTGTTTTAATTCCTTTAAACTCTGAAGGGCAAACCATTTTAAGAGCCATAATTTAGAAAGACACAGTACTTACTAGAATTATAGTAAAACCCTTATCAACTCATATCCTATCTAACCAACTACATTTGAGCAGAAATGGAGTAAAATGGAGATATAAGATAATGATAAATAAGATAATGTTTGTGGTGTATTTGCTATTGTCAAGGTTGGAGTAAATGCTGTGGGAATAATTGCATTTAATCCTAACACCACCTTCACTTGTGAATTACATACCATTATCATTCCCATTTTACAAATGAGGACTGTGGTGTGGAGGAATTCTGAAAAGTACTCAAGGTCAGATGATGGGAAGTGAGGGAGCTTGGAGTCAGATCTATTTCACTCGAAAACCCACAGTAATGGCCTTAGAAACTAAGGTTCCTTGCGTAGAGAAGGACTGAGGCAGTGATTTTGGAATTGGAAGGAGAGTTAACTTTATTCCATCCTAGTGCTTTGCTCAGTACACAGCCCAAAGTTTTCTTATTTGTGCTGCAGGCTCCTTCAGGGGGTATCCATGTCTTAGAATAAAAGGGAAGGAAAGGTTTTCACAGTTAAATGAAAGATCCAGAAGTGAATGAAGGACTGGTAGTGTTACAGGGCAGGGAGAGAGGGGCAACCCTGAACCCTGTCTGCTCTAAATAGGTTCTGCCATCTTCCACATCAAGACAAGACATAAGAGCTTTAATGGAAAGGAACTTTAATCAATTAGTATGCAATACAGAAAAGACAAAGAATATAGTTTTTAAATCAAACACCCAAAGTTACCTGTCCCCTCATGGGTAAAAGTCCACCCAAAAGGGGTTGGCCTAAAGCAAGGCCTGAAAACCCGCCATAAGCCTAAAGCATCTTTTGGCCGGGACTCACAGAAAAGGGTCAGAAATGGCCAGACAAGTCTGGGAAGAAAAGAGCAAAATCAAAATCAAGATAAATGCTGCCATAGTGAAACTCCCCCTGAGTCTCTCACCCACATCTGTTTCAACCAGTCCAAGAATAAGAATCAAATGCAGTTTCTTCACATGTCTCTCTGTTCCATGTGTCTCCCTCAGGTCTCTTTCTGGCTCTCTATCCTGCTTCCTCAGACTCCTTTCTAGACTCCTCTCTTCTCTGCTCAGCTCCACTCTCCCCCTGGGTGGGCAGGGAAGCTGGAACCTCCCCTTTGCCTGGGTCCACTCTGTTACAGTAATAAGTTTAGCTATCACTGAGTGCATGGTCACCTAGTGCTAGAGTCTGTAACAGGATGGTCCCTAGGAAAAGGGGAAGTTCCAGGTTTCCTGCCATACCCAAAGGAGGGTCAAGCTGAGCAGGAAAGAGAAGAATCTGGAGAGGCGACTGAAGAAGAAGGAAGCAGGATAGAGAGCCAGAAGGACACCTAGAGGAGGCACATGTAGCAGAGACAGACATGTGAAGAAGCAGCACTTGTTTCTTGATCCTGGACTAGTTGAAACATATGTGGGTGAGAAACCCATGGGGAGGTGAACCTAATAGTAGCATTTTTCTTGATTTTGATTTTGCTCTTTTCCTCCCCATTTCTGACCCTTTTCTATGGGTCCCACCAGAAGGTGCTTTAGACTTGTGGCGGGCTGTCAGGCCTTGCTTTGGGCCAATCCCTTTTGGGTGGTCTTTTACCCACAAGGGGATGGGTAACTTTGGGTGTTTGATTTAGAAACTATATTCTTTGTCTTTTCTGTATTGCATATTAATTTCATTAAAGCTCCTTTCCATTAAAGGTCTTATATGTTTTGTCATGATGTCGTGGAACCTATTTAAAGTAGGCAGGCTTGAAGGCTCATGGGTGTCCTTCTCCCTGCCCTGTAACAAAACTAGGGTATAAAGAGAAGGCAAGGCAAAGTGCTCATGCAGGACTTATAACTTATGCTGGAAGAGAGTAAACTTTAGAGAAATAAATGCCCACAAGAAGTGCAGTTGGATCACAGGAAAGAAGGGTCCGAAGAGGACAAGAAGTCTTGATTCCAAGTGACCTTGCTTCAAGGTCTGCTCTGTTACGTTTACTCTGTGACATTAGACAGGTTGACACCACTGTAGCTCCACTTCATGATCTGTAGAATGAGAATATTCATTTCTCTCCTGCAGTGTTGTTTAAGGAGAAAAATGAAGTTCACTTTTTTGCCCCTGAGGAGAATCAACCAGTTTTTTTTTTTTTTTTTTTTTTTTTTATTATGACAGTAAGAAAGAACCACACTCTTACAGAAGTTGGGGCTACCTTCCAATAAAAGAGTTTGAGTTGGCTCTTAAAAGACTGTAGGTATATATCAAACACATAATAGAGAGAAGGTAAAAATAAAATGGGCAAAGATGTCATAGAGCAAAAAGGCAAGGGATTGCCAAAGGTATCAAGGGGCTATTCGAAGGACTGAGGGCAAAAAGACTGGAGGAGGTTCAGAGACTAGAAACCGGGAAGTGAGGAAAGGGCCGGCTGTGAGACATTTGCCCACTAAAGTACCTAATGGGTTTAAACAGAAGGTCCCAAGTTAAGATCTACACAGGGAGAGTGAGCTGTACTCGGGTAGTCCAGCAAGTTTTGTAATAGAAAGTTTTGAAAGTTTCTTACTTTCCTTGTGATAACTTGTAAATAACCAGGCTGGTAGCAAATACCACAGAGCTTTCAGTTCCATTTTATCTAAAAGCTGCCTGCAATGAATTAAGCTGATGTGGTCCAAATTCTCTCATTATGGTAAGTGCCTCATCCCCTATCTCTCTCCATCCAGCCCACTGACAGGTCTCAATAAATGTTAAGTAATCATCATTATAGCTAAATGTTCACTGTTGCTGATGTAAGCATAGGAGACTGACTGCCAGGAATTCAAACAGTAGCATTGCTAGCCTATATTATTTCTACAAACCCAGTGCAGGAATGGAAAAAATCCAACATTAAAGAGAGTATCCAAGTTCAAGCTAGTGGCGCAGTGGTGTGATTTACAGCATCCAATGACTTTACTATAGCAGGCTTTCATGCCAGATACAGAAGCTCAATGCAGAAATCAGCTGAGTTTTAAGCTACCTGGACTAACAATTTATATCACTTAATTGAATCTCCCTACAGTCAAGAAGCTTCAGTAACTGCAAAATTATTTCAAATTAGGCTTAAAATGTCCACATACACAAAAAATGCATGTGGTAGGGAGGTCTTTTTTTGGAGGACAAAGTAATTTAGAAGAAAATCAGATTGTTGGGGTGAATAAGGTTAAATGAACTGCTTTCTGATCTTGAAGAGCAAACACAAACAAGAAAATTATCTAACGTTCTTTCTGAGGCTGTATTTGTAGATGTAGTAACAGCAACAAGCTTAATCTGGATTCCACGGCCTGATGGGAACTGAAAATACAGAAAGAAGAGGATACCCAGAGATGGGTCTCCTAGAAAAAACCTGAAAGCTGGCCTACAGTCCGGCTACAAAGTCTTTTCTTTTGACTTTAATGGACCCTATGTCACTGTTACTGTGAGAGGGGTATATCTTTCTTTCTTTTTTCCCCCTTGGGCCCTGTATTAGTTGCCTTTGTCCCTAAAGACTGACATATAGAAAATCCCAAATAATTATAACTCAAGGGTATAAATAATTGGAATTACAATCCTGTGACAACTTGGTGACAGTCATATCTCAATTAAGGGAAAGCAAGATTCTCCTTTTCTATGGGCCCTCCAGCCTCCAACCTTATGGAGGGGCAGGAGAAGATTACATCTGAGGACCAACAGGTAGGAGATTAGCTCACTTACTTAAAATTTATCATCTTTAAAATTAAGATCATCCCTAGCTTGTCTCTAGACATAGTGATTAATGTAGGGGCTATCACACAGTTAAAAATAAACATGTGGCCCTCCCTGGTGGCGCAGCGGGTTAAAGCACAGCACTGAGAATCTAAAGCCGCTTCCGCATGAGTTTGATTCCCGCCTGCCCCGGAGGAGACCACATGGCGTGGCAGACCTCTCCTGGCCCGCCCGCTGCTCCCCTCAGCAGTGTACTTCGTTGATCTGCCTGTTCTGCTCCCCACTCTGTCTCTGGTGAAGTCTCTCACTGCCCCTGAGTCTCTGGCCTGTACCCCAGTTCTGTATGTACAAATAAATAAATCTTAAAATAAATAAATAAATAAATAAATAAACATGTGTGTGTATACACTTTACATGTATCAACTCATTTCATTAATAGCAATCCAGTCTATGTGTTAGGTATTTTCCTGTTTCTCAGATGAGGAAACAAAGGCTCAGAGAAATGAAGTAATTACAAGTAAGTAATAAAGGCAGAATTTGAACCTAGATAGTATGGTTTCAGAACCCCCTTTTTCAACCATTAGAGATACTGCCTCTTGATAAATTAGGATGAAAGACACCAAATATTCATTTTTTAAATAAGTGAATGACTAAGGTTCTTTCCATTTAAAACCCATATGATCTTGTGTCTAAATGCAAGAAGAAAAGCAATTAAACGCAATCAGTTTAAAAATCTGTAGCACACAAAGTTCATTGGCAGGCTGAAGATTCTTAGATTTATCTCAGTGACTCAGTTGCTTAGATGATTCCTATTTGCTATTAGCATTCAAAAGTATAGGTCAAAAAATGCTTTGATATAGGCACATTCAGTTCAGATTCCTTCAGATAATTTTGCTTCTCCATTTCTGCTATTTTATCACTCCAAGATATTACTTCTTTGGGTACTGAGCAAATCCTGAAACCAAGTTTACTGAATGTCCTTATATTTTAAGTAAGTAGAAAGTTTTAGATGGCACACATGACAGAATCTACTAGTTCTCTATTCAATGTCTGTCCTTCTATCATAGAAACACAAATCCAGTTTTGGAGGGACAGTAGTCTTCAATTCCTGTTCTCCCGTGCAGACAGGCCTGGTGATATAACTGAAGTTCTGATCAATGTAAGCAGATATGTGATGCTTATGGGAGCTGACTTCTTAATGGGAGCTATTTCAGCTAGAGGACATCCATTATCCCCCTCTATTTACTTCATTCTCCTCTCTCAGCCATTCCAAGTACGAAAGCCCTATGCTAGGATGGAAGGAGCTTGGTGATCATGGAGATACCAAGCACTTAGATTCTATCTATTTCAGATTTCTTTCATATGAGGACAGTGAACTTCTATTTTAAACCATTGTTACACTGGGTTTCTGTTATAGGCAGCAGAAACCAACCCTAGTTGCTATAGAAGAAACAGCCATGGTTGTCCTGGGAACAGAAAAAAAAAAAAGATTTTAAAACATTTCAAAAGATTTTTGAATGAAAAGGTGTTATCCAGAACAGGACTAATTCCAGAGAGCAGGCCATGTCAAGATCCTGGAGGCCATTAAAGGTAGGAAAAGATGAAAGACCATTATTTTCCCCTTCTTACTTTTCTAGAGGACAAAAAAGCAAAAACATTATCCATGTTATCAGCCAAATGCTTTAGTGTTTTGTTGATGAAACAAAGTCTGAGTGGAGTTTTTCTCAGACACCAGAACATAGCCTCCCTGTGTTTATCCATATTTATTCTGTACTTAAATACATATAAATATGATAAGGGAGTCATCTTCTACCTCAGAGGCATTGGGCACTAGCAGATATAAATGAAATAGGGGAGGCAGACTCATACTGAATATTAAACAGGAAGTAGTCTTCATTCCCAGAGAAATGTGGCCGAAACTTATCGACAAAGAACAACTAACACCCCGTGAAGATATAATAGACATAATAGCGTGGTATTGACTGGCTTGAATTGGTAACAGTGGGACCCAAAGGGACAGTCAGATCTAGCAGTTGAATTGGGTTCAACTTTACCAGTAGAAGTTTAGAATTTTCTGGTTTTTATATAGAATCAATTAATTTACTTGAAAATAAAACAAAATTTGGTACTAAGAAACTGCTTTGGAAGCTGTATTGCAGCCTCTACTTCAGAGCCATAATTCCCAGACTCTGGTGGGCATCATAATCACTACGAGCCATTCAAAAAATAAAGTAATGGCCCTCCCCAGTGGTACAAGGGGTTAAGTCTCAGCACCAAGAAACTATATGGGGAGTTTGATCTCTGGACAGGTTGCCAACCCACATGACACAGCAGATCTCTCCTGTCTTTCCCGCTGTTCCCCTTAGTAGTGTATTTCAGTACATCCACCTGCTGTGTTTCCCGCTTTGTCTCTGGTGGGTCCTTTCATGACTCCATCCCCACCTCTGGCCAATACCCCAGCTCTTAATGCATAAATCAATACATCTTTAAAAAATAATAAAATTAGTGATCCAGACTAATTTAGATGATTTTGCAATCTACCCTTTGGTTAAGGATCCTTTTTCCTGTTCTACTATGCCACTGAACATACATATTACTGGGAAGACAACATGCTTTCTGCTTGATGCTTGCTCTCAGTGTGGACAGAAAGTTTTCATAGCCTAGAATCTTGAATTCAGTGGTACTTCAGGGGAAACAAAAAGTTGGTCATTTCATTTAATTTGTTCTTATCCTACCCTCTCAGCTATTCTTACTTCAGTTTCTCACTCAGACATTTCTTGCATAGAGCCTGCCAGGAATGAGGAAGGGAGCAGGAAGCAAGGGCATTACCTGCTGAAGGATTCTGTAGAAGAGGAAGAGGTGGCAACCCCGAAACCTCCTGGTGACTAGATTTGCTGGTAAGCAATCTGTCTAATAGTTTATCAGAAGAAGATACAGTCCAAGCTTTGTAGAACACCTGGTTAGAATCACCTCTCCAAGGGTTTTCTAGCAATGCTTGGCAGACAGTTCTGTTACTTAATAAATCTTGCTCACTTTGGCTTTTCTGGGATCGCTGGGCTGTGTGATGCATAGTAGAGCCCAGGCCAGCATAGGAAGTGGTCCCATGGGAGGCTGTCAGGAAGCTACTGCCCAGGGTGATGGGTGGGAGGCTCTGCGTTCTGATTGGTGGAAGCCCCTTACGTGCCAGAGGCTTTCTTTCTGGCAAGAGATATTTTGAATTCTCTGAGGTCCTCTTCTTAAAGTCAACCATAGCTACTTGATCAACAGCCTGTTCTTGGCAGTTGGTGTCCACAATGCTGTCAAAGGAAGTGATGATGTCATCGACTTCCGAGGTGTGCTCCCCTCTCTGTAGGTCCCTGTTGT
Organism: Condylura cristata; assembly: GCF_000260355.1. Classification (NCBI taxonomy): domain Eukaryota; kingdom Metazoa; phylum Chordata; class Mammalia; order Eulipotyphla; family Talpidae; genus Condylura; species Condylura cristata. The sequence continues at coordinate 48,618,393 of NW_004567108.1, read as the reverse complement.
GATCCTTCTGATAGGCTCTCTGCTCTTCTTTTTTGTTTTTGCAGAAGATTTGATTGAACATGCTGAATCGTCCCTCCTTCCTCTGTGGTCTATTGTTCTGTGAAGGAATGAGTCGGGCAGGTTCTGTTCTAAGGGAATATAAAATATTAAGGGTACTATGTGCAGATAGAAAGTAAAAGACAACAATGCTAACCAATCAAAACACCTCTAATGTGCCATCTGCTTGAACAGGTTGTCTGAGATCTTACAAAGCCCTCTCAAGTCAAAGGTAATTGTAAGAACTGGCAACATCTTTTCAATCCTTTCCCTTGCCATGGCCTGTTTTCTGCCCAGTTACAGCGTGTCTTAGATTCCTTTACTCCCTCTGGGACTATCATTTTAAAATTCAGGAAATTTTTCCTTCTCGACTAACTTCCCAGTTAATTAGATAATCTTTTTTTTTTGCACTGCTACATGATTCTTTGGTAGCACTTAGGCTATGGTGAGAGTTTGATTCACATTTGATTTCTTTAGCGACACTGAATGAGAACAGAGTGAATATTTTCAGCAGAAAATACCTTAAATAGTCACTGTTCTTGCTTCTCAAGGACAGTTAGTAGGAGTGTAAGTTTTAAGTCAAAGAGATAAAGGCTAAGGTTTGAGGTCATCTTCAACTCATAGAAGTGGGGTGGAGGTTGAAGAAGTGGGGGGAAATGTGGTTTTCTCTGAAAGGGATCCTAGGAGATCTTGACAGAACTCTGACCATATCTATTCAGGAAGCCTGCCCATCATAAGTTGTTTGTGTGTCCTGCTTCTCTTTCAGTTTTACTAAATTTTCTATTGAAAATACTTTTTAAAAATGTGTACTTAAGGAAAGAAGCTTTTCTGGCACAGCTGCAGAAGAGGAAGTATGTATGCTAGAGGTTGGGTGTGGCAGCAAAAGAAAAATGAGCAATGCCCAATGGGCATTTTTTTTTTTCTAAAGAAAAAAGGTTATAGCTGTTGTCTGGCTGGTTCTTATGTGGATAGTTTCCCTGAGGCACTATTGTGTTTTTGTTCCTTGGAAAATTCTGTGTTATTTTCTTTAGAGGCCACAATTGACTTAATGTTTTCTGTGGTATGAGTTAACAATGAAACCTGACCCACATGCTGCCCTAAAAGTCATTACTCTTATAGGACTGAGATACTGTAATCTGTAATTTGCAAGACACCACCACTTATTTTGGCTGCATATAATGACTATCTTTTGTAGAGGTCACACATTGAATGATAGGATCATGGTGTATTTTTTTTCTTCTGTCCTTCACCTTCCAGTAGGTTTTTTGCAATATTGAATCTAGCTTCTTTTCTAATACTATCAGAGTGGAAAAGGCTTTCTGTATCAGAAAGCTGTCAAACTTATAGTGTACATTCTTTGAAGTTCCATTTACAGAACATGCCCATGTGCCAATGAGTGCTACTTCAGTGTCTCCTTCAATCTGTCTCCTTTCTATTACAGGTTTTGATGTTGGCTAGTGGGTTGCAAAATGTGTTTAAATGAATACTGAGGTCTCTGACAGTCTCTCAGGGATGTCATGTTTTTAAAACCTGTTTTCATAATAATATTGAGATGTTATTCATCTTTTTCATCCTGTGTCCTCTGTACCAACAGTGTAATAGAGATAGTGGGCCAAATTGTGGGCTCCTTGGTACAAATCAAGGCATGAGCACCAAAGAACTTGTGTTGAAAAACTTTGCCATGTAACTTAATAATGCCCAGTAAAAGTAATTACTTTTATTAAAATTGATCCTTGAATATATATTTTTTGAACAAAATAAGAAGTATTCATAGGCAATTCTATATACTGATAGAAATGACAGCTGTCTTGAGTTAAACAACTTGTGCAACTGAGTTGCCAGCTGAACTATATAGTTTTTCACAGAACTCCATTTTTATGACTTAGAGAGTACAGTTATTTGGAGTTGGACATTTGCAGAAATTCTCTTAAAAATGAACAAAGTAAATCTATCATGTTAAGGTAAATAATTGGCAGAACTGTTGTGAATAACAAAAATTAGCATTTTGGAAAACTTATATGTACACTGTAAGTTTGATAGCTTCTTGATATAAAAGGACTTTCCCAATAAAACTAGGGAAGTAAACAATTATTATGTAATGACTTATGTCATTTTGAAGATAATTTAATGAACCAAATTTTTCTAAATGACCAATACAATAAATTTTAAAATGCAAGACAGACTAATTAATTTTAATACCTTATAATTCAAAAATTTCATTAATATGGGGACAAAGTCTCTACTTCAGCTAATTTTTAGGAAACCAATTTATCATGTTTTGGTGTAGTATCAAAGTATCCATAATTATTTGAAATGTTATTGAAATACTTCCTAACTGCATATCTATATAAGGAATATAGTTTTTATATACTTCAATCAACATATTACAACAGATTAAATGCAGAAGTAGATATGGTAATAGTTGTATTGTCTCAGGTTTCTATTTACATATCAAATAGGTTTGCAAAACAAGTAAGAACATTGCTGTTATTCTCAACACAATTGTTTTTATTTGTTTTGGAGAATAGGCTGTTTTAAAGTAAAAATATGGCATTTTTGTTAATATGTAAATATAATGGATTGATTTTACTTTAAATGAATAAGCAAATATTTTCTTAAAAATTCTTCAGTTTTAATTTCGAATGTCCTAAATATAAAGAGGTATGACTGACATGAACAAAGCTTTTTGGATCCTTTATTATTTTTTGTGTATAAAGGGGCTGGAGAACAAAAAGTTTGAGGACTGTTGATTTACGCAAAAAGATTAAGAAACTATGGCATAAAGAGAAAAGGAAAGAGAAAAAAAGGAAGAGATTAAAGTTCAGTGACTATTAGGCTGACTGATGGATTTAGACTTGCTGCTACTATTTTACCCCAAAGAGTCAAGAACATGTCACTCTATATTGGATAATGACAAACAATCCTTAGTGATTGTTGGGTTAGTACAATGGAAATTAAAAAATTCCAACTTCTAGAAAAATTAAAAAAAAAAAGAAAGTGGCTCCTGTTGTGCTCACCTGCTCTCTTGGGAGAGGAGTTTGACACAGGCTGTGTGGCCACAGTACAGGGCATAGGCCAGGGGCGTGCTCTCATTGATGTCACGTAGGTTGCTGTCCATGCCCAGCTCCAGCAGGGACTGCACACATTCTGCCTTCCCTGCAGCTGCAGCCCAGTGTAGAGGTGTCCTGGGAACCACATGGGAAAAACAGCATCTGAGCACATGAATGATACATGTTGCTTGGCTGGAAATATTAATAGTACATATTATGTGGGGCTTAAGGATGACAGTGTGCATGCATTGGAGTCTGTCCTCCAGTTCTAAGTATCCTTTGGATTTCCACTTCTTCTGATCTTTCTGAAAATTTCCTAGAAGAGGAAGTAGGTCAAAGGTTATAAATGATTTTAAGGCTTCTTTGTAAATTTTGCCAAACTGCTCTCCAGAAAGAGCTACTCAATCTGTCCTCCTAAGACTTATGTTTCGACATCTTCCTGAACATTGAATATTATTGACGTATTTAAAAATACTGGCTAATTTGGTTATACATAATGATTGTTTTCCTTTGCATTTTTAAAATTAACAGTGAGGTTGAACATTTTAAATAAATGTTGCTTTGCCATATATTTCCTCTTAAAATGACCCACAATGCCCTTTGCCCATTTTTCAATTTCTTACAAATTTATATTAGCCCTTTTACATATGAAAGGTATCAATCTTTTATAGATTATGTAAGTATTTTTTTACATAAGAAAATACATCTAATTTGTACAACTTACACAAATACATAACAAATTACATCTAAAATTACATAACAAAGTACATCTAATTTGTTACTTTACTTTTTATATTTTAGTGATTTTCTATGAAAAACTAAAAAACACATTTAATTACATCTTTATTCTTTATTTCTTTCATATCAGTCAGAAGGTATACAAAATTTAAATCTTTATTGAAGATAAAAACCCAGAGAATGGGAAAAATTATTTGTAAGTGATATATCCAAAAAAGGGCTTATATATATATATATATATGTATATATATTTTAGATGAAATTAAGTTTTATTAGCACACAAATCCATGGCTATTAGTTTACATCTTGTCTAGGGCTACTTTTGTGCACAATAACTTTTGTGCCAGTAACCTTCACAGTCTAAAATATTTCCTGTTTAGTCTTTTATTGAAAAAGTTTGCTGACTCCAGACCACATCTTTCTTGTGGTACTCTGAGTACCTAAACATCTTAGTACTTTTGACAAAATACCACTTTAAAAAGGGCTTATATTTTAGAATCTATAAAACCTTTCAAAACTGCAGAATAAAAAAGTACAAGTTAATCAAAATTAGCAAAAAATGAAAGTACAAAG
>NW_004567108.1:48575476-48612616 GCF_000260355.1 Condylura cristata | reverse complement strand
AGATGGTTTCACTCATAGCAGGAGTATAATGGACCAGACGAGAAAATAACAAAAATAATGAACAACCATATACCAGAGACATTTGCAGGAATGGAGTGGGGAATGGGATCAAAAACGGTGGGGTGGGGAGGGAAATGCACGGGATTATGGTGATGACACACGGGTGACTTGGTGATGGGAAACCCACAGGGATTACAATTGAGATGGAAAAAAAAATAATGTACAAAATGATGTAAAAATAAACTTTTGTAAATAAAAATAAGAAAGCAAAAAAAAAGTAGGTGCTTTATCATAGAATATGTTTGAATGACAAATAATCACATGAAAAAATGCCCAAAGACATTTGTCCTTAGAGAAATGTAAATTAAAACTACAACAAGATAACCACTATCTATAAAATGAGCAAAATAAGAAACAAAACAAAACAAAAATCCTGGCAATTGCCTGTAAAGACTTGGAGCAATATTGCTGATGGAAATACAAAATGGGAACAGCCACCTGAAAAACAATTCATTAGTTATTCTAAGGTTAAACATGCACTTACCAAATGATCAAACAATCTTACTTCTAGATATTTATCTAGGGAAATGAGAATTTATGTTCTCTCTGTTATGTGAAAGTTTATAATGACATTATTCATATTTGCCAAACTGGAAACAACCAGTGTCCTTGATTAGATGAATGGCTGAACAAACTTGGCTCACCCATACAATGGGATATTAAAATAAAAATGAACAGCCTGCTGACATCTAGAACAACACAGGTGAATTTTTAAATGCATTCTACTAAGTGAAATGTGAACCTCAACGTCATACTGCAAAATGCACAGTCTAGAAAAGGCAAAACCATAGAGACAGAGAACTAATCAGTGGTGCCAGATCTTAGATAGGAGAAAGGATCTGACTTAGAAGGAACACATGAGCGGCGGAGTTAATGGAACTGTTCTCAATTGTGTTTGTGTGACCATATGAATCTATGCACATAATAAAAGTGAATTTTACTGATGAAAAGGAAATCATTATTTTCTGGTGGATTTACCTGGATAGAAAAACAAACAAACAGACAAACCTGCTTCTGTGTTATATGAGGTAAGAGGTGGAGCCATTAAAGAAGAATGTTCATTTTGTGCTCAACTTCAGGGAAGGAACAGGAGGGCATACAAAAGAAATAATCATTGTCTTTCTGTTTCTAAAAGCCAATTCCAGAACTAAGAGCAGACTTGGACCAAAGTCATTTTTCAAGAGTCGAGAGTACCCCTGTCAGCTGTCAAGGCAGACATGAGAGGTTGATAAGAGTGTAAAGACTACTGGACCTATGAGCAAAGGGGACCAGAAACTTGCTTCCTTGGCAGAGCTGCTGGGAAGCAGGAGGTGGAGGCTGTTTCTGTGTGGTGTGTAGAGAAAGGAGATAAGAAGAGACACCGGACAAGATGGCAGTCTATTGAATAGAATTTCCCATAAAGAGAAAGGTTATTCTTCCCGTTCCTCTGAAAAGGATCAGTTCAGGACAGGAATGGAGTGCATGGAAGGTTTAATCTTGGCTTTGTCCTGGGGTTTGAAACACGGGCACAAGGGCATTTTTAAGAGAGCCCTCATGGAGGGCTGGGGCTGTTCAGAGAAGTGCTCAGAAGGGACTATCAGGAAAGGGTGTTGGGCCTTATTATTTGGAGAGTAACTGTGTCTACAATGTGGCCAGAGTCCCCATGTGTAGATAAGTTCTCTGTCCCCTCCTCCTCCTGTTATGCCATGGATAGTAATTTGATGATACTTAATAGGACCATATATATTTTTTCAATATATATGCTTATTTGATGATGTGACAAATATGATTTATTCCATTCTGTATGAGAGACATCTCCAGCTAATATTTTTTATGAAACAAGATGAGGCCACAGCCAGATTATGCCCTCCAGCTGAAATAATATACTGCCAATAAATTAAGTAGATGGAGGGTTGAGCATCAATCTAGTGAGGTTTACCAAAACATGAAAATTAACTCTGGTGCACTAGGTAGTATCCCTTTATGACAATCGCTAAGATCAACTGTTAAAATTTTCTGTCCATGGACATGGAGGTGAAAGTAAAAAAGAATGGGGAAAACTTAAACTAAGGGGACATAGGAATAACTTCTAGCTAATTAACACATAGAGCCTTTGTGGACAATTTGTAGTATCTTATTTCATGTCAACTAAACTATGGTTACTTTCTCATCTTATGCTTTAGGATAACCCTGCACACATAACAAACTGGTCTAAATTCTCACAAAGAGGAGGGTTGGGGCCTCATGATTTAGGAAAAAAGCATCAGAGACACAAATGAAGGCTTATGAGGGAGTCTTTGAAGGGCAGGGAGTGAAGGGCACAAAAATGCATCATTGGCCGAGGGAACAACTTAGCCAAGGAATGACTTTAAAGCATATAAATTTCCCTTGAGAATTCTCAGAAATATATGGAGAGGAGAATGATAAAAGACTGTCCTTCCTGAGGATAAATAAATATTAAAGTGTGATCTCATGGACTGATGAAATTTGCGATCTTTAGGTATACAAGCTACTAATAGATTCTGTGCTGTCTTAAATGTCATAGATATATAATGTGTTTTCATGTCCAGGAGAATGTGTTCTACCATATTTTCCCTCTCCCTTTTGTTGCTAATAACTGCCTTTTTTCCTACCATTTCCTCAGAAACTTTCTTTTCACTACAAAAGAAAGATGGAAAGGGAAGGTATCATTATTGCCATTGCTTAGAGCACTTAAAGCCAAAAACATTGTGAAAATTTTTACTAAGACAAACTTCTAGTTGTAAACTGGTAAGAAAATTTGATCTTAGCCAAAAGACTGAGTGATGATAAAAACAAAAACAAACAAACAAAAAAACTTAGTTTTAACATGAAGGCATAGGTGCTTGGTGCAAAAAATGTGAAATGAAACACAGGGTGGAGTTTGATCAGGCACAAGACACTTGGTTGAGCACTGGAGCAAGAATTCGACTCCTTCCCCTCTCCCCCCCCCCCAGCTATTTTACTTCACTTTGAACTCATAGGATCTTATCTTTTGTACTTTTTCCTCTTTCCTTGGTTTTATTTTCTTCTCTGAGGCCTGGGAGGATAGGGTGGTGAACTTATTTTGCTAAATGCTTGACAATGCAAAATGGGGGGAAAAATCTATTTAGTGCTTGTTCTAGAAGCATTTTTTTTTAAGTAGGCAGACTTTTCTCCAGATTGCTTTTCTTGAATTTGTTCTTTTCTTCTCTTCTTAGATCATTTACCATTTTTACTCATGTAACAAAAATAGGTCTACTTAGGATCAACATCTACTATTAAGAAAAAGGTCTACTCTGAAAATTTTAATTAAAATCATTATATGAACCATCTCCAGCTTCTGAGGATTAAATAAAACCCAAGAATTTCTTTCCCCTTGTGATATGAAGATACAGGTATCAGGGAGTAGGAGGTGCTTATGGATGAAGGGTATTGTAAATGAAAAGCTAGCTCTAGCTTGGAAGACAAGGGTACAACTTGTCTTCATTTTGCTGCTAACTACCTCTTAGGTAAGTCTCTTCACCTTTCTGAACCTAGCTTCCCTTTCAATGTCAGTACTGATTGGGGGGATAAAAAGGTCCCATCTAGTTCTAAAGGCAGAGCCTCTATTTATGTCATTAAATAGATAAAAGGGAAAACTATAATTTGTTGACTTTATGACATCCAGGAATGAGGGGAAAAAACAAGACTTAACTCTTAAAAACAAAAAGAAGCTGAGCTACAGCAAGCCTTCTGAGAATAGTGAGGATGTTTAGCAAAAAGTGGAAAATCTTACAATACTGTAAAGTCACAGCATTTCTCTCCATAACAATGATTTTTCCTGTCCTGACTAAAATAGAGCCACTTGTATTGTCATCAGTGCATGTGTAAATATTACTGGCAACAAGGTTATTGTTCTTATAGGATAACTCCACAACTATGTTTTTTATTTTGAAATGACTATTTGGAGGAGATGACTGGTAGTTCCCAACACTTTCTAAGTTGCTATGGATACCTGTCATCCACATCCAGAGCCTGCAGGTTGCACTCAGGGACTCTTGCCAGTTCACTTATGATGTCACTGAAGCCTGCTGCTGCTGCGATGTGCATGCAAGTCTTTCCACTCTCATCATCATAGTTGATTATGGACGGACCTTGGTGATGGCTCAGAATGATGGAACACAGAATTCGATTTCCACTCTGGAAAACAGAACCGAAGAAAGCTCATTATGTACAACCCAGTGCTCTTTTTTATGCATGTTGAAAACACAAACTGAAAAAAAAAGAGTAATCAGGTACATTCTTGTAAGCCCTCCTACAGATTTCCACTTGTCTTATGTCATTGCAGGGATTTTTATCTACCAATTTGTCTTACATAATTAGTGAACTAAAGAGGACTGGAGTTAAATACAGGCATAATTGGCTGCCATTGGAGCTAGCATATGGGTTGGTCCCCTAGACAACAACTTGCTCACTAAGTCTGTTTTGTTTCCCCCTTTACTGTAGAGGTTGATTGTGGAGACAACAGTTAATTTTAATTTAAAAAAATGACTCTGATGAGACTTGACTCTTGTATAATGATGATAAAAATGATCCAGTCATGGGTCAATTGCTATATGTTGCATGAAATTTAATCATCAATAATCCTTTGTGAAAGGATGTAAATAGCTAATTAAGAAAAAAACCAACAAGTATGAGAAGGAAAGAATTTTAGGTATCATATAAGTTGAGTCTATCTTTCTGTAGACCTTTCCTGCAGTTTTGGTCTTACTTTTGAAGGGAGGATATACTAAGCTATTTTTAGTCACTGTCCTAGACCTAATAACCATCAACTTTTCTTTGAGTGTCCTAAGTCTCTCCAGCTTAAAATGAACAAGTAAGTAATACTATGTATATTGATGGCATTGAATATTTTTCATTGGACTAAAAAAATTTTTTACAAGCTTTTGCAAGATGGCAATAAATTTCAGTAGCCAATAAAAGAAATTGTAGTTTTGTATGATACCATAGAGTCTAACTTTTCAGTTTTTCCTGAGATATATAGAAGATTAAACAGCAATTCAAATAATTCATTAGCATTTAAATTTTCTCAACAAGAAGGAAATACTGTATCTTCATCAGAAAGACTCCACAGGGAGACCTTAGAACTGTGTCAGAGCTTCTGATAGAATGAAAGTTCCTAGGAGGTATGATGAACAGGTTCAGGAAATGGAACAGTCATGTTGTGATTCTGGAAGTCAGGAGCAGGCTATATGCCAGACTCAAGAACCCTGAGCAAGAAGAGAAAGTTGACTTTTTAAAAAGCTACAGTTCTCATAACAGTTTCAATGTTGTTCAACAGCCACCTCGTAATACATCTTCTCATATTAAATTTCTTCCTGGTATTCATCCCCTGGTATTCATCCCTGTTTAGTTACCCCCAGGGTAATGGTTTAGAAACTCTTGCATCTGTTTTCATGATGCTATGATGGAACAGCACTGTTGGGCTTTGCTTTTTCTCTTCCTTCTCTTCTTTTTCTGTTTGCACCTCCAGCTGTCCAGACATTTCATTGCTCATCTGGCTCTGGTTTCACATGCACAGTGACAATACTTCCACTATCAGGGGACAACAGCTGCCACCAATTTTGAAACCAATTTTAGGACAAAGGGCTGTGGGAACTCAAAGCTCTCAATTTTGAGCCCCAGGAAGTGTGCTGTATGGGTACCAGCTGCATAATTTGTGGTGTTCCCTATTTAAATGGTGAGGAACAGAGCATCATATCTTTCTTTCATGCTGTCTCTTTACTGTCATGGTGATTTTTATTTTCCATTTAGTGTCTCATTCCTTGGACTGGATTCTCACCACCAGTGTTCACAGGTGCACCTGGTGCTGAGCATTTACCCCATCCTGACCCTTCCAGAAGCTAAGCCTAGACCCCTGCTAGGGGTCTGAGCCTGCCCCAGGGAGGGAGGCAGAGCTGTGGGACTTGAGGCGACATTGTTCTATCACAGATTACATTGCAAAACACAATTTCAAAGGTAAATAATGAACATTTCCAGATAGTGAACAGAAGCCTTACACCCCAAACTCTGAGCTCCCTGCGTGGCTGCCCTGGTCAAGTATCAGTAAAGGTCCTATCTACAGTCTTTTCCCTTTCCCTTACCTTCCCTCTTTCATCCATTTCCTCCCTCCATTCTTCCTGTGCTTAGTTGTGACTTTTAAATAATTTGGATTGATTGGGTAAGTTGTATGGTATGGCTGTGATTGCAAATCAGCTACCCTGAATACATTTAAGCTTTCCAGGAAGATTCTTTCATATGGTGTTACTTACATACATTTTGTATGAGTCTCAAATACATTCAAATAATCAAAATCTTTCTCTCTCTCGGAAGGAAAACAAAAGTGAAGAAAGTGTCAGTAGCTCAGTGAATTGACATTGTTCATGATTTCCAGAAGAGTACAAGAATTCTTTTGCCATTTTGCCATCATGGCTTAAAGGGCAAAATGCCCAGTCACACTTCTCCCTCTCTGAAGAAAAGGGAGTATCAAGCATGATGGAAAAAATCAAAACCTTGCTCCTTGAATTCTACCTCCCTTCTCTCCCGATCTTCAGAATGTCATTTTGGAAGTGGGGCTACTTCCCAGGATCCCTGAGTCTGCCTCTTCTGGGATCCTGACCAACAGGCCTAGTTAGCTGGAAAGCTGGAGTATTACACAGCTTCACTGTGTGAAGACATTGCCACCCCTTACTTTCTCTGCCAAAATGTCTTTCTATTGAATTTTCCTGTCATTTTATCCTGACAACTACACAAAGTAGATACTTTATCACCCCATCGGATGGGAGAAAATGGAGGCACAGAGGCATTAAACTACTTGCCCAATGCCACAGTCAAGATATGGCAGTGCTAGGGTGGACAGTCTGTCTGCAGACACCACCACCATTGTGCCATTCTGCTGCCAATAAAAGCAACAGTCTAGGTATTTATTCTGAATGATCATACAAGGGAAACAAAAGTGAAAAATGCTGTTTAGCCCAGCAACATCAATAGCAATGATGTGGGCCTTGCCAACTGAGACCTTTAAACACATTTCTGAAGAGGGTTGTCATGGTGAAACCTCTCAAGAATTTTAGAGAGCCCAAGAGAGCACTACCTGTGAGCTGAGACCTGGCTCAGTGCTCTCCTAGGGATAACATGCTCTTCTTGGCAAGTGGGACTGAGTCAGCCAAAGACAGGGAGGCCAGGGAGAGTCACTGAGACCAAGAGAACAGGAGAGAAAATATGGGATTTTTGCCCAGTAGGATCTTGGGAAGAATGGAGTTACATTTGGTGGTAATGTGATTTATTAGAGGAAAAAAGAATATCACACAAATCTTATGAAACTCTATAGTTCTGCATTGGGTAATCAGATGACGATTATAGGTTGCTTTGTTTTTTTTTGCATTTGCTTTTGTTGATAAAGTTGTCTTTATGTCCTGAAAAATACTGGAAACTATTGAGTCCTACTCATTTTCCTTAACCCAGAAGGGCTGGGAGTTGTAAATACCTGACTCATAAGAAACAATGCCAAGAGAAAAGTTGAATTAGTGTATAATAATTTACTCTGGGAAGACTAACAAAAGGTAAACCCTAATATCCTGATTAAAGACCGACTTTATTTTAAGTGACATTTCAGTGTGAGATTTAGGACTAGTTGGTTGCTGACATATGTCTTCGGGAATTAGTTCTATGGTGGCTTCTTGGAGGGAACACCAATCTCCTTCTATAATTAGGGCCCTGTTACCATTACTTGTCCCTTGAGGGTGAATGTAAAGTGGAGCTAGTGTTTTAGGTCACATGGCCCTCTTAAAGGGCTGGGTAATTTTGTGATCTGAGAACTCTGACTCATCAGTGCTGCTGGAGCCAGATGCATTAGGCTAAAACAGAGCTGGAGGGGAGGGTCTACCAATCTATGCAGAGTGAACATTTGAGAGCTAGGGGTTTATGAGAGTCAGAGAGAAAAGTGTCCAGTATCCTGACTTAGATTCAGGACCATCTTTGTGGTTAGCCTTTTCTGAATCCAGGCTTTCAGTTTGGCCTGACTTCACAGGCCGCTGCATCCCAAAGCCTGGGGTAGACTTTCCTGGAGAGCAAAAAGCACATGGAAAAGGTGGAGGTGATGGTACACAGAAACCCTCATTTTCTGCTGTAATTGGTCCTTAGCAAACAGTAACTATCAATCAATATTTGCTGAACAATGAACATATAAGTAAATGAGTAAAAAAACAATCTTTATAAACTATGGACAAAACCAAATGGAATAGAATTTTACACATGCTTTCTCTTTCTTTTCCTCATTATCTCCCCTTATACACTATGTTTTCCCCTCTCTCTTTACTTATATTTACGTATACTACTCCTAGGTGCAACTGTTTCTTTTCTTTCAGCTCTAAGCCCTTCTTTTCTATAGTCAAGCTTGGGGAGCTGACATACCACAGGCCACTTTAATGCAGGTTAACCTTCAACACTCTATTTTCCTAAGCAGGTCAGTCTGTACTTACAGGTTAAAGTATTTCACAGACTTGGCTTTATTTCTGTTTACTTTAGGCTTGTCTGGCTTTGTAGCCTTTCTTTTATCAAGCACTGTGAGTCATGTGACCCTGGTGGCTGTGTGGGTGCAGGGTGTACTTGGGTAAATGACGACCTCCTCGTGCATGTGTCTCCACCTATGAATTCAAATTTGCATTAGGTGACATATGTGACTGCTTCCAGGTGTAACTTTTTTTTCCCTTATGAAATGGATCCACTGGTATATGATATTTATAATTACCTTTTGGCATTCTGAATATATTTAGAACTGAAGTATATTTATAGGATTTTCACACAATTCAACTGATTGACCACAGATGTTGGTCACCACAGAAAGGAGGAAGACTCCATGCTTCCCCAAGAGCTCCAAAGTTTGTGTGGGTGTATGTGTTTAATTCCCTTGACCACATACTAAGTGAACAAATATAAAACAGTTATTTTATATGAATGTAGTTCTTTTCTTTGTGTACTCCTTTGAAAAATGCTCTAGAAGAGGCATTCTAATTTAACATTTTTAAGTAAGTGGAGAAAGAAGTTAGTGGTGAAATTTGAGGGGCAGCAGACACTTATCTGTCTTATTGACCTGCCATCTTATTGATTCCACAATTACTATCATTGGGAAAAATATCTAGTTTGAAGTCATTGCACATCTGGAAATCTTGGTGAAGGTAAAAATGGTATTCCTCAAAAGAACCCAAATAAGCCATTAATTTTGTTAACTTAAGATGTATAATTCCATTGGCCTGAATTCAATGACTACCTCTTTGAAGACCGAAGATTCACAGAGATCTGTTCTGAGTATTAAGCCATCTAAATGAATAAGGAATGTTTTCCCTCAGCATGCAATCCAGATGGGTGCCCACTGACCATAAGAACAGTCCCACAAGTAAGAAAATGCTGGATGAACACATGGAGGGAACAATTTTGAAAGTGAGCTCAACGAAGAAAGTGACATTTAGTTGCTCCTTGATCCATAAGAAGAAATAAGCAGAAATTATACAGGTAGAAATGAGTGCAAAAAGAAAGAAAGTATTTCACCAAAGGGAAAAGCATGACTAAATGTAGGGGGCAGAATGAACCTGTATGATGTATGATGTATGATGATATTGGAGGGATTATTAATTCTGTGTGACTTGGATAAAGACCATATAGGTTGAAGAAGGAAGGTCAGGGGGTGGGGTGTGATAGGGTGAGGAGTGGTTTTTTTCAGCATTATGTACACAAAATAAAATTCATTGAAGGCTTTTGATTTGAGGACAACAGTGTCCACAATTATCCTAGCATAATAACAGCTATATAGTGCATTCCTTAGTGTCATGTTGAATAAGAACTTGTTCACAATGTGAAAATAGACTGGAAGAAGAAAGGGCTGAAAGTAGAAATACAGATACTGCATATATTGGTGGTGGAAACTTGATCTAAGAAGGTAATGGTGGGTGTGTGAAATTGTCTCTACTTGCTCTTCCAGGTTTGTTTTCCATTTCCTCCCTCCTGGCCTTCACCCTCTAGATGTATAAATTGCATCAAATAGGCTCACCTGCCCTTTGGTTTCTGGCTGGGTTTGGCTACTTACACAAGACAGATGTAGTAGAAAAGAGAGATTGGAATATTTGTCCTTTGGTTCTCTCCCTGCGGGGCTTCAGTTTGGTTATGCCACCAAAGCCTTATCTCAGTTCTGGTTCCTCTCTTATAGCTTTTGCTGTCTTAGTAACCACTCCCTCCCAGGAAACTTTAGCCCTAGTGATTGATCACTTGCAATCATGTGTAAACCTCTTTAGGACTCTCTCTTCAGTTACTCTCACCTGAGTGGGCCTCTGACCTGTTCTGTTGGGACTGAAATGAAGTAACAGAGATATGAGACTTGAGGAGGCAGAGCTGGGAGGTCTTGTAAATGAACTGGACATGAAAGCCAATAAGGTGGAAACTTATGGCATAGGTCACTGGGAAAATGGCTGTGGTAGATTTAGTGTAAGTGTCTCTGAGAAATTATGGGAAGATGACCAGTAGAGCTGGAAATGTAACTTGAAGTTTAAAGCAGAGTTCCAAACTTGTAACCGATGCCAAAAAATTTGAGTTGAATAATAGTTTGAATTCATAAGAACTGAAAGGTTTTCTGAGGAACAGAGATGGAGAAAAGGATTGTTGAGGAATGAAAAGGAGATGAGGCCAAGAGATACCTGTGTAGATTCCTGATAACTTGATGTCATCACAGATGGATTAGAACATGAACATGAGGGACTAAGACACTATGGAGAGTGATTGTAATGGGGAGATGAGTCTTTGCTCACAGTTATCTCAGATGGCAAGTAGAGCTGTCTGTCACCTGGCAGAAGCAGGAGGGAGAGCAATGGCCCTGGAGCCATAGGAGAGTGTTACCAGCTACCAAGACATTTCTCAGCTATCCATTAAATGGGAGTAGATGTGGAACTTAGATCATTTGTAGACCCAAACTTCAACTCTTTACTTTTTAGCTACCTGGGTCAAATACAGAGGCTTTATTATGTAATCTCAGATGGTCCAAGAGAAAAGCATAAACTTCAGTGAAAGGAAGGACAATTGGAAATAGACTCATTCATGTGGAAAAACTTTGAAGGAACTACTGGTCTTGTGTTATAAATCAACAGGAAGGCTAAGGAAGCTAAGTGTAATAAGCATTTTAGCTGACATTTGGAATTACCCTTTGTCTTTTTAGAAGTGTAAAGGGCAGAACACACCACTTCTGAATTTTGCAAACCACTGGGAGGGAGAAGTTGCATGGTTCCCCTCGCACCCCTAATTGTGATTCTTAACCTTTTGCAGATAGTCACTCATCCTCATTGAGGAATTGAAGAAAGTTGTGGACTCCTTTCTCAGAAACGTATGCCAACATGTTCACTCACACACACAAACACACACACACATGCTCATGTGATATCATATACAATTACAAGGGTTCTAATCTTTTCACTCTCAATGCCAGATACATAAAAGGTGTTCAAGAATTATTTATTAAATGATTTAGGAAAATAAATGAGTGAGAATTATGCTTCTACAAATTCATGGTCAAATGCAAATTCTTTAGCTAGAAAGATCTTGGCATCCATTAATATGAATGCATATTATGAATTTATTGTATTTCATAAGACATTACTATGATAATGGTTTTCAGTTTCACCTGCACATTACAATTGATGGGGGATGTGGGGAGTTTGTAGAAATAGTGATGTCTGAGGTCCAACCTAGAACAATTGTCTAAAAATCTAAGGGTGTGTGGTACTGGTGTCAGTATTGTTTATAAAATTCTTCAGATGATTCTAATGTGTAGCTAACACTGAATTTAGTATAGCAGGTTAAAGATGGAATCATTTAGATCCAGCAATTCTAGGGGCCTCCATGGTGGCGCAGGGGGTAAGGTGCAGTACTGTGTAACTATTGGCAGCCACTACGGCACCAGTTTGATCCCGGCCAGGGAGGTGGCCCACATGGTGCAGCAGACCTCTCCTCTGTCTTTCTTGCTGTTCCCCTCAGCAGTGTATTTCCATAGATCATCTGTACTGTTCCCCACCTTGTCTCTGTGGAATCCTCTCACCACCACCCCCACCTCTTGCCTGTACCTCAAGTTCTTATATGTACAATTAAATAAATCTTAAAAAAAAAAATAGACGCGGCCGTTTTACTTCTTGGTATTTACTCATAGAACACAAAAACACTAGTTCAAAGGGATATATGTACTCCTATGCTCACTGCAACACTATTTACAATAACCAAATTTTGTAGACAACCTAAGAGCCCAAGGACAGATGAGGGGATTAGGAAGATATGGTATAGATACACAATGGAGTAGTTATTTAGCAAAAAGAGATAAAATGTTGCTATTTGCTATAACATATATGGCACTGGGAGGGATAATGCTAATAAGAAAGAAATCAGAAGGAAAAAGACAAACAATTCACTAATTTGGACTACAAAGAACAAAGGACAAAACAAATGAATAGTCTAAATAAATCCTAGAAGTAAGAACATACAACTGTGATTAGAGGGGCATGATATGGGGTGAGTAACAAAGTGGGGAGGGGCCCAATGAACCCTATGGTCAAGGATTATGGGTGTTTCTGTGGTAGGTGTGGTATGGTAACATATATCTGAAGAGGTGTGAATCTACTTCCCTAAGTCATATACTGTTGTAAACCAATGTTACCTAAAAAAAAGTTACAGAAAAATAACAATAACAAAAAGCTCCTCTCATAGCAGAGAGAAGAAATATGAAGAAATGGGTAAAATAACTAAGTTTCATAGAGGAAGTCAGGTCAGGAACCATAATGAAAATGATAATGTCTTCCAATTACACAGCACATTACATATCTCTGTCACATCCATGAACTCATTCTATTCCAAGATTTACACGGTTAAGACAAGCAGGTACTGGCATTTGTTCTAAATTTGCCAGATTGACCCTTTCAGGATAATCTCAGGAGTTCTTCCCTTCAAAGAACCCAACTTGAAACTTTGGATTGGGGTCCGGTTTATCATTTTATAAACACATGGATGATTCCACATCAAGTGGCATTAAGTTGGAGGTGAACTAAGAGAATCACCTGAAGAGATATGCACATACATGTGCTCCATCCCAGATCTGTGAAATCAGTAGTAGAAGTGATGAGGGAGAGTAATGTAGAAAATGCTTGATCTTGGTGGTATAATGGGTTAAAGTGCAGCACTCTGAAGCTATCAGCAGTCACTACAGCACGGGTTTGATCCCTGGCCAGGGAGCTGACCTACATGAAACATCAGACTTCTCCTGACCTGCCCACTGCTTCCTTCAGCAGTGTATTTTGTCTATCTGCCTGTTCTGCTCCCCACTCTGTCTAGTGAATCCTCATACTACCCCTACACCCTAGTTCTGGATACATAAATAAATAAATCCTAAGAAAAGAAAATGCTTGATCCTGATCCAACTTTCAACTATGCTGAGAGCCCACCAGCATGGGCCACTTCCTGGCTGCACAGTCAGCTTGCTAAAGTGGTGAACTCTGAGCAGCCAGAGGACTGGGCTGTGAGGAGAGACTGGCAGATGGGAGCAGGGCAGGAGATCAGATACTGAAAGTATACAGGAAAGTGCTAAGAGCAGGTGGGGATGACAAAAACAAGTGTTGTTTACTTCAGTTTTGCCAGGCCTGGCCCTGGTACAAATGTACTGAAGACAAGTTAGGAGGGTCCAAAACAGAGCAGTTTCTAAATCATTTGTGTTTTTTCCCCTATCTCAGGCACATATGTCAACCCTGAAAGTGCCAGGTGCTTGTTTCTGTTGTATGTGGTACATGAAACTACCTTCAGGGCAGGGGGAACCTCCTTTCACAAAGATCCTGGTGGCAGTTCAGCAAGGCTGCTTGCACATGATGATGGAAATAATAGTAGGGCAATGTCTGTGCCTACGCATCAAAAGACAGAACAAGCAAATCTGTTAGAAAGGATACATAGTACCTCTCTTTTCTGAAGTACTGAATAGATAAGTCTCAGTCATTCCCCTTTAAATAGAAAGCACTTCAGTAAATGCTGGCTATGATCTTTCTTTCAACTGCTTCTGGGTTTTGCTCTCTTTGGGTTACTGATCTTGGGGTCTGATTTGGGCTGCTTTGGTCATGTATACTGATACAGACTCCCTTTTCTTGTACTGAGATAGTGCACGTGCCATGATTGTCATCATTAAGGGGTCACGTGGAATTACTCTGCTTTGGAAAATATGACAGAAAGAAGAGTCATGGTGTAAAGATACTGAAAGGATTTTCCTAGTAAAATATTTAAAGGTTTATCTCTGTACACTGTGAGCAAGTGACAAGCATTAAGATGGAAAGGAAAAAGGGTGTGTGTGTGTGTGTGTGTGTGTGTAAAAGCCAAGGCTCTGCCTGATGTCCTCTAACTCTCCATCCTTGTATTTTCTCAATAACTATGTTGCCAAATAACCTAATGTGACAGTTTTGCTCTGGATATGAGAGAAGGGGATAGAGGAAGAATGAATTATACTTGCTCTGTCATGTGTATAAACTCTTTATCAATGCTAGGGCTGTATCTTTAATAACTCCATCATTCCCACCTGACACTCATAGAGTTGCTAACTTGTATAACATCAAACTTGAGACAAGTCCTCACCTGGACCGCCCAGTGGAGAGCTGTTTTAAAGTCTTTATCCACAAGAGTGGGATCTGCCCCCTTCTTCAGCAGCATTTGTGTATGTTGAGGCTGGTTGTGGAAAGCTGCCCAGTGGAGTGGTGTCATTCCCTGCAAAAGCACAAGCAGAGGAGCAGAGATGAGCATAGGCTATTAGGAAAGAAAATAGAATTCATACTTTCTCCCAAGGCCCAAGGGATGCTACCAGGTATGCAGGTTGCTGCCTGTCTATTCATTCATTCCTTAAACATTCATTCAGAAGATGTTTATTGAGCTTCTGCTTTGTGCCAGGCAAGCAGGTGTTGAGGATACTAGAAAATGAATAAGTAAAAAAATTTCTTGCCCTTAGGGAAACTGAACTTTGGTAGAGGAAGATAGGCAGTGAATGTGCACAAGTGGATCAGAGGACTTTCCAGATTGCTGGCTGCTGTGGAGAGGGCACATATGGTGTTGAAACAGGTAGAGACTGTTCTACATGGGCTTCTGTGAGGTGGACTGGAGAAAGAGAAAACAAGCATCCAATTCATGGAAAGAGGAGCTAGAGACAGAAGTCATGCTAGAATGTCATCTCCCACCATGAGGCAGAGACACTGTTCAGTGCAGTATTCCCAGTGACTACAATGGAGACTAGAGAGATGCTGAGTTATGAAAGACTGGGGGAGAGGAGAGCCCTGTGAGATAAGGCAGGAGGGGGAGGCAGAGGTTAATCCTGGGAGTTGGGTGATGCATGATCCATCCTTAAATGGAATCTATATAAGGCATAAGTATTTTATTCTAAAGCCAATGGAAAGATAATGAAAGTTTTTCAAGCAGATGATCTGCTTTATACTGTTTAGAAGCAAACATTCTGGTAATGTGGAAAACAGACTGGAAGCTCTTTCAGAGCTTAAGGTCATACATTTTAGACATCATTTAATAAAATGAGCTAGACCTGTACTTTTGGGGAAAAAAACAATTAAAAGATGGCCTTTTATCCTTGCCTACTCTTCTCAATTACATGAAACATATTACTCTAAATTAAGACAACCGGTAAAGGGAGCAAAGAGCATAAACATATTTACAGCTTCTCTTTTTATAGTAAGCTGGGCAGCTAACATAAAGATAGGAGTCACTACTCCTATCACTACTACAAGTCACTACTTAGACTCTGCTCTGTCCAAGATAAGCTAAGTGGAGATGGATCTCAGCCTGGTTAGTTAGGATTACAGAGGAGTACAGTACTGTAGCTCAGAACAAATATTCATTGATCCAGAGATGTGTGATTCTTACATGTCTCCCTTAAACCTCTAAACAATCCTGTGGGTTAAATATTGCAGTGAGATAGCACAGCCAATCAGTCTACATTCCCTAGCCTTCTCTGCAGATTGCTGTGCTCCAGGAAATTGAATCCTGGCCATTGCGAACAGAACGGATGGGAAGTTCCTTTAGACCTGCCTAGGAAACAAAATCCATGCAGTCTTATACCTTCTTTCTTTCCTCATCTGACAGCTGAGTGCAGAAGGAATGCCATTGAACTGAAAGAACCATGTAAGGAAATAAAGGTATAGATAAAAAAAGAAGAAGAATTAAAAAGAAATGGTGCTGGAACCATGTGATCAAAAAGCTGAGGAACCTCACTAACAAAATAGAACAGGTCCACCCTGGTAAGCCAGCACAGGAGTATGATGTGAGAAAGAAATGAATTTTTATTGTGTTAGGCTATTGGGGTTTTAGACATCATTTAATAAAATGAGCTAGACCTGTACTACAGCAGGCAGTCAACTCAGACAGGTGCTACTGTCCTTTTTGTTTTACAGAAGAAGAAGCAAGGCTCTAGAGAAATTCCTTAGTTTGTGAATAAACAGGCAATTTAAACAAGAATTTGAGGTTTGTGAGGCACTGGGGTTAGAATGTTAATTCCCTTTAACCAGTTCCATATTTCAAATGATTAAATTATGGCCTGCTTTGACATTTCCAGGCTCAGTTCATATACTACTGAGCATCCAGAGATACACTTCAGGGTTCTGAGAATATTTCATTCCTGACAGGAAAGAATGCTATATAAAAGCAGTAGAATTACTGTTCTTATTTTGAATGCTAAATATTTACTTGGGATTCAGTCAGCTTAATGCATTTCAATAGGTCATCTTCATTTTTAATTTGAACTGCTAGAATTAGAAATCTAAACTTAAGGAATCAGATGCCTTTTGTTATGGATGGATTTCCCCTTTCTGCTAGATCCCATTGGCTTCATTATGAAGCATTGCCAGAATCCAGAGTTAAAGACATCAAAGGCTATTTTGAAGCCACTGGAGTGTAAGCTTTGATGTCACAGGAAGGTAGGGTACTTGTTTGCCTGTGTGAATTCCTGGAGTCTAAATTCTCACTGAGTGTTTTGCTTTTGTAAAATCTGAATTTTCTCTTAAAAATTAGACACACAAGACAGAACCTGATTTCTCATTTGTAGAAAATGAACTTGTCTGATATGTTTATTTAGTTTTTGAACAAAGAGTTCTTAGTTTCACTGATTTTTTTTATAGTTATTAATCACTATTTCATGTATTCCTACTCTTATTTTTATTATTTCTTTCTTTCTACTAACTTTTAGTCTTGTTAGTTCTTTTATTTAGGGATAGTATTAGTTGTTTGTGCCTTTTCTTAAGGGGACTTTTCTTAGTCCCCTAAAAACTCCTCCATCTTACAGATTCTGGTAGTTTCCACCATCAGTTTCATTTCTTTCAAGGCTGATTCCTTTTTTATCTAGCTTTTAAGCAGCATGTTGTTTAATCTCCATAGATTCATAATTTTCCCTGTAGTTGATTTCTAATTTTATGGCAATATGGTCAGAGAAAATACTAGATATAATTTTAATGACCGTAGTTTAATTGGAATTGATTTGTGTTCCAACAAATTGTCTATCCTTGACAATGTTTCATGCTCACTTGAGCTTCATAGTGCTGCACTTTTAACCGGCTGCACCACCAGGGAGAGCCTTCCATGTGCACTTGAAAAAAAAATGTGTATGCAGCAGTTTGTGGGTAAAGTGCAGCAGTTTGTGGGTAAAGTATTTTACAGATGTCTATCAGACCTATTTGGTCTAGCTCTTCATTTAAGGTTATTATTTTCTTACTTATTTGTCTTCTTGATATGTCCATTGCTCTAAGTAGAGTCTTAAAGTCCTCTAGTATTATTGCATAGTTGTGAACATCTCTTTATTTTTGTTATTGTTTTATGTATCTTGGTGCACCATCATTCAATGCATATGTGTATTATTTCTTGCTGTAATTGATCCTCAATCATTTGTGTATGTTTTCATCTCTGAATAACTTTCTAAATTGGAAGCCTATTTAAGAGATAGAAGTAGGCCTTCCCTGGTGGTGCAATGGGGTAGGACACAGCACCGCAAGCTAGCTACAGCTGCTTTAGCGTGAATTGGATCACCTGCCCCGATGACCCACATGGCATGGCAGACCTCTCCTGATCTGCCTGCTGCTCCCCTCAGCAGTGTACTTCATCATTCTGCCTGTTCTGTTCCCCACTCTGTCTCTGGTGAATCCTCTTACTGCCCCTGCACCTCTGTCCTGCACCCCAGTTCTGTATGCATAAATAAATAAATCTTTAGGGGAAAAAAAGAGAAGTATAATTGTCCTTGATCTTTTTGGTTTCATTTGCTTGTATAAATGTCTTCCAGCCTTTAATGCTAAGTCTATGTTTGTTTTCATTGGTTTGATGGGTCTCTGGTAAATAGCAGAAGTTTGGACTGTTTTGAAACCCATTCAGTAACTGTGTTTTTCGACTGGTGAAACCAGGCCATTTACATTTAAGGTGATTATTAAGACAGAAGTACTCATTGACATTTTGTCAGGTTTTTGCTTTTTAGTTTTTGGGGTTTGTCTTGTCTTTTCTATTTTTTGAGGTCTTCCTGTTATTTTTGTTCAGGTTCTATTTCCATTGCCTTATGCACTACTCCTATTGATTTTTGTTTGAGGGTTCTGCAGAGGTTAGTATGTGATAGGCTATTTGGGTGGCCCATTGGATGATCTGTTCTCTGACATGTTCTGCTGGGCCACACTCTTAATTTCCTCTTCTTTTTCCATGTTAAGTGTGCTAGGTGTATGTTACTTTTATGTTAGTTGTCTTGTTGACTTCTAATGACCCCTTTAAATTTTATGTGCAGCTTAGTGTTGGTAACATTTTTAGTCTTTGATTTTCAGTGAAAACACTCACTCTTCCTTCTGTCTTGAATTTTAATCTTGGTAGAAAGAAGGTTCTGGGCTTCTCTTTAAAGTACTTTAAGTGTCTCATTATTATAATAGGATAAGCCAGTGATAAGGACAGAATATTAAAAACATCAAGAGAAAAATAGGTAAGCTGGAAAAGCATGCCACTCAGACTGTTAACAGAATTTTACTAGAAACATTACAAGCATGAATGTTTGGTATTATTTTGTTTGGAACTCTTTGGGCCTTTTGAATCACATCTAGTTTGTTTCTCAGATGGGGATGATTTTCACAATTACTTGTTTAAATAACATTTCTATGAATAGCTCTTCTTTTGGGCCCCATGACATGTACATCGTCTGTCTTTAAGTTATCCCAAAGTTTTCTTGCACTATTTTCAATTTTTACATTTTTTTCTGTTTGCATGCCCTCCAACATTGTGTTTCCAAGTTCATTAATTGTCTTCATAGCTTCTATCTGTTTGGTATTGACCCTTAATAAAAATAATTTAGCCCTAGTGTTTCTGAGCTCTATTATTTCTAAGTGCAGTTGTCTCACATTTTCTTTATTCTGTTTCTGTTTTATATCCTCCATTGTGTTTTGAGTCCATAAACATTGTTATAACTGCTCCCTTGAACTTCTCTTCAGTCATATTCAGTCATGTTCTGCAGTTCTTCTCATGTCCACTCTCCTGTAGGTTGTTTCTGAACAGTAGATGCAGAACTGGGCACAGATTGAGGCTCACAGGCTGGGGGCTGTTCTCTTTTCCAGCACAGAGCCTTATGCTATAGTGTTTGCTTTTGTTATTAACAGGTGCTTGAGCTCTAGTTTATTCACATGTTTCTTTATTACTTTGGTTTCAGTACTGGGGTAGTGGGTGGTAGGTGTTTTGCATATCCCAGCCTTGGCTTCAAGTGGTAGCCTTTTCTATGGAATATAAGTGATCCAATCTGTTTCTCTCCATTGATTTAGGCTCCAGTTATTGTATCCTAAAAGCTTCAGGCTCAAGCCAGTAATCCTTGCCCTGCTCCCCAAATCCAAAAGCTTTTTAACAATACACATTCTGTTCTGCTTACCAACTCACATACCCCCTTAGCCAGCACAGTGCTTGTTCCCAGTATTGGCATGTGTCTGAACCAACAACTATTGGGGGCTCTGCACTGTAGTCACCTCTCTCTCTTCTGGGTTGTAGTGCCCTGGTATCCCTCTACATGGGGTTAACACAAAGATTTTCCTACAACTTTCTATTAGACTATTGCTCCTAGTGTGCACTCTGGTCATCTGTGTTCCCCTCCAGGTTTTTTTTTTGGGGGGGCTTTGTTCTACTATAATCTAGTGTTGAGTATATGGAGGGATATATGGAGGGTTTGAGTCTTTGCTCTCCCACCATCATGTCAGATTCCACCTCATTGAATCTTTACAATAATCTGAAGGGGGTGGTAATTTTTAGGCATTTTACAGGAAAAGACACAGACACAGGTTAAGTAATTTGCCTAAGGTCACTGACTAGGTACATGGCAGGGATGGGATTCAAATCCAGGTCTCTGCAACTCTGGAGAATAATGCTCTTTCTATATATCATATTGGTAGATTTCCATTTTGTGCTCAGATGCTCACAAATTCTTTACGTTATGATTTTAGTTATAGTCAGGATCGTCTTAGTTTCTAGAATAGAGGTTCTTACTAGATAAGGATTGGAACATTATATTGTAAATGTGCCATTTAGCATTGCCTCTGGAGTCCTCTTAAAAGCACCTAACTAAAAGGTACCTATGTATGACTGTGTTTTTTTGCATATATATTTATTAATTTTTCTTTTCCCTCTTTCCTTTCTACCTCAGAATTTGGAGCACTGTTAGAAATAGGTGGTGATTGGCCCACCTGGTGTTTAGGGGTTATGTCTCAACACGTATGGCTACAGCCTAAGTTCGATACTGGGCTAGGGGTGCTAATCCACATGGCACAGCAGACCTTTCCTGTTTTGCGTGCTGCTCCCCATTAGCAGTGTACTTCAGTAAACCTTCCTATTTTGCTCCCCACTTTGGCTTTGATGAATCATCTCATCCCCCTGCAGCTCTGGTATACACCCCAGTACTATGCAAAACAAATAAATTTTTAAAAAAATGCTGTAAGCTCTTATCAAAAAGGAAAAATAGGTGGTGATTTCCTGAATGGATTCAAATCAAGATTTGAATTACTCCATTAATAAGTTATACACAGATATATGTAAACACACACAGAATTTATTTATAAGAAGTTTTAAACATTGAGTTAAGGGAAATTTGCTGTTGCTATTTTTTTTCAATTGGACTGATGAGAAATAAAAATGAATTTCCTTAGAGTGAGTGATACAAAAAATGAGACTTTCAAAGTCAGCTCAAGGGAAGTGCTTGATATTGCACAACATGCTTTGTTTAGGAATTTTTTTCTATAACTGACTCCTTCCTTCAGCTTCTGTTGTGCCGACATTGTATTTATGTTATGTTAAGAGTTGGGTGGCCAGTTAAGAGGCAAACTTCTAACTTGTGAGTTGGCATTGGCACTGAGCAGTGACAGTGAGTTCACAGTTAACATTACACAGTTAAGCTGTAATGCACCTAAAGGCAGAGGCTACAGCGGATCCATTCTGGTATGCACAGAACACCTAGCACATGGTGGGTACACAAGGAAGAATTGATCAGTGGAGAATTAGTGAATTGCAGGGAGAATTAGTGAATTGCAGGTTGTCAAGAATCCCTTGAACTGGTGGAGTGTTTAAAATACCAGAGTCTGTCAAATGCACGAGAGATCCCTGTGTCTAAAATGGACAACAGCTCTTTCCTGGAGTTTCAAAGGGGACTCAGTTGTGCCTACAAATCACCAAGGAGTTGGAAATCAAGGAGTCTCTCGCAAATCTGTTGCAACAAGCACCCACATGGTCTTGGTGACAGTAGAATTATATATTTTTTAAAAATAAAAAGGACTGACTAAAAGAATGAAGAGTAATTCATATTCATTTAATAGCACAGCTCTTTAGAATGTTTGCAAGAGAACTGTTTTAATTTACTTAGCAGTCATTTTGAGATTGCTGATAGGTGCAGAACAAGCAGCTTTGTAACAGTGCTTTAATACAGATGAGTAATTCTGAACTTTGAGTCTGTGCCACCAAAATTTCAGATGAGGGCTTATAAGACCTATCTCTTTTGTAGATTTTCAGACCTTCTTCTTTCCACCCCCCCCAAACCAAAATGCTGTATCTTGTGTGTTTTCTGAACTGCAATCTGATTAAATGCTTAGCAGTGGTATTTCAAAACTGTATTTTTAGACCTGCTCTAGCAGACAAAGGCACACAAAATGTGTGATGTGGTGCTTGCTACATCCTTCATCTTGGTGCACAGAGAGTAGGGGGGTGGGGCAGAATTACAGCAGGTGGTTAAGAGGGCAGCAAAGCAATTCTAGATCCTTTAAAAGCCCAGCTTGGCTCTCGTTGACATTTAAAAATTTTCACATTATTAACCTCCCAAACACAAATAACCATGCCTCACAAAATTTATAGAGGGCTCTTCTAAAAGAAAAAGTGGAATAAATGATGTACTTAAAAACCAAAACCAGATAGCTAAATGTGTATAATGAAAGTAATTTCATTTTTCATAAAATTTTTTTATTTAGAAAAAAATTATAGTATTAGATCAGAAAGATTAGTAAATTAATTTATTGTCTTTGTTTTAGAGTTTTCTAATCTGGGTAAATAGTGAGCATCACAATAGCCAAAGATTATAATTGAATACTAACAATTATCTGAGGTTGAAGCTTGGAATACTAGGAATACTTACTACAAATAATATTCTTTGAACACTCTCACTTTATCCCTATAATAATGCTAAAAATATGTCTGCACAATAAAAATCTTTATAATAGAGATTTTTATAATTTAAATGATATATTAATACAAAAAATAACATAACTTAGGGTCATGAAAGCTTAGGAGAAAATTCTAACAAGAATGAACTTAGAAAACAGCCTTTAGAATAGAGGCCTAATTTGCTAATACTAATTTTTCAATAAAACAGAGTATCTACAGTCTTCTATACTAAATTGTGAACTATTAGAGCAGAGATCAAACTAACATGGAACATGGTATGTACTTAATAAATATTTGTGAAGGTATTAAATGACTATTTTCTTATTCTAGGTGTATCACCATGGGAACCTCTGTAATTATTCATTCATTGCTCAAAATGTTTTGGGAACTTTTTTTTTTAAATAATATAGTAGTTTATTTTTACATCATTTTATGCCTTTTTCCATCTCAGTTACAATCCCCGTGGGCTTCCCATCACCAAATCACCCGTGTGCCATCACCATAGTCCAGTGCATTTCCCTCTCCCCACTGTTTTTGATCCCATTCCCCACTCTACCTCCGCAAAATGGTATATAGCTGCTCATCATTATCATTATTTTCTCATCTGGTCTGTTATATTCCTGCTATGAGTGAAACCATCCGGTATTTTTCCTTTTCTTTCTGGCTTATTTCATTAAGCATGATCTTTTCCAGTTGGGAACATGTTCTTTGGATTTATTATTAGAGCAAGGGTTCTACCCACTGATAGAAAGCAGGCCTTTTTATGAGTTTGGATCATTGATTTTTTAATTGAAATACAGTAGTGTTCAATTATGAATATAGGCAAAACCCTGGAATAGTATTAATAACATCTGTGACTTCACCAGTAATATAAATTGTAGAGCATTCTATCACATTAATTACTGAAAACATCTCAGAAATAGTATTTACATGTGTCACTACCTTCAAAATTGTGGTACTTATTGGTCCCACCACTAAATGTTAACTAATGTACCAATTAAAAAAAAACAACTTTATATTACTATTAGAAACTTGTTCTTTAAAATATTTTGATAACTATATTTTAATATAATTGCTTTCTTTTGTATTTCTATGTGTTTTGTTTTATATAACCTCAAATATTTTTCTGAGAAGAGATTCATGTCTTCATCAGTATACAAGAGTTACCCCCATTTTAAAAAAAGGTAAGGACTTGTGCTCTAGAGTCTATAATATATATTTTTGATGCTCCAAAGTAATTATTTCCAATGTAGATTTTAGAAATAATTAGCAGTCGCCTAGAGACAAGTCTGGTGAAAAGAAAAAAAAAAGGGTAAATCAGAGTTAGGTAAATGAAACAGAAAGGATCATAAAATACAATCATGATTTTCTTCTTAAATTTAATTATTTATCTATTTTACATACAGTTAATAATTTAATGATTTATCATATATATGTGCATATATAGCCCTTTATGTTTATAACAATGTGCAAGTTGCTGAGCTAGACTTTAGGAGTACAAAGATGAAAGTAGACATGGTCTGTTTCTAGAAATGTATTGTTGGAGGAAAGAAGGAAGTAAAGACTCATAAGTAGTAGTGACTCTGTTTCATTTTTTTTTTTTTTTTAGGTGCTTTACAGAACAAAAATTCTGGCAAATTTAAAAATGTTTTGCCTTATTATTTTACTTTTTAAAGCTAATTTTTAAATTTTGTCTTTGTAGTATATAGTTTCTGCTTGTGGTTATGTCTTAGAGATGTTAGAAGTGAGTTTAGTACTAAAGATTATATTCAAACGTTCATATTTTTTTTAACTTGGATTTATTTTCTCAGAGTATTATCATAATAGAAATTTAGATTATTGGGCTAATCACAAAACCAACTTATATCAGAAAATGCATCTCATAAGGATCAAAGGTAAATCCTGAACACAAAGCATAAGAGTGTTTCTTTGGATAAATGCATTTAAAATTCTAATCCAGATATCAACAGCTCATAGGCCCCTTTGATGGGGGTATTCTTCTTGTCAAGCTAATAGGAAACAGGGAAAATAAAAAATAAAAAATATAAAAGGAATCAAAGAGAGTTTAGATTCTGGGAGTTTAGAACTTATTAAGTCTCTATAGTTACAACAGACACACCTCTCTTTATGTCAATGATTCCCCTGAGGTCCAGAAGAACAAGGCACAGAGGACAGTCTGACCTAGTGTTAAACTCTGAGGTATTGCAAGCTTCTAAATGAGTCACCTTATAATTAAGCAGTGTGATTAATAAAACAGGAAAAACAGATTATTGGCATACAACAAAGAATTGAAAATGGAACCACACATTAAAAAAATGATCTTGTAACAAACTCATAGAAAATTTAGTATAATATACCTATATCTCTGGGAGTAGTGGAGGCCCTTTTCAAGACAATACCAAAAGCAAAAGCAGTAATGGACAAAAGGACCATTTTAATTATAGCATCTTTCAAATTTTCTTTATGAGAAAAGAGATCATGAAAAGTGCTGAAATAAACAAGAACCTTAAAAAGATTATAACCCAACAGCAAAGGAGTAATGTTCAGAATATAACTTCCTATAAATCAATAAGAAAATGTCCAGTACCCTAAGATATGAATGGACAAGAGAATGTAAACAGCTAAGTCACAAAATATATAAAAATTACAATATACATATAAGATGATGCTCACTGGCTATCAGGGAAATACAAATAATATAAAAATAGGAATATAACAATGATCATTTTTATTTTACCAGAGGAACTTAAAACTGATACCACTGTATTGGAAAATAATGAGGTGTATGTCTATACTCTCTACTATCCAATAATTCTACAGCAATGCTTATATAAAATACAAGGGGTTTGCACATATGCATTCTATCTAGAGTAGTGTTTGTGGTGGTGAGAAACTAGAGACAACCTAAATATCAATGAGAATAACTGAATGAATGCAAATATTTTCATAGTATGTAACATTATAATGAGCCAGACAGATCTATACATGTCAACATGAATAGAACCATCTTTTCTCTTTCTCTCTCACACACACATCTTGAGTGAAAAGCCAACTTGAGGAACAGCATATAGAGAG
Organism: Condylura cristata; assembly: GCF_000260355.1. Lineage (NCBI taxonomy): Eukaryota > Metazoa > Chordata > Mammalia > Eulipotyphla > Talpidae > Condylura > Condylura cristata. The sequence goes on along the minus strand of NW_004567108.1, from coordinate 48,586,792 downwards.
TGATACCTTTTAATAGCACCCATTGGATATATGAATATATATGAAAGATTGGAAAGCCTGGTGCAATGAAGTAATCAAGGAGTTTCTGCTATCACTTGTAATATGCACATTTAAAAAAAGCAAATGCATTAATGTATTAATTATATAGGTAAAAACAAATAGTACAAAATATTGTTTTAAGTTGTTGGTAAGGACAGCCTCAAAGTGACACTCACCTATCTAATATAAAACAGTGTCAGGTTTGTTTTATTTGAGCAGTTAGTTACAGAATGGTTTAAGAAGATGATATTTTTCCCTTTCTCCCCCTCTCCCCACCTTTAGTCTTTAATTCCAGCTTGCAATCTGAAATATCTTTTATTGAAGTTAGATTTCTACTTATTGATCCTTTAACCTTTAGCCATTATTGTTAAAAGTTTGGAACTCCTGCTATTGGAAAATAACTTTATTTGGCCCACGTAAGGATAGATGTTGCTCTTTCCTCTGTTGTTAGGAAACTGTAATGTTTTACCAGCAGTTATTTACCCTTTCCCTTGCTTCTTTTGCCTTTGCTGCTTTTTGTTTCCTGTTATTTAGCAGATGTAGAGTGTGTGTGTATCTGTGCTTTGTTACCCCTCTCTTATATAATGGAGGCTGAATTGTAGCTGGAGCTCACTGCAATAATGATGAGGGAGAAGGAGGGTAAGTTATAGCTTGTTCAAGGTTTTAAGATGCTAAGATACAGGAAGTTCATGGGAATGAAAAAGAAAGTATGGACTGTGTTCTCTTTTAGAATTGTCACTTTCCAAAGCCCTTGCAAATTCACATGAATTGGCCCACAATAACAATGAAAATGATGTATATATATTCATATACATGTGTATATGTATATAATATTTATCTATGTGCATGTTATATGTGTACATGTATATATGCATGCATTCATATGCATAAAAACTCAGGTAACCATTAGCAGGTAGTATTCTTTATGATCCCTCCTCTTAGCACTTAAAACTCATGGAGTCAGAATGGTGTAATAGCAGGGGGCATCTCCTCTCAGAGAGGGCACTTCGCTTGAGAGGAAACCAGAGATTTTTCTAATACTTACCACATATTATTCAAAAAGTGTCACAATTATAACTGTTAGGATGCTCTGCATCCTCTTTCATTGTCTCTGTCAATTAGGGGCCTCCTATGGTGTGGGAAATTAGGGAACTATCACTTTGCTGGGAGAAGATGGTTCAGTTTAGGGGTAGACAGTGTAGGTCTACAAGAGCGATTTTGCTTTAGTGTGAATGAATTTGTCCCCTTCCTAAGGAGCCCCAGTTAAGGGGAGCAAGGGTAGGTGTTGGAAGTGGAGGAATTTGTTGGCAACTTGCCCAAGAAGTTCTTGATCACCTGACATAAAAAGCAATCTGCCTTGTGTTTGCACCCTGTACAGAGTGATGGGAGTGTGTGTGCCTTTGCATGTCAGGTTCTTTTTTTTAAAGCAGAAGTTAAAAACAGTATACAGTCCTTTCTTCTCTGGGGTTTTGCTTTAAACCACTGAAGAAGTTGTGACCATGTAGTTCGGGAAGGAGCCAACCTCAGGTCCAGGCAGGGACTTTCAGTGTGGGCATTAATGCCAAGACAGCAGGAAGGAAGCCTTTAATTGGGGGGCTTGAGGAAGGAGAGGGGCTGAGCCCTGAGGAGAGCCATTAGGGGACTTATGTACACCTTATTGTTTGGCCAGCTGGCTTTCTTGAAAAGAGTGCAATTTAACATTGTTGGACACATGACTTTGTAAGGTTAGCAGACTTTCTCAAAAGTTATCAGACATTCTTAGTGACATACTAAGCACATATTTATGAAAAAATCCATGAGAACTTAATTTTGAAAATCAGTTTTGAGAAACTAGCTAGAGAAATCAGTCTAGAATCAGGCTAGAAGAAACAAGTCTGCTTTTTAAGAGGGTTAAGTAGGTTGAAGCCCCTAAGCTACTGGGGGCAGCGCTAGCTTGCATCTAACCCACCTCCTCTCCCTCAGGATCTTTGTTCCTCAGTGTGGTGCTGCCTTAGGAGCCTCCAGCAAGATCATTTTTGCTACACAAAGGAGAGGACAGTTATGACCACTGACATTAATAATGAGGCTTTTGATCAGAGGGCCTGGAATTATCATCTGTCTGTTATCTTTCACTCAGAGAACATCTGCGACCACAGCTTGCCACCTAAGTTTCTGAGACTGAGGAGATGGGAAGGAGCAGTATTTATTTCTCAATGTCCCCAGAGAAATTACAAAACTTCAGTGGAATGATTAAGTACTTAATGCAATAAATTCTTCCCTGTCAGAAGTTACACTCACGGGTGGGGATGAATTTCTGCCTGAGGATCATAGACTTCCTTCTAAGGAAAGGAGCACAAAAATGCACCTCGTCTCCCCTGTGTGCCCTTCTGAGAGGAACAGCACCCTTCCTGTGTGCAGGCATGCACATCAACCAACTGTCCCAGTGAGGGCAGGCTCACCTCATTGTCCTGGTGATTAATCTCGCTGAGATTTGACTGCTGCACTAGGACTGTTAGGAGCCTGTAAAAACAAACAAAAAATGAAAACAAACCCAATCACAAATGAAAACAAACCCAAACAAAACAGGAGAAGTTGCTCAAAAGAATGAAGTTTATGTAAGAACATGACATTAGAAATACAGTCATTTGAGGGTCAACAAATGAAGATAGGCCTTCTTCATTTCTCTAGGGAAAAGAAGCCAGGGTGAGGTAAGAAGGCGTGGAGGAAATAATCTCTCTGCTCCTACCTCCTCTCTGTCTCAGTGCTTCTGGAGGGGCCCAAGAGAATGCAGAAAGTGAATCTTATGGTCCAGATTAATTTCCCAGACTAATGTCCCTATGTGTGCCCTATAAGGGTCAAAGGCCTTACTGCTTATTCTTGTTTCATTTTATATAACTTGTAGGGTGCTTTCAAACTGCTTCACTATTAGGAACACTTCATGCCTTTTAAATGTGTAGGTTATACCCAGGAGGCAGTCAGCATTTAACATCTTTGCTCATTCTTTATAAAATATACATGGGATGGCAATAATTAGCTGTAAAACAACTCTCAGTGACTTTCAACATCAAATTATTATTCTACGTGGGTCCCACCCTTGGCTGACTGAGCTCAATGCTCCATCCATGCAGAGAGGCAGTTGAGGACAGGAGTAGTGTCAGTGGCCCAGACTCGGGAACCAAACTGCCAGGGTTCATGGCCTAGTCCCAACACCGACCAACTCTATGACCTCAGACAAGTTACTTACCTTCTCTGGGCCTAAGATCTTCATTTGGAAAATGGGGGTAATAAAAGTGCCCACCTATAGCTTAGTATGAGGATTAAGTGAATTAATATACATACAACATTTAAAGCATGCCTAGAACAGTGTTATTTGTAGAATACAGCAAGAAGTCCACCTCTATCTATTCTGAATGTTAGATTTCCTCCATCTGGTAGGAAGATGCAAAAAATACTTTCACTTTGGGTTTCCCTATTGTTTTTTAATCTTTGTAATTATATTTCACTCCTGCATGTATTTTCCCTTAAAGCTATTTTGGGGGAGAAGGCTATGGGGTGAGGAAAGAAAGGTACTGGTGGTTCTTCTCTCTCTCTCATTTGATGACAATACATGACCTGAGGTACCACCTTGCTTGCCAGGCTATCACACGTTGCCTTGGTGATCTGGCCTGGACTGGAAACTAGATATGTTGGCTTTCCAGACTAGTGCTTCCATGTTATTCCATGGTTCAGAGGTATCTGCCAGATACTTGCTCAACCATGGCTTAATTACCAGACTTGCAGACTGCTTTGTTTTCTGAGAGCTCTTGTTTTGTGCTAAGGTGATCCAAGAATATTTCTACCACTACCTCCCTAATCCAAACCCCATCTTGCTCTCAGAACTCCAGGCAGCAGTATAAACCTTGCCCCCACACCCCCAACATAGCAGGAACAGACCCCCAGCAGCGTTTCCCCCAGACAGCAGGGTGAGTGAAGAGCACACTGATGCTCCTACCTCTAGGGGAAATTCTGCTTCTTTACCAACTAGCTAGACCATCAAGTGATAACATTCTTAGTGCCTACTTTTTCTTATCTGTAAAATAAAGGTAATAACACCACCTACTTTTTACACATTTGCTGTGACTTTAAATGAGTGGATGCATATAAAACACTTAGAATGGGCTTTACATTTCATAATGTGTTCCATAAAATGACGTTTTGAAAGGTTTCTAGCCTTTACATTTTGGGTTTCCCTGATCATCATTAAGTGACTGCCTGAGAGAAATCAACTAGATCTAAGAGGGGATGAGGGGGAGGGTGGAGTGTTGCCTTGAACTTCTTGTTTTTTCTGATCTCTTGGCCTTACAGCCCTGGAGCTGGCTTATCCCACTAATGGGTCAGAAAAAGAACCCTCAAGCCAGCAGCCTGCACTCCTGGTCCTGACACTGCCTTGAGGGGAGAGAAGGGTCTTGTGAAATGGAGACCTGCAGGTTAGAACACATCACCCAGAGAAATGATTTCCTTCCTCCCTTTTGCTACAGTCAAGAGCAGTTTAAAGAGGCAGAATGTCTGGTGCTCAGGCAGGGAAAAAAAAAAAAAAAAAAATCTGCTGGTAACCATGGAGACCATCAGAAAGACCTTCAGAAAGCCCTGTGGCTGCTTTCAGAGGAAATCGCTGCTTGCCTTCCAATGCTAGCATGCAGAGCGCTGTACAAACACAACTTCATTTTCTTTGTAGCTTTGTCTTAATGATTGTGCCCCTTCTTTCACATGGACGCCCTCTGAATGTCTCAGTCAGGGAAGCAAGAAAAGCCAGGGGGAACTGAAAGAGAAAACTTTGGCCTGCTGAGAAGCTAAGGGATCAAAGCAGGAAGGGAAGTCTGAAATGAAACCTGTGTCTTTGTTTTTGTCCATCCAACTTGCCTTCATGTTCATAATTATAAATCACTCATCCCTACATCAGTTTAGAGTTCCCACTGAGTTGTCGCTTAGCTAAGGGTATGGATTGGAACAGACTGGTTTGCTAGCAAGTTGTTTATCAGAGAACGAAAATTCCTTGGGAAGCAAATGCCTAATTCAAGTGTTCCCTTGGTTTACATATAAGCAGCTTCAGTTTGAGGTTTCATTCTGAATAATCTCTGGCAAGCACCAAATAGAAGGAACTTCTTGTTTGGAAATTTAAGGGTTAGTGGATTTTACAATGAGTATGAATACCTGAGTTCAGGACTACAAAATAGCTTGTACATATGCTTATAATTGGGAGTGGGGGGCAGATGAAGTACACTAACAGAGGTAAAGAAGGGAGTTTCAGGGGAGTTGAAACACTGAATCTGATATTCTCTGGTTTATGAAGTCTAGCAATGATCTATATTCCTGGGAATAGATAGGAGTGCTTTTTCAATATTAGCAGGATGGCTGCTAACCTTAACAGCAAATGTGTGCATGTACAAACCCCTGTACATGACATAAAGATTATACCTAATCCTATACCTAAACCTATACTTATATCTACATCTATATCTATAGTAGACCTCTACTGTAGAAGGCCAGGGTGAGAGCTGGTATGGAGGCAGGTTTAGTTCTTCTTTAGCACTGATCTCTTTTTCATCGTCACTAGGATCTCGATGACAATCACTACCATCTACACTTACTGAATACTACAATGGTTAGTGTTCCATGCTTTCTACACATTTCACTTCTGCCATATTACCTATGAGTTAAGTACTATATTATCCCTATTTTCTGGAAAAGAAAGGCAGTTGAGCCTTTACATAGTAAGTTGTCCAAAATAATATAGTTGGTAAGAAATGGAGCCAGATTCAAACTCAGTCAGATTTCTGAGCTGGCACTTCTCACCATCCTTTACCTCAAACTACAGAGGATTTTCAGTGATCTTTAAAAACTTATGATAAACCACTGTAGCAAATGAAGAGGACAGGCAAAGAAAAAACAAGGGCAGGACAAAGAAGCCCTAACTACAGTCCTACATGTATGCCAGAGGTGGGACACAAACGTGGCTGTGAGTTTTCCAGATATGAGAGAAATAATCCTGTCACGGGGATCACAGTGTGAAAATGAAAAATAATTTCTTAGGAAAAGCTGTTCCTCCTGTGCTAGAAATTTTTCTTGTGGTTTCTTATAAAGGGGTTTTTGGATGCTATAATGCACAAAATATTTCCTGACTGTGAGACAATAAGGGGTTTTGTAAAGCTGTTTTGTTTTTTTTTCCCCACAAGGCCCCTCAGTGTAGGTCAAGGGCTTGAAGACAAAATGTGGCCATTAAAATAAGCTCTACATTGTCCACAACAGTGGGCCCTGGGAGCACAGCAGAACCTGGTACAGGCTTCTTATCTTCACATGACTTAGGCAATTAATTACCTCCTTAGTGCCACAGTTTCTCATCTGTATGATGGGGACAGAAATATCACCTACCACATAGAGGTATGGTAAAGACTAGAAGAGATAGTGCATGGAAAGCACTTGAGACTTATTCTCAGAACACTGCTGCTTATCACCATCTTCATGACTTAATGCTTAGTGTGGACCTTGTGATTTAGTGTCAGCCAGGCTGGCCTAAAGTGGCACATATTGAAGAAAATTAATCACACAACTTGAGTAGCCTAAAGAAAGAGTCATTTCCTTCTGCATTCAGGTTGTAGGATTAGACAGTACTATAAGGCAGAGCAGAAGACCAAACTTTTTGTTTTCTTCACAAATCAATTCTGAGTTTGTGCTGACATTTAACAAATGAACAATTGCAATTGAAACTCCACTTCTCTGTTATAAAGCACAGCTTAGTTAATTTCTGTTTGAATCACTTAATGCAGAGGTTATTAAAACTCTGCCATGGCCATAACATTTCTTATAAAACAATGAAAAAAATATAATTTTAAGCAATGTAATGCTATAGGGAAGCTGGTTAAGAAATGTTTCTCTAGTTAAGGAAGCCAGCTGACTTACTATATGAGTTGTTACGGTTTAACACATTCACTTTTAGAAAACATTTCCAGGAATGATAATTTTGGTTTAGGGATAGTTAATATTAACCTTTGGATCATATTAGTTACAACAGCTAGCATTACTTCAACTAAAGCACTTTTATATTCCAGATTTCGTTGTGTCCATTTAGGACAGGAAAACTGTATCATCCCCACACAGAAGGATGTTTGTTTTCCTAATGTTAGTTCTTTCAAGGGTAGAGTCTGGGTCATTAGGTACAATTTCAAAGGAGAAGCCACAACCCTGTTTTATCTCCTCTTATATAATGCAGAGTCTAGGGCATTGCTGGCACAAGAAAAAGACTAGTACATTCACCAAAACCAGAGTATTTTGGGACTGGTTTTCAACTGATTATTCTAGCACTTTCAGATGATGAGCCTAATCAACTAATCAAATTGACCTTAAATGTGATTTTCACTGACAACATTAAGTTCCCCCCTCAGGTACCATGGGTTGATGGCATAGATAGTTTTCATAAATATTCATGCCTCCTTTTCTTGTATTGAAGTTATTGCTGGGAGGTAGATTCCTGGTCAGGAGCTATATTTCTCAGTGCTGCTTCCACAGTGGCCAAATGCCTAGTTTCTTATCAGAGGAATGTGAGCAGACATGGATTGTGTCATTACAGATTGAAATTTTATTTATTTTTTAAAGATTTATTTATCTATGCTTACAAGAGCTGGGGCGCAGGCCAGAGATGCAGGGGTAAAAGGGTGGAGGATTGGTGGTGAAAGGATTCACCAGGCAAGAGTGGAGAGCAGAAAAGGGAGATTGACTGACCTATACTGCTGAGGGGAACAGCTATCGAGACAGGAGAGGTCTGCTGCACCATGTGTGTCAGCTCCCTGGCCAGGGATAGAACTCGTGCTGCAGTGGCTGCTGAGCTTCATAGTTCTTTAACCCCCTGTGCCACCAGGGAGGGCCCTTCAGGATGAGATTTTAAAGAACTGAGTGGGCTTCTTTATCCTCTTTCCCTAGTTGTAGGCTGACTAAAAAGGATTCTGTGTTCCTAGTGGATAATGAATACACAAGATGGAAAAAGCCTGGAGCCTGAATTACCACATGGAGGAGAGCCACTCCCAGTACTACATTGAACTGCTACACATTTAAGAAATAAACTTTAAAAAGTGTGTTAAAATATTGAATCACTGGGTTTTAATTATTACAGTAGCTATAATTATCATAACTAAAGTAGTAATTTATCTTTCAGAATCAAGTAGATTTTGAAATGATCACTCTGAGTGAAGTAGGTAAAAGCAATTAAGTAGAGTAAATCAAGGAAGACTAATCTTAGAAGGTACATTTTAAGTTTACTTTGTAAATACCACTTTTGGGAAAAGAATTAAGTATTTTTTTTTCAGTTGTTTAGAACAATGTAATTATTTTTTAATTCATCAAAAGGGAATCAGACCCTTTATGATGTCTGATTATTAGCTCAAGATGTGCTGTTTCTTCTTTAACCTCCTACTTTTATTGAATTTTGGGTTAATCTAGTTTTCTAATGTTCCTGGATATAATCCAAGGATAATAAGAGGCAAGCCTTGGCTAGGCATAATCCTGGATTTCCCAAGTCCTTTTATTTTAATGGAAGTGCAACAATCCTTTTACTTCTCAATCTGGAAGAGGACATGATTTCCTTAGCTTTCCTGGAGTTTCAATTTTAGATTTGGACACAGAACATAGAGGATGAAACCCACAGAATATATCCCAGGTGGTGGTGTCCTGTACATACCTCTGAGGGTCACCTAATTCCTTTCAGAGGCATGTTAGGTGCAGCAAAAGTTAAGAAAGCACCCAGAATGTTGCCGATTTCATAGTGGGAAATGCTGTTATTAGTTGCTCTGTTATTAGGGCTTTGAAAAGAATGGAGACCTAGGCCATTTAGACAGGATTGGGGAAACTATACTTGGTCTGGGAAAAATTTTTTCCTCTGTTGCTCAATTGTATTAAAAAAATGTGACCTTCTCAATCATCCAACTTACTTAAGCTATTTCTTCACATGGCTTCTGGCAGCACACATTCCCAGTTTTTCCTCTAACCCACTAGTCTCAGTCTCAGTCTCCTTTGCTGAGTCTTTTGCCAACTTCCAACCCATAAATGTTGACATGACTGAGTGCAGACATCATCCTTTCTAACCAATCATTGCTCTTTTATCCTGTTTGATTTTCTTCATAGCACTTATCATGATTTCAAATGATCCTATTACTAATTTGCTACATAATCTTTTTCTAGCATGTAAGCTCTCTGAGGTCAGAAACTGTCTTGTTTACTCTGGAATTGCAGGATTTATCATGTGCTTGGTATATAATAAACATACCACACATATTAGTAATTACTGACTGACTTACTGAATGAAGGAATATATGAATTCAGGGTGTGACAAATGTCATTTCCTCTAAAAGACTAAGAAAAAAGGGTTTATCAAAGTAGGAGAAGAAAAAGATCATAAATTAAGATTGTTCTGAGTATTTTGATTTACTGAACTGTGGCCTGCTACAACTTTAAAAAACAAAAAAGGATGGACTTTGTTTTATCAGCTACAGAGGTTTGGATTAGATGACTTTCTAATCCAAGTGGGTACTTCCCAACTTGAGTGTCTTTTGAGCCAGACTACTTACCTCACATCGGGCTCAGCAGTGGCAGCATGCAGTGGCAGGCGGCCATTTTTGTCTGGGATATTGTGCTTGGCACCATTTCTGAGGAGGCTAACACAGCCTTCCAGCCAACCCTGAAATATAAGAGCAACCGCATCGTTATATAATATAACCTCACATAACATAGGCCAACAACTTTCTCCAGTTTTCTCTTTCTTTCTTCTTTGGTTTGGCTAACATGTTTTATTTGACTTGAAGTGGTTAAAAACCACAAATCCAACTTAGACACCTCGGTTGAAAGCTGAAAGTCTTAAGTCTCAAATTTTTGGGAGGTTTTCACCAGTCATATGAAATCTGACTCCTAGACTCTCTTTCCTACCTCTCCCCATTTCTAGGGTCCCTCACTGGTATTCCATGTTTACATTCAGTTCCTAAGACCAATTGAGGCATATAACAGGTGATAATTAGTCAGTTCTCACTTTTTATTCTATGGGCTTAACCACAATCATGCTTGTCAGTAGTCTCACTTGGATGTTATGGTACAATTCTAAAAATCATGTACAGATATCATTCTTGAAACTATGCCTCATTTTATTTCTGATACATGGGTCTTGGTCATCTTTTCTGAGTTCATTTACATGTTAGCCACAAAGATATCATCTTGCTTATTCTAGTCAGCTCCACTACCAGTACCTAGAATCCTAACCTAAATCCTACCTACCTCCAATGACCAAGGCCCTGCCACTTTGCTAATTGATCTTGTGATGTGTAACATGGGGATATCATAGCACTCTACCAAGGGTTCCACACTGCTCTATTTTAGTCACCTATGAATTAACTAAGAAAATACTTGTGAACTCCATACTATCTTCTAATTTTCCAGATTGAGAGCTGATATTGCTTGTCTCCAACTTGCCCAGCACTTACAGTAGTGGGCAGCTACTACTAGTGAGAAGACTAAGTAGGAGACCAAAAGAAAGGCATGCTGACCACATTTTAAACTTACCAATGCTTCACATTTATTGAAAAACAAGTCTTCTAATGGGGAAAGGTTTGAAATGTTTTTATCATTTTGCAACTTTTACTGGATGTGTTAATTTTTTTTCTTCAGAAAAAAAAATCAGAAAGCCACTAAGTGCATCAGAAGCCCTCGGCTACTGTTAAGAACCAACAAATAGATTTGTGCCTAAATGTTCTGGGTGACGCCAAATATTTTTCTTTCAGTTCTGATAAATTTAGGGTATTATTTTTATTACAGCTTACAAATGAAAAAAATAGGCACAAAGAGGTAAAAGCAAGGTGCCCTAGGTCACACATCTGTTGTCAGTTTATTTGCATTCTGAGTTAGGAGTTGTGACTGAGAGTGAAATTTCCAAGTGCCCTTTATGTCAGACTTTTCTTTAACACTGGGATTCAAACATTGCCAAAAGGAAGGAGAAGAGTTCATAGTGCAATCACCAGGATAACACCTTGCTTCCCAAGGTGACACAAGCTATGCAACGTCCATCATCTGACAGATTCTGGGTGGATCAGGATAAGCTTTGAAAAATCAGACTGTCCACTGCTAACTTATGTTATGACCTCCCTTTTTTGAATAAACATAATATCAAAATATTCTGAGCAACATTCAGTTTATAACTGGATTGTCTTAGCCACCCAGGTGGCTGCCTGGTTCAGGCAAGCTGCCCCAGGAGGAGAAATTCCTCTGTCTCCTGAGACAAAAGGCAAG
>NW_004567108.1:48572217-48574651 GCF_000260355.1 Condylura cristata | reverse complement strand
TCTGTAGAGCTGACACTACTCCAGGCTCAATTTTCACTATGATCTAAGGAGAACCTCTTCCTGCTTCCCCATCTGGTTCAAGAAATTTGAAATTTTGAATTCCAGAATTTTGAAAAGAATGCAGTGTGGCTTCACTGTGTTTTCTAGGCGAGCAGCAGGTAACTTTACTCACCACTTATACCCTCTTTCTGAAGATACTAGACTTTATCTAGTCCTTATAGATCAGTGGTTTGCAAACTTGAGTAGGCACAAAAATTGCTGAGAGGTTTGTGTAACATGCAATCACCTCTCCTCCATCTACTGTCCCTGTAGACCTTATGAAGTCTGACTTGAGGACTAGGTCTACTAGACAGCTATACTCGAAACAGGTACCCTGACATTTCGTGTGTGAATTCTAGAGAAAAAGGTTGCCCAATGCAAAATGAAAATGTACTTTCTAAAGAAAATCTGTAAGAATTGGGCAACATGTCATTACAACTTATGCTCGATTGTGAGAGAAAGGTGCAGTGTTGGGGAACAGAAGACAACTTCAGGATGCTGTGAGGTTGGCTCAGGTGACTCCACTGCTGTTCCTGGTCAGTAACAACTGGAAGAAACTGCATCATCTGCAAAGAGGCTGATGGTGGAGACTTCCAGAGCTTCACTGAGGTGGAGGGAAAATGATGCCCTGCATGTGGTGCTAAGGAGGGCCTGTTTGACATGGATTCAAGGTATCCTTGGGGTATCCCAGAAGGAATGCTGTAAGATTTGAAAAAAAGAAAGCTTGAGGAGTTTTGTTAAGGTTTAATCAAGCTTGCTTTAATGCTGGGAAATGCCAAACTGAAATCTCTTATGATGAAAGCTGGTTGATTGTAGGCTGAGTCCTATGCTCAGTGGTGCCCTTTAAGAGCCTGGTACTTTTCCCCTATTTCCTACCTTCAAGTCATGCCAATTTTCATCATTCCCCACATTATTCATCCTTCAGCTTTCACTCAACTTCACTCAACTAATCCTAACCCACAGATGTTAACTGCAACTTCAAGTGTGACTCCCACTCTGGGGTTCTTAGAGTAGCATTCTTAGAAGGAGTACAATTGAGTCCAGAAACACCCCAAGGGAATTTCTGGTGCACTTAATATGAAACATTTTTTTTTTCTAGTGGTGTTATCATCTCTATCATAAAAGATGGTTAGGAAGGTCCAAAATGACTCAAATCCAGGAAACCAACTTTAAGTGGTGATATAAATGATAGAGATGATTGAAGCAAAGCTTCAGTTTCTATTTCCATTGACCAGCTACATAAATCTAGAATACTCTTGTGCAAGTGGGACCCCATAATGACTCATTCAATTCACCCCATCCCTGCGCAACAATGACAGGCATAGACTGTACCAGATAGGTTGCCAGGCATAGACTTGTGCGGCCGTAAGTGTCTTGCATGTTAATATTGGCCCCCATCTTCAACAGCAGCTTCACTGTGTCTACCTGACGTCCAGAAACTGCATGCATCAAGGGTGTACATCCTGCAATGAGATATTTCAATAGCTTTTAAAAAATGTTTGACTTAGAAAATTTATGAGCACAGTGTTCATTAAGCTCTATGAAGATAAACCATCCACAACACAAACCCATCTGTTGAAGACAGTTGTTGCTATGTTTGTATAAACCATGTTTTCTTTTTTTTTTTTACCTTATTCAGTCACCTGCAATTTTGCGATATTTGCTTGATTAAAACATATTGTACAAAGTTGCTGGTACTTGAAAATAATAATATGGAACATAGCAGGCAGGTTTGTCCTAACATTGCTTGGACAATGCATAATCTGAAAGAGCTTTGAAAAGCAACTCATTCCAGGAAGACAGGTCCAGGCCACTTATAATGGGAGCTGGTGGATGAAAACCAGCAGTGATAATAGTCTAGTCTTAGGATGTATAAGCACTGCACTAAGAAGCTAAAGCCACTTCAGCATGAGTTCGATCCCTGCCCTGGAGATGATCCACATGGCACTGCAGACCTCTCCTGACCTGCCCACTGTTCCCTTCAGCAGTGTACTTCTTCAGTCAGCCTGTTTTGCTCCCCTCCCCACTCTGTCCCTGGTGAATCCTCTCACTGCCCCTGCACCTCTGGCCTGTACCCCTGTTCTGTATGCATAAATAAATAAATCTTTTTTAAAAAAGTTGCAATAAAGTGCTATGTCTTTAAGAGTGGCTAAATCAGTCTCTCTCTCTCTCTTTCTCCTTATGGATGTTGAATTGCTCCACATGCTTTCTTCCACAAATAGGATTGCATATGCACTTTTAAAAATTTTTTTTTATTTTTAAAATTTTTTAAATTTTTTACAAGAGTTTATTTTTACATCATTTTGCACATTCATGTTTTCCATCTCGATTGTAATCCCCGCGGGTTTCCCATCACCAAATCACCCATGTGCCACCACCATAATCCTGTGCATTT
>NW_004567108.1:48468682-48569226 GCF_000260355.1 Condylura cristata | reverse complement strand
CTTATAACTGCTTTTAATGTGTCCCATATGTTTTGGAGACTTGTGTCGTCATTGTCATTCTTCTCCAAGTATTTTTTAATTTCATCTTTGATCTCCTCATTGATCCAATGGTCTTCCAGTAGTGTGGGTTTTAGTCTCCACGTGGTATGCATATGCACTTTTGACAAAGATCCCCTGGGCATACTGGTGCTACTATATTTCTGATTTCTCTGATTTTCATTGATTCATGAGTCTATTCTTAATAGATACAATCTTGATTTCTGTAGCTGTGTAATAAGTCTTGGGTAGACTGAATTCTCCCACTTTATCCGTCTTTTTCAAGATCATTTTAACCATACTTGTCCCTTTGTCTCCCTATACACAGTTTAGATAATCTTGTCTATACCTACAAAAATTTGTTGTATTTTTGACAGAAAGTCCATTAAACCTGTATATGAATTTGGGGAGTTTTGCATGCTTACTATATTAAGTTTTCTAACAAAAGAACATGGCATGCCTTTCTATTTATTTAGGTCTCGATTTCTTTTATGAGTATTCTGTAGTTTTCAGCATATAAATTCTCTAGCTATATTACATAACACCTGTGTATTTTTAAATGAGTGATTTTAAATAGTACTGTGGTTTTGATTTTGGCATCAGTGTGCTCATTTCTAATATAGAAATATGTTATTTTTTAGTGTTATTGATCTTGATGAGCTTACTTGTGGGAGTTTTTTTGGGTAGGTTTCTTAGGATTTTATATGTAGACAATAAAGCTGTGCAAAAAAGAGTAAGTTTTATTTTTTTCCTTTTTAATATGTATGCTTTCTATTTCCTTTTCTTGACTTTCTGCACTGGCTAGAATTGTCAGTTTTATGCTGCATAAGTAAGAATGTACATCTTCGATTAGTTCATGGTCTTAGGGGCAAAGTCTTATACCTTAAGTGAAATCTTAAGGTAACATAGAGGGTTTTTGTAGATATTCTATCAAATTAAAGAAGTTCCCCTCTCTCATTTTTCAGAGTTTTTAATCATGGCTGTGTGTTACTTTTGTCAAATGCTTTTCTCCTTCAGTGATATGACTGTGTGATATCTCTTTTTTAGATGTTAACATGGTGGATTATATTGATTGATCTTTAAAATACTGAGCCAGATTTACATTCCTAGAACATACCCCACTTGGTCATGGTATACATATATGAGTAAAGTTGTTTATTGTATTTATTTATTACAGGGTCTCTAGTGATAGTTTTGATTTTTTCCTGATAGTGGTAACTTGTGTTATCTTTGATTTTTCTCTTTGTTAGTATAGGTAGAATGTGTTCATCTTTTTTTTAACTTGTACAGAATTTTTAATTGAAAACATTAAAACAACTACTCAATAGACTATGAAAAATTTGATAACTTTTATTACATTTATGAGGTATTCATTATTTTTGTGGAGATGTGAAAGAAATTTGCATACTTGTGTTTTCTATTCTCTATTTCATTTTAAAGAAAGATTATGAAGAAGAGATCTAAAATACATATAAATGTAAACCCAGTTGAGTTAGAAGTGAAATATAGAGAGAACAAAATCTATGCACAGCTGTGTCATAAGAATGTAGTGTTTTTAGCTAATGTTTTAGGTATGAAAACAATTTAGTTATCACATGAAACAAAAGCAGATACAATAGTAAAGCTGAATCATGAAAATCCCAATCAATTATTTTTAGTATGATCCTTAGCTTTTCTTTCCCTTGGTTTTTTGTCTTCTGGGCCTGAGTCTTGAACAAGTAATCACTTTAAGAGGTGCAATGGATAAATGAGTCATGGGTCAGCAAACACACAGAAAAAAAATCCAGCCAAAATTATAGATAACCTACATGAAATGTTTAACCATATACCTGTAGATAAACCCAACTATTGTGGAAAAAAGAAAAATTCTAAAACAGGTGTTGAGCTCTGCCTGTTTCTGATAATCCATTTGCATGGACAGTGAGTTCAGCTGATCTAGCATGACTGGCTGAAAGGCCATTGGCAGAATGCAGATGATGGGCAGCAGGGCAAAAGCTGCTGGATTCAGGAACTGCAGGGGTAGGTGTCTAGTTTTGCATATGGTATGGTGGGCCTGTGAAGCAGGTGGGTTTGCTAATTTTATTGATCTCTTTCAAAGAATCAATTCCTTGTTTATTGACTTTTCTCTGTTGTGTTTTCATTTAATTAATTTCTATTCTCCTCTTCATTATTTCTTTCCTTCTGTTTGCTTTGGGTTCATTTTTCTCTTCTTTCTCTAATACTTTAGATGAGAATTAAGATTATTCACTGATGGTGTGACTTTTCTAATGAATGCTTTGCTTTGCAGTGTCCCACAAATTCTGGTATGCTGTACTTTTCCATTTACACTCAGTCCATCCAAACCAGGATTGAACATAATCAGTCTGGTACTTGCATTTTTCATACAACTGGGGTTCATCCTTTGGCTCTCCTAAATTTCCACCTCTTAGTCCCAAGGCAGATGTACAAGTGAGCTTTCTTTAAAAACAAAGAAAAAACTGCCATGGTTAAGTTAGGGAGTAACCACTCACTTCATTAAACATTTTCATAGGAGACATTAAGCTCCTTTTGGGACAGGGAAATTGGTTAAATATCATTAATGACAGCCCTCCCTGGTGGCACAATGGGTAAGAATGCAGCACTGCAACCTGGTCACACATACTTGAGTGGGAGTTCGATCCCTACCCTGGAGGTGATCCCCATGGCTTGGCAGACCTCTCCTGACTCACCTGCTGCTCCCCTCAGCAGTGTACTTCCACAATCTGCCTGTTTTGCTCCCCACTCTGTCTCTGGTGAATCCTCTCACTGCCCCTGTCAGGACCAGCCCTAATCACAGGCTGTCAGAGGGCAGAACAGGCAAGTAGGGTCTTAAGGTGGGAGTGTTGTCGGCGAGCAAAGATTCCAAGAAGGTGGAAAGGGGGTGGGGTGGGCACAAGGAAGACACAGGAGTCAGAGTTGGGTGCAAGTCTTCCTGCTTATCTTTTTAGCAGGTCTTTATACTGTTTAGCAAGTAGTGAGTTACAATAATGCATCAGGTAAGTTAATAAGAAATCAGCATAAAAGTTCTAAAAGAAGAGGGGAACAATGCATCCTCTTCCTGACACTTTACAGCATACTAGACTATACATCTTTGTGATAGCTTTCAAGAATATGGATGTGTAACTATGACTTCAAAGGATAAAGGGTCTGGGAAAGGATAAGCTGTTAGCAAAGGATTTAGGGGTCCTAAGGAAGGAATAAATTGTGTTAGCAGAGTCATCAGTGATTGTCTAAAGAAAAGCTAATGGCTAACTTGAGGCTAGCAGAGAGTAGCTAGTGTTTGTTTTAGGAAAAGGTTAATTAAGACTAACAGAGAGTAGTTAGTGACTGTTTAAGAAAAGGGTAAATTAAGAGGAAGTCACATAGTTATGCATTAAGCAAAACCTGTGTCAATAATGTTAGGAAATTGTCCATGGGTCCTTATGCCCTAGGAGTTTTATCTGAGATTTGCTTTTTGTTTCAAAAGCAAAGAAAGCTTCCCATGAGTCTTGATGCTCTGGGGATCTTATCTCTCCAGGAGCTTGCCTTTTGTCTCTGGATACAGAGGAATTTCCTGCCCTGGGGTGGCTCGTACTTTGCCCTGGCCAGGTAGCCAATTTATGAAGCTAAGGCAATCAGTTGCAAAATGATGTTTGCTCAGAATATTTTTGATATTGTGATTATACAAAAAAGGAGTTCGTAACATAAGTTAACAATGGAAATTCTGATTTTTCAGAGCTTTTCCCTTCCATCCAGAATTTGTTGGTCGACAGAAGTTACATAGCTTGTGTCATGCTCCTGCACCTTTGGCCTGTACCCCAGTTTTAAATCATTAAAAACTTCCCAGAAATACTGAGACAGAGAAACAATGATAGAACTTTTGTTAAATTGTCATTGGTCCCTGAGGCTCTTTTATTTTTTTTAAAAAAACTTTTTTTTGGTAGTTGCTTTTTTGGCTCATTTCTATTGTTTATTTTTAAGTTCATTGAATCTTTCTTTTGCTTCTTCATTCTGTGGCTGAACAATGGGATTTTAAAATTGTGATTACTATATTTTTCAGTTCCAAAATTTTCCATTTAGTTCCCTTTCTATATATTAGTTCTTTGCAGAAGTTACCTATATTTTCATATAATTCATGCATATTCGTATCACTCATTCTCTTCATGAGTACTTGAAAATCTTTGTTAGACAATTCTAACATCTTTCATCTCATGGTTGGCATCTATTACTTCTTTTTCATTCAATTTCCTGTTTCTGGGTCTGACAAGTGATTTCCTATTAAAACTTTCTATTAAACTTCCAAATAACACACTATTTGGTGCATTTTGTTATGAGTCTTCTAACCTTTATTTTAGCTAATTTCTTATGACACTGCTCCAAAGGGGAGGTGAGGGAGTGCCACCTCATTATTTCTAGAATTTCATGTCTCTTACTTAACCTTCACTAATATCTGAGCAGAAAGATCCTTCATTATGGCTGAATGGTGGTGAAAATCCTAATTTCAATAAGACCTCCTCTGAAACTGGCCCAGAAGCTAAGGGTAGGGGACCTCAGGTTTAAGCTTTCCACTTAGTCCTGGAATGGATGGGACTTAGGCCATAGGATTTGTGTGTGTGTGTGTGTGTGTGTGTGTGTGTGTGTGTGTGTGGTATTTGACTGGAATAGTCATTGTCTAAAAGGTTTTTGTATTGCCAGACTGTTCTTTTCCTGGTCTTTGGCTAGAAAAACCAGGCCATTATGATCTATGTCTATCTGCATTACTGGGTTGCTGACTTCTTCTCCAAGTATGGGATATATAAAGCTAAAAAAGGAAACCCAGGCAATCACCATCGTGTCATTCCTTGGGCACCAAGTTCTTAATCAGTGTGCCATGTTCTCTTCACCTTCCAAAGTCTCCAAATATTTGTTTTATATACAGTGGATATAGAATAGAGAAAAAAGGGTACATTTACTCTATTTCCCCAGAAAATAATTCCTCGCTCTCTGGCTTTAACGATGATATTTTCCCATCATTAACTGCTACCAAAAGTAGTCTCTTTCCATACCCCTTTCCTAACTACTTATCTACTTCAGTAATTTTTACAAAGAAGCTGGAAACAAACTCTTGTGAATCCACTTCATTATAAGAGATAATATAAAATATTTTGAAGACTTTTGTCTAAGACTCTCACTTAATGAAATACTGGGGGGACCTGTATACACTCTTGGACAGGATTTTTTTATGCCTCACTATCAGAGTAGCCTGTTCATATAGTATGTTAACATTGTTCACATCTGAAGGCCACTCTAAAAGGACAGAGCAAAACATTCTTCAGTATTCAAAGTGAATAAGTAGCTCACCTTCACTGTCACAGC
Organism: Condylura cristata; assembly: GCF_000260355.1. Lineage (NCBI taxonomy): Eukaryota > Metazoa > Chordata > Mammalia > Eulipotyphla > Talpidae > Condylura > Condylura cristata. The sequence continues at coordinate 48,563,838 of NW_004567108.1, read as the reverse complement.
ATTCTAGGATGGAAGGGTCTTCCCGAATCACTGAAGTGAGAGCATTGACATCTCCATTAGATGCTGCCTGATACACCATGGTCAGATCAACTTCCTCAGATGAATCACCTTCATGAATAAACATACCCACAATGTGTGGAGTGAGTTTGCTGAAAGAATAACAACATCCAAAGCATCACTCACACAAGTGATTCATAAAAACTTCTCTGGTAAATTCAGGCAAAAAAAATGAATCATCCTGATCACATGGATGCTAATGACTTCTGAAGAAAGGTGGTCCCTTGTGGGCCATCTTGTAACACCACTGTATAGTGGGAAGGAGACTTAAAAGATTAGATGGTCTCTGTCCTCCCTGGTGATACAGCGGGTTAAAGCACAGCACTGAGAAGCTTAAGCCACTTCCGCATGAGTTCAATTCCCGCCTGCCCCGGAGGTGACCACATGTCACAGCAGACCTCTCCTGGCCCACCTGCTGCTCTCTTCAGCAGTGTACTTCGTCCATCTGCCTGTTCTGCTCCCCAATCTGTCTCTGGTGAATCCTCTCACCCTCTGCATCTCTGGCCTGTACCTCAGTTCTGTATGAATAAATAAAACTTAAAAAAAAAAAGATTAGGTGATCTCAGAGATTGATTTTACAGGCATTTAGGCTACTTGCAATCAGTGAGATCATAAATAAATGGAAACCTCATGTTATCTGTAGGTTTCCCTTTTAGACTTGAAATGTGTTACTTTTACTTTCAATGACTCAGTTTATCTACCTTTGAAGGAGACATTGTGCTCCTTATTCTCTGTTCTACAGATTCATTCCCTATCCATTTCCATCCTACTCTAAGACCTGAGGGATGCCCCTGCTGACCATATGGCCCCTGCTCTTTGCCTTGCCCATGGGAGATACTGGCAAAAGAATGGTGGGGAGGAGAGCATGAGATGGGCACTTCTTCCTGCCTTCTCCCAGTGCAGTGAGCAGCATTAGTTGCTTCTTGCCCATCTGAGGATCTTTCTCCCAAAAATCAGTTTTCACTGTGCTCCCTTTAAGAAATGAATACCTTTCCCTCACCCTGCCTCATCTCTATATATAGTCCCTTCAGAAAAGGCCCCTTTATTTGAACAATCTGGAGTTTCATGACATGGTGTTTCCAGTCTGTTGAGTTGTGTGCCACTCTTTTGAGTTTGGTAGCTACCTGTATTATATCTTTGTACTACTAACGAACTGGGGATCAAATGATAGCAGTGGAGCATTGCAGCAATGGGAGACAAGCTTTGCTCACAGGAAAACCTCTAATGAGATGTTATGCTGGCCCCTTTGCATAGGCAATTCCTCCCACAGATAGTCATTGTTCAGGGAAAACATACATTCAATAAACATTTTTAAAAGTTGTGTTTTTCTACTAGTGCCAGAGATAAGTATTTAAAATTCTAATTGATCTTTAGTTGACAGTGGTCCTAAATCTATGGCTTGGTTTTTCTACCTCAGTATTTCTTGGAAGTCACACATGATTTTTTTTTGAACAAGTTGACCTGTCCCAGGAAGAGCTTAATTATTAAAAACTATTCACTGATGACAATGAACTGTGTTGTAAAGTAAATGGTTGTTTCCTCATTTATCCATGGTAGATGATGTTGTTGAAGCAGATTTACCTGTACAATGACCTGAGGGCTGAAAGTGGGATATGAGGGGTGTAGGATCAAATGTGGCAAGTGCAAGGACTCTGGAGCGATATAACTTGGGTTCAAGTCTCACTTGTACTAGCTGGCTGTGTAAATCTGGACCCACACTGAGCCTTAATTTCCTTGTCCTTAAAGTGCAGATGATGATATTGTTTATGATAATCACCTATCTCATTAGGTCATTGTGAGGAATAAATGAATTTTTAAACATATGTGCTTTTAGAACAGGGCATAGTAAATGCTATACATGCTTTGCTACTACTACTGTTACTTGGTGTGAAGATGTATGTTTAGAGGAATTAAAAATTGGAATTGTAGCTGACCAGTCTCAGCTAGCCAGCCACCAGGAAGTGTGCTGTACAAGAAATTCAGACAGTTGAAGGACAGGGTGGAGAAAGGGAAGATGTGTTAGGCAGAAAGGGAAGATGTGCTGGCAGAACACAATGTACTTCAGGGTTATTTTAGCCCTGCGATATCAGTCTAAACCACAGTGTGATTGGGAAATAGGAAATGAAGGCACTCCCCTCCAGGTTGTGTAGAAGTAGCCAGTTTGAGTTGTGTTTTATGTAAGTAATACGACCCACAGACCATAAAAAGAATTCCAATAGAAATGTGAAGGGTGATACCACAGGTACAGGAGAACGACTAATGGTCCTTCCAGTTTTCAACAGGAAGGGGCAGAGGGACTTCTCATTACCACCAGATGGGGATGCAGATCCAATCTCCCCACAATTGGCCTTGTTGGAGCAGCAGCAAAGTCTGGAATCAAACAGTGCTAAGAACATCTATTTTCTACGGAAGATCACAGAGCCTTTGGAGATAAATAATTCGTATTTTTTTCTCCACCCCCCCTTTCTTCTTTCCTTATTCCACATCATTATTCTCATCATCTATCTAGCATGTATCTTTCTTCTGATGCATTTTAGGGTAGGAACGTTGTTTCAAAGCTTTTGCCTGTCTAATTGCAAAAGTTACACAGATATATTTATGTATGAGGCCATAAATAGAAATTCTATAATGCATACAGAGGGGGAGAGACTGAAAGTAGAAAAAAATGGAAAAGAAACATTAAGAGAAAGGAAGGAAAAAGCATGTGGAGATATATAGTTTGCATTTTATTAAAAATACGTGTAAATAGGGGCTCTCCCTGGCAGCACAAGGAGTTAAAGCACTGCATTATAAGGCTCTCTGAAGCCACTGCAGCATGAGTTCGATCCCCTGCCAGGGAACTGAACCACATGGCATGGCAGACCTCTCCTGACCGTCCCGCTACTCCTCTCAGCAATGTATTTCAGTACATCTTCCTGTTCTGCTCCCCCTCAGTCTCTGGTGACTCCTCTCACCCACCATACATCTGGCCTGTACCCCAGTTCAGTAAGCATAAATAATAAACAAATCGTTTAAAAAATGTGTAAGTATATGAAAAATGTTAAAAACTGGAAAGACTTGCATCAATATCAATGAGATAATGTGTTGGATATTCTTCAGAATTGTCTACATTTTCCATATTCTCTATAACTAATAGGTAACTTTTAAAATCATCAAAGTAAACCAAGTTTTTTCCCTTTAAAGCACAAGGAGTAGCTTTACTTTAATTTCCTACTACTGAAAGGGTAGATGTCTTATCGGTTTTTAACTGAGAAAACAAGTCCTTGATATTTGACAAAGTTTTGGTAAAAAAAATATGTACTTTCTAATTCTGACCTTTAAAAATATCCTAGTAGATTAAAAAAGGTACAGATTTGCAGATTTTTAAGTAATTTTTTACCTAAAAATTGGAAGGATAACTTTCTTGAAGTCATGTATTTCCCTCATTTTTTTGGATAACCTGAATAACCTGAACAAGTTTTTAGATGTGTCATAAATTATCTACCTAACTCCCTCTCTCAAGGATCGCTTTACTGCTAGGATTTCAGACATACAGAAATGTTTTGGATTACCAGATGTGGACTCCTTTTCTAGAATTTCCTAGGGTGGACTTCCTTGAGAAAACCCTTGACTGCATCCCTTATTCAGAGGTCAGTTTGACATTTGTTCTATTTAAACTGTGATCATTTTGTGAAAGGGTCAGGTTAATAGCAGGATAGATTAGCTATTACAGTTTCAAGAATACAGACCAGATTGGTCTAGAGAGGCTTTCTTTGGTTCATTATAATTCGGAGGAGCCTTGAGTGACGGAATCCACCTTAAAGCCATTCATGAAGTTCAAATTCATTTTTGGCCACAGAAGACTATGCAGACTGCTCTTAGATGCACTGCCTCTCAAGAACTGAGATTTCTTTCTTTCTTATTATTTAATATCTACCATGGACTAGTGAAATTGTGGATACAAAGGCTATAGAGTCTCTGTCCCTAAGAAGGACATGCCTTAGTGGGAAGACAGGTATATAATTAATTTATGATTGAGGTGTACTACGAATATTATGACAGGACATGAAGAGTCACTTAAATAATACTTTCCTGTAGATTCTTTTAGTCCAGGTTCCTCTCTATTCCTGTAGGGTTATCCTGAGTGCTGGGAGATAGAGACATTGCATTTGGGGGGGGGGGTAGCTTGAAATGACCTACCCATAAAGACCTTTCCATTAAGGAGGATGCCAAGCTTTCACTGTCTCCCTTTGGCTCCATGTGACAACATTGCCACCCACCGGTGATGAAGAGTCTCTGTAGGCCTTGACCAGGGCCCTGAACCAGATGGTATTTAAGGTAGACTTAAAATCCAGTCTGGAACACTGCCATACAGGAACATATTTAAGGTCACTTATATAGTTGACTGGCATTGAAATAAAATAAGTTTCATGTGACTCTTATCATGTATATTACATGATATGCAGCATGCAGACAGGGAGGTAATATAGAAAAAATGTAAGAGCACAGACTCATCCCACAGAGCATGAATCCTGGCATTAACATTCATTTGGTAGCTATGTGACCTTGAGTGAGTTGCTTTACTTTTCTTTCCCTATTCTTTACCTGTCAATTGAAATAAGAATAGTATTTACCTTGTAAGGTTGCTCTTAGAATTATGAGTTAATCCATATGAAGTTACTTTAGAGCAATAGCTGGCACTGAGTTAGCACTCAACGTGTATAATTATTATCAATATTACTATTCTGACATAGATAGGAACCTCTGTATTCTTTCCCCTTAATAAGAACTTTTCTCTTACTCAGCAGGCTGTAAAAGTTTTGTGCACTGAAATATTTTATTTCTCCTGTTGTCTCCTACAGGCCCTCAGAGTGTACAGGCAAGGTTTTTCTGAGTGTGTTATAAAGTGCCAGTCATATGGGAGGAAGTGAAAGTTTTTTCTTTTAAAGAGAAAAATAGCTCTAAGCTTTCTGCATGTACTAGCTGAGAGAACAAACCCTCAAAGCAATATTCATGCCATGGCAGTGGAAAAGAAGGGATTTTATTTTGTGGGGAGGAAGTCTTGCAACACATTATCTCAAGAGTAAGTATCTGGCCACACTCAGGTCCTTCTTCATAACCAGATTTGTGATGTAACACAAACTGCATTTCTTTGAATCTTAGCATTACTATGTTTCCTAGGGTAATAGTTGTGAATGCCATTCCATGATTAGTTAGTCTCCCACCTGGATGGGGAGACCTGGGAGTCAGTCTGGGACATAATAGCTGCTATTTTAAGAAGCTCATCTGTATTGAAATTCAGTAATGATGTCTCTAGAATGCACTTTTACTTTACCAATACTAATTCTTAGAAAAAAAGATCTCAATGTTTTAAAAAAGAATTATTTATTTATTCATACAGAACTGGGATACAGGCCAGAGGTACAGGGGTCATGAGAGGATTCACCAGAGACAGAGTAGGGAGCAGAACAGGCAGATCTATGAAGCACACTGCTGAGGGGAGCAGTGGGCAGGTCAGGAGAGTCTGCCACACCATGTGGATCATCTCCGGGGTATGGGGGATCGAACTCATGCTGAAATGGCTTTAGCTTTTTAGTGCTGTGCTTTAACCCACTGTGCCACAATGGAGGGGCCAGAAGATCTCAATTTTTAATGCACAGAACCTTTAGTATGTGTGCAGTAAGTGAATGGATTGATCGACTTAGTATGAACACTCAGTGGGTTTCTCTCTCACTGGAATCTTGTGGGAAACTTTTTAATGTTAAAATGTTATGCCGGGCCCTCCCTGGTGGTGTAGTGGGTTAAAGCACAGCACTAAGAAACTAAAATCATTTCCTCATGCGTTTGATCCCTGCCCGGAGGTGACCCACATGGCATGGCAGACCTCTCTTGCCCGTCCGCTGCTCCCCTCAGCAGTGTACTTGGTCAATCTGCCTGTTCTGCTCCCCACTCTGTCTCAGGTGAAGCCTCTCACGGCCCCTGCACTTCTGTCCTGTACCCCAGTTCTGTATGCATAAATAAATAAATCTTTAAAAAAATATTATGCCAAGAAGTTCTTTGGTAACTAGGTAGGTATAAATTTTAAATAATTTTTATGAAGGATTGTGCTAGCCTTTGGGAATTTGAAAGTAAATCAAGTGTTGTTATTTTGACTACCATTCCTCTGATCTCCCTCTGGTTCACACATATTTATCCACACCCTCATTTTACTTTCAGAAAATGGCAGGTGTTTGAATCAGGCATTCATGATTTTAATGGGACCAGGAGCAATGAGGAATAGGTGGAGAAGCAGGGTTTGTTTAGCTCGGAGAAGAGCAGACTCAATTGGATATGACAACTGTTTTCAAGTATTGGGAAAACTAGAAATGGCATTTAGAATTAATTTTTTATAGATCCAGAGGGTAGAACTAGCTCCAGTAGGTAGAAATGGAAATAATTAACTTAGAAATAGCATTTAGAATTAATTTTTTATAGATCCAGAGGGTAGAACTAGCTCCAGTAGGTAGAAATTGGAATAATTAACTTGAAGGACCATGGCTGCTTGGAACCAGAAGGGATTACCTTGTAAGCTACTGTATTGCTCAAAACAAGTTCTAACCAAATATATCTTGATATGCTCTTAAGGTGGTAACCTGTATCGAGTAGAAGACTGGCCTAAGGTTCCATTCATGATTGATATTCTATGTGTCTTCCTTACTTCTGTGGAGAATCAAATAATGAATCATCTATTATCAATGAACATTGTCTACTAGGGTAGGAGGGCATGGGATAAGGGGATCTTGCGTGGGTCCATAAAAGGCATCCTATTGGCCCTCTACTGTGACCCGTAGTAGCCTTGATGTCCCGAAAATAGCTCAAGAAAATGAATGTAAATTTTGATGGCTGGTCCAAGGGTCAGAGATTGAACAAGACTGCTCTGTCAGCTCATCCTCCATAATTTTCCTTACTGTCTTGACTCTGATTTTTCCTTTTTATAATAATTTATTCCTAGATTGGAAAAGATATCTTCCTTCTTTAAATTTTCTTTAAAATTGCTGCTAACTCCGGAAAGTGCCAATGCATGCGTTCTGTCCACAGTCATAGACTGACATTAGATCTTAGATGATTCTCCTGGATTCCTAAGGATGCCTGAAGGCAAATGAAATGGAATCACTTCTCACAATATTGGGGTTAGAGATGGATACTGCCTTAATTTTGTTGTCGCTTTATAAAAGGCACAGAATAGGCCCTCCCTGGTGGTGCAGCGGGTTAAAGCACAGCACTGAAAATCTAAGCCACTTCTGCATGAGTTCGATTCCCACCTGCCCCGGAGGTGAGCACATAGCGTGGCAGACCTCTCCTGACCCGCCCGCTGCTCCCCTCAGCAGTGTACTTTGTTGACCTGTCTGTTCTGTTCCCCACTCTGTTTCTGGTGAAGCCTCTCGCCGCCCCTGAGCCTCTGGCCTGTACCTCAGTTCAGATATGCACAAATAAATAAATCTTAAAAAAAATAAAAATAAAATAAAAGGCACAGAATAAAGCTCAACCTGGTGAATAATTACTCTTCTGTGACTGCACTAGAATTCTGGAAGATGCGCTAGAATTCTGGAAATATGATTCTCTTGAAGTATGACTAATCCTCCAAATTAGAGGCCAGAAGGCAGAATAGTACTGAGTATGTTGTAGATACTTGATAAATTTCCCAATTGGCAAATTGAAGATAGTTAGATACAAGAAATGAAACCACATTTTTTATATTCTATAGGAATAAAGTTAGTAAAAGTTATGGAAGAGGTGTCTTCTTTAAACAATTTTATAAGGTCTATCATTAGCATTTAAGTACAGTTGAAATAAAGGAACAACTTCCCACAAATCTTCTATATCATGGAAAATGGTTTAAGTAAGTCTGGTTTAAACCGATACAGACCTGTGAACATGTGATGTTTTGAGGTCTATAAAAAGTGGCAGTAGAAGTGACTTCTCAGTAATTAAGTCATTTGACTTTATAGTTAAATCTGATTCCTATAAAGAACTTGTCCATTCTGTAAAATAAGAGGTCAACCATATCCCTGTGTTTCAATCTGATGATCTATTACAATTATCTTGGAAACTTAAAAAAAAAAAAAAAATTGACTGCTGAGCTCTGGCAGCAGATATTTTGATTAAATTGAGCTGTCATTTCAGATGTTATCACTTTACCATTATTATAACATATTTTATATGTTCTGTTCCCCACCCTGTCTCTGGTGAATCCTCTCACTGCCCCTGCATCTCTGGCCTGTACCCCAGTTCTGTATGCACAAATACATAAATAAATCTTTAAAAAAAAAAAAAAGGTTATCCCTAGAATAGCACAGAAAGCCTAGAAACCTGCCTGACACTGGCATGAAAAGGGAGACTAACAGGTAGGCTGGCTTTTGAGCAAAGGAGAATATCATTTAGAAGGTAAGTCTCAGAGAACAGAACACCAAAAACAGAGGGCAGGGAAAATGAAAGCTTTCTAGGATCTGTGAGCTTTTCTAGAGAATCAACAGCCTTTTGTTACAGTTTATCCACTCGGGCAAGTCTTGGTCTTTTGAATTTCCAAGTGAAAAAGGGGTACTATGCCATATACTCATTACAGAGGGGTAGAGAGCTTAAGGGGTGCAGTATTCTCTTGACTTGGGGAGACCTAGGGCCTTTGTGATCTTAGGTTAGTCATTTATAAAAATCAATACTACTTACTAAGTAGTATTAAGGTACTTACTATAGGCCAGACAAGTTCCAAGTGCTTTGTTTGTGTTATGTCATTAAATCTTTATAACAAACCTATAAGGATTGTTATAACAACTCTATAACCACCACTAATGCTTCCTGAGTGATTCAATGGGCAGGCATGGTTCCAGGGTGTACTCACTAATCTGTGCAAATAATCCTTTGCAGCAGGAGCATCTTCACTTACAAGGTCCTTCATGAGGTATAGTGATGTTAAATAGCTGGGTCACACAGAAAGTGACAGCCCTGGGACTTGCCCTGTTCAGTTTGGCTCCAGCGATCATTACAGTTCACAACACCATCCCACCCCTAATCCTTCCATGTTTTCATTTCACATACAAAAAATAAGGGGGTTATATTACACATTCTCAGAGGTTTCTTCCAATTCTAAAAGTATCATGATTTAAGGCAAAAAAACTTGAGGCCAGTAACCATTTAAAGCCAGACATTGACAAGCCCTTGAGTTCAGTGGCCCATTGTTCAGTCAGCTTGTGGCAAAAGACTAGAATTCTGAAGATTCTCTGAGTTGGTGTCTTCAAGATATCCCACTCTTGAAGATACCAAAATAGGTTATTTTGATCTGAGGACAATGAAGACCCTAGAATATTAAGAGGGTCTTGACCTTCCCTTAATCCTTTTGCCTGGTGCCACTCACAGTACAGTATTTCTGAATGACAATCTCATCTACAGAATTATGGTTATCAAAGGTAACAAAAGTAAAGCCTAAGCCTTTCTTGCTACTGTCTCAATCAGTTGTGATTTCAATCACTTCCATTCTCTCATGCTGCTCAAAATAATCTCTTAGGTAATGTTCTTCAAATCTTCTCTAATACCAGCAAAAAATAAGTTTAGTGGCTTTTCTTTTAGGTTCCACTGAAATATCTGTTCCTCCAAAGGGTAGCATCGAAGGGAAAATCATGGCAATCAGTACCCACACACGGCCTAATAATGCTAAGGAAATATGGAGTGTATGAGTAGAGATGAGAGGAAAAGTTCAGTGTGGTGACCCAGCTGACCTTTAGGCAAGGGGCAGAATCAAAGGATGGCCTTTTGAAGTTAATCTGGCTAAGTTTTGGGACACATCAGTGTTGATTCAAGAGATGAGACTGATCAGATGGGCCTTGATTCCCTCTGGATCCCCTTGGGAGTACACTCAGAGAAGAAGCCTTGACTGCCCAGGACAGAAGGGCTATGATGGAGGACACTGAGGGTTAAGCAGTCCCCTAACTCTTCATCTTGTGAATCACTTGCAGTTCTTGACTCTCTAAGGCTGTGAATGGTAATTGGGTATCCTCAGAGAGTGATTTCCCTCTAGCTAGGGTCACAAGAGGGGCCTGAAAAGACTGATCTATCACACCTATCCCAGGAGTTGGTCCATGGAGGGAAGCTCCTTTGTGCTAAAAGAGAAGCACAAAGGAGGAGGCAGAGAGTGAGTAGCGTAGACTTCCAGCACACACACTTGCTTAGACTTGGTCTTGAGTAGGCAAGAACACTAGAAAAAGAATTCTTCTCCCATCTCTCTTCTTCTCTCTGGTCCTCTTTCCTGGCCATGAAAGGAAGCAGGCTGAGCATTTCCCCAGAGACATATCTGCTTCTAAACTTGTTTACCACCTAGTATTCTATTATCTAGCTTGTAAACTGAAACCAATCACAACACTCTGTGCTTCATTCCCAGTGCCTATTTAGGGTCTGTGAGCCTAAAATAATCAACTGACCCCAAGTCATTTTCCCATTTTTCTGTTTCCTTTGCCTGCCTTTTCTCTGTCCTCTTTGCCCTTAGAACATTTGCTTATTCTTCTGTTAATCTGTTTGTCACACTGGAACTTTAACTTTTGCAAATTGCAAAGTTAAATCTATGTACTCGGAAGTCTTTTTTTTTTTTTTTTAATCTTGGATGAAAAGCTGGAAATTAAAACCAGCACATCTGTGTGTGGGAGTTTAAAAATCCACAACACAATGGGATAACAGCTTGATTGGGAAAATATGGGCAATAATTTTATTTCTTGTTGATGTCTTATTTCCTCATTAAAATTCATGGTTGAAAAGTACTATAGTAAAAAAAGCATGGGTTTTGAAGTTAAACAGGTTTAGGCTTGAGTCTCAGCTTGGTCATTTTTATTTATGGTAATCTTGGGTAAGTCACAGTCCTTTTGAGCTCCATTGATAAGAGGCAAGAAGGGACAACAGTGATAATGGTGAGTATTAAATGAGGTAGCCTATGTGCAATCATAGGCACAGAGCTTGGCTCCTACCAAGTGTTCAAGTGAATGATAAGTTCTTATCATTACGGGCACTAAGCTAAGAACACCATTACTATGTAAAGTGCATGCACAGTCTGCCTTTTCTCTCCCGTCTCCCAAATGCCAAATTTCCTTTCAGCTTAAACGAGATTGGATTGTATCAAAAAAACAAGTCATGAGGCAGCATGTTGTCTGAGAAGAATCTTGAGATCTGAGCTCTTTTAGTGCAATGCAGCTAGCTGACAGGTGGTCCTCAAGATACCTCTGGAACCTGTGAATATTACCTAAGATGGCAGGAGAATGAATACCACCTTATGTATCACATGATCAAGATTATTGAGAGAATCATTTTACCTGAATTTCCTGAGAGCTTTCTAAATGTAATAACACATACTGTTATAAGAGGAAGAGTGAATTCTGGTGCAGACATAGAGGAGAGACATACACAGAGAAGAAAGTGATGTAAAGACTGAGGCAGAGTCCAGAAGCAGCCAGAAGCTAGAAGTAAAAAAGGATCGTTCCCTAGAACCTCCAGAAAGAGGACAGCCCCTGCTGACGTCTTGATTTCATAACTCTGGCACCCAAAACTGTGAAGATACAATTCTGTTGTTTTAAGCCTCCAGCTTGTGACAGTTTGACATGGCCGCTAATTCTCTATACCGACCTGGGTTGGAGGTCTGAGCCCATCCTCTCATTCTCTCATCAGCCTTGCCAGAGAAACAAATGGTGGAGAGGGTAGCGCCCCCACAGGTACATGCAAATGCACTGCTTGTCAAATATCTTCCTCACAGAACCTGGGCACAGCCAGGGATGGAATCACCCCTCTTGCTAGCATTTTCTCTGAGACCTGGGACTCCTTCAGTCAAAGCAAAGCTTTTCTTTTCACAATTAGAGTCAAAGCTTAAAATACAAATATCTTCAGTTACATAATATTTTAACTTCAGTAGGAAGTGTTCTGTAGTAAGTGGTTTTACTACAGGTCCTTTCCTGCATGTGGGCTTTGAAAGGGAAGCTGGCCAGGAAGAGCACGTGGGATCAGGAAAGATGTTGCCATGGTGAAAGCAAAATGTGCAAAGCAGAGTAGTGGAGTGTGCTGCAGAGCTAGGCTTCCTGCCTTGCAGTTTCACAAGACAAGGCTGATGTGTTTCTTGTCCCTTTGGTCAGTCAGATAACCTAATCTTTAAACCTCCCAGCGACAATGTGAACAAATACCATTCATCTTCATTAGAAGAGGAGATCAATCAGTTTGTCAAAGTTCAAGTATCTGGGAAGGGGGCTGACACAGGACTGGAGGAGCAAATGTCTATTTGTCCCCAGCCCCCTAACACAGGGATGGTTTGTTACTTCTCGGTAAAGAGAAATATAGAAAAGAGCAGTTGGAAGGATTCAGGCTTACCAAATCCATCATGCATGAGCCCTCAAGATCATATGCATTGTATTTTTCAAGTGCACAATACTATTTTCTGGGAAACCATGAGCCACAGCTGTTTGAGCCCTACCCCCACCCCACAGTAGCTGTAAGCACCAGAATGTTCCTAAAAAGGAAGCTTCCTAGTGTGTTGCTTTCTTCACAGAGAACACCTGGGTCTCAGGCCCCTTATTACTAATCAGGCCCCTTATTACTAATCATAATTATTAAAAGGTGCACATTTTAACTTTTCTGTGCTTCACTTTTGTTAGCTGAGATTTTAGGGGTTTGGATGGGATGAGAACTTAACAATCTTTGCTGTACAGGGGAAGTTTTTGTCAGGCTGTACCCCACACCAATCCACTTGGGATTTCCAGGGATGAGACTCATGCAGCAGCAGTTGAAGAAACTGTCCAGGCAAATCTTATGTGCAGTCAAGTTTGAGAATAGGTAGATTACATGACTTCTATGATCTTTCTAGATGTTATCTCTTGTCAACATCTACATGTAAAGTCAGTGGTCATGATAGCTTTGATTGTCTGGATAGTCAGAAATCATGAAAAATCCTCTACTTAAGGCTCACATTCAACTTTTCAAGAGAAAGGCACTTAGTACACTATGGTTTTCTTACAGTGTTTAAAATCTATATAATGGTCTAAATCTATTATGGCCATCTATTATGACCTTTCATGGATTTAAAAGTGGAAGGATTAATGAGAATAGAGCTATTCAGGTATCAGTTAGTTAATCATTATTCTAGAGGTTGCTCTAAATTATGCTCTGGAGTCCTAAAAAAATAATTAATGTAATTTAGTCAACCACCATTAACTAAACCCTCATTTATTTTGAAGATTGCTAAATTCAACCTGAAGATTAGAAAGATGAACGGTTTTTGCATTTGGGTAACTCATAGTCCATGACCATAGTAATAGTAATAGCCATTAATAATATAAAAGCAGCCCCAATTTGAAAGTACTGTTTGTACATCAGGCAATAGTCCAGATGCTTTTTATAACTTATTTTAGATTCTCAGTACTGCCAGCTAAGCATTGTTTCTTCCATTTTAGTGTTTAAAAAAAAAAATTAAAAACTAAGGTCCAGAGAGGTTAGGTAACAGGATATGGCCACACAGCTGAGAAGCATTTGACTTATGTTTGTACATGTGATTTCTGCCATGCATCTCCAGAGAGAAAGGACTGAAAAATAGAGATGGAGATAGCAGGAAAAGGGAGGTGGGGATGAAAGTCAGGTCTAGGGGAAAGGTATTATCCACATGAAATGTATTATAAAAAAATTCTATAAATTAATATTTTAATTATGTTTTAGGCTCAGTCCTGTTATGGAGACACAACACTGGAACAGATGAATTTATTATGAAGGGCTAGCTCTTTGGCAGTCAGTTCCAACTCCCTCAAATTAGTTTTGTAAAATCAACCCATTGTGCTCCTTTTTGGACTGCGCAGCTCAGTATGTCAGTTTTTAGACAGTATGAGGTCTTTGGATTCAAACAGACTTTTACTTTTGCTAATTGTTATTCATGATACAGAATGTATAATGAGGAGAGGGTGGTACAGAGGAGAGAACTGCAACAATCATTTTTTCTATGATGTTTATAAATGCAGTGTGAACTAGCACATTCTGAAGGTACACACATACACACACACACTTCAAAATGAGTTAGACTTGAATATCAAATTCTCTCTGTACATATACATAGTTACTGAGAAGTCAAAATATGTATAATTTGAGAAAGCACTGAGCTAAAATAATTCACCCATAAAACCAGATGTAGCTTGAGATATAGTAAACATACTATAGCCTAAAGCAGGTACAGGAAAAAGAAGCAATATGTTTTCCTAATGAGGCTTTTACAAGCCACCATTTTCCCACTGAGCCAAAACAAGTAAATGATCAAAAAAACCTTAAGACCCTGAAGGGTATACAATATTATAAAAAGTAGTTTAGACAATAGGTATTTTTTCAATTCTAAAAATAAATGTATATAATGGAAAATTTCTGTACATATACAGAAGACACACATAATTACACATAGGCATTACATATACATGTATATGCACATTTATATGCAAAATGTACACACAGACTGTATAGCTAAATAGAGTTTTTTATGATGATGGGTCAACCCCACAGTAGGTTTTCACATGGAAAATTACCTCCACTTTGGAAATGATGAGTAAGAAAGATACAGTCTGTCATTGCAAATAATAGCACAGTGATAAGTCATTACACAACTTCAGGTGAGATAATATATCAAATACAGTGTAAATGTGGGCAACACTTATTCCTGAAGGAAATCAAGATATATGAAACTATAGCAATGAAGTATAGGATTAGCAGGATGAAAAGATATACAATTTGTTCTTTTAATTTACTTATTCTATTTTTTTAAGATTTGAAAATAAAACTAATGAGAATAAAGATGGTACTATCTGAAATAGCTGATGTGCTTGAAAACCAATTAAATAAAAATTGAACTAGGAGCACTTTAACGAGATAAACAGACCACAAGCTCATTTTCTCCTTTTACATACTCATCAAATTAGATGTGGACATTTGGAACAGGTTTGTTTTCTATGTAAAATCTCTCTCTCTCTCTCTCTCTCTCTCTCACACACACACACACACACACACACCACCCTTTTCCCTTACAACTGCAAATTCCTGCTATTGGGCTAAAGCTGCAAAGAACCAAAGGATGAGTTAAAGCAGCATTTTTACCTTTTTGCTGATCAAACACAGATGGAGTGCTGAAATCCATGGTTGCCTGTCTCATCATTTACCATCAGAATGGCAAAAAGCATCCAGATCTCTAGAGGAGAAAACATCATCTCACACGTTACAGTCAATACAACAGTCAGATACAGTATCATTTGCCAAGATCTCTGAGAATTAAATGTGCATCAGCGCTGCAGGTTGTTGTCAAGGCAAATGATGGAAAATAGGTAAATGTTATTCCTGAAATACCTGCCAGGAAAAGAGTTGCTTCCGATGGCCTCATTCATCAGCTATACTTGTATAAGTATTAAACACCCTCCATTCTCACACACATAAACAAAAAAGGCTCAAACTCTAAAAAGCAGTATTTGGTGGGGGTGGCGGTGGAGGGGGTGGGTCACCTGCCTTGGATCTGGGCCAGGAAAACAGTGGAGACCACGGAGCTTCAGCAGCTGTAATGCTGTTTTAAACCAAAAGAAATCTCAATGGATGAGTGAGGATTCACAGGGCCAGACAGAGCATGTGCAAAGCTGCCAATGCAGTTTGGATTCGGCTGTGCTCTTGGTAGAGTGAGAACTGCATTTGGATCATGTGAGCAGAGTGCCATCTCAATGGAATAGGACGTAAATATTGTAGCAGGAGGCTGCTGGCCATGTGCTTATATGGAGTAATTATTCACTTTCATGGCTCATTCTGTCTCCCTTCAGCTTTGTTCTCCAAATGACAGGGAGGATGGGAGGAAGAAATTGGTATATGAAAGGCTTTAGATGTCTATGGTGATAAAATTAAAGTAGCTTACAATCACACTGGGATTTATTGAAGTATTATGTCCTGGCAAAAGCCTGAAAATAATCCAAATACACATCATTTTAAGAGCAGTTGAATAAAAGGTAGTAAATTTGTACCCTAGATTTAAAAATGAGAGGTGAATCTGCACATTTACCTGGTGGATGTCTCTAATCTATTCATAAATTTAAAAAAAGGTTACATATTAATTTTCCACCATATTAGAAAATAGTGACCACCCACTTTGTCAAGTGGGTGTATAAGTCCATAGGAACACTAAGGAAGATATAGAAAGATACATAGTAAACTGTCAGTATTGTTTACCCCAAGATTGCAAGTAAAGTAGGAGGTAACTAATTTGTTCTTTATTTATTCCTGCACTTTTTAGGCTTATTATAACAATTGTATATTTTTTATTTGCAACTAAAAATCTGATGAAATAATTTCAAAAGAAACTAACAAAACTTTATATTCAAGAAACAATCAAATTTTTGGATCGGCCAAACAGTCATTGAGTAGATGCTTTTATAAATGCTGTTGATAATGGCAAGAACTATTAAAAAAATCAACTAGCATGTGAATGTGGAAAAGCAGAAATCACTTTTCTTCATATGAGACATAATTAGCTTTGGTAAAGACCAATATATTCTCAGTGCCTCATCATTTTATTTCTTATCAACATATTATCTAGCTTCAGTTTGCTGTGACAGTTCTACTACTCATTTACCTTCTCCACATCAGCCCCTCTCCTCCAAATGCTCTGTGTCATTTTATTTAAAACACAGGCAAAAACCACTTCTTGTAAATCATTACCCACCATATTTTCCATAGGTAAATTTCTTAATTTTTCCAATCCTGCTTTTTTGCATTAACCTTGAAAGCTGAATTGAGGGGTTGAGCGTGAATTGAGGAAAACACTTTGATTTCTTTGGTTTTTAAACTTTGATTTAAATTAACAGATACTTAGCTAAGGAGAGATGGTTCATGCTCACTTAGTGTCAAACAAGAGAATAACAAAGGATTTAGAGTACCTTCTTTTTTATTTGTTAATTATCAATTGCTATGGAAGGGTTACCATGCTCCAATAATTTAAAGTTTTTATTTATTTATTAATGCATATAAGAACTGGTGTGTAGGCCAGAGGTGTGAGGGCTGAGAGGATTCACCAGAGACAGAGAGGGAGCAGTGTATTGAAATACACTGCTGAGGGGAGTAGTGAGTGAGACAGGAGAGGTCTGCTGCATCATGTGAGTTAGATCCCTGGCCTGATCATCCAACTCAGGCCAAGGTGGCTGACAATAGCTTGATAGCACTGCACCACCAGGGAGGCCCACTCCAATCATTTCTATAAGCATTGATGATCCAGCACTGTTTGAAAAAGATCTCTACATTCAATCAACTCTTACACTCTTGGGTTCTATTTCTCCTTCTGGACACGCTGAAATAATAACTGTATGAATTGATTTCCCCTATAGTTTAAAGATTTATTTATTTATTCATACAGAACTGGGGTACAGGCCAGAGATGCAGAGGGTGAGAGGATTCACCAGAGACAGAGCGGGGAGCAGAACAGGCAGATTGACGAAATACACTGCTGAGGGGAGCAGCGGGCGGGTCAGGAGAGGTCTGCCCCGCCATGTGGTCACCTCCGGGGCAGGCGGGGATCGAACTCATGCGGAAGTGGCTTTAGTTTCTTAGTGCAGTGCTTTAACCTGCTGCGCCACCTGGGAGGGCCCTCCCCTATAGTTTAAACCTCCTATAGTTTAAATAACTAGAAAACCGAGCAAAATATCTGCAACAACCAGTAGCAAGTGCAGGACAGTGATCTTTGGGAGAAAAGGAATAAATGTGCTAAGTCTGATGAAACCCCAGTTGACAGGGGAGTTTGCAGGCTGTAGCACAGGGAGGACAGAGTTGGCTCAGTGGTAGCCCCCCTCAAAGGATGTGTCTACACCTTCCACACCTCTGATCTGTACCCCAGTTTTGTATGCATAAATAAGTAAATCTTTTTTTTTTTTTAAGATGTGTCTACATCCTAACCCTCACAGCCTATGACTGCGACTTTGAATATGTAATTGAATTAAGGACTGTAAGACAATCAAATATCCTCATAATAGACACATAAAAGAAGTAGATCCCATGAGACTAGAGATTAGGCTAATGCAGCCATCAGCCAAAGTACATTCATAATTACTGGAGACTAGAAGAGACAAGGAGTAGAATGTCCCCTAGAGCCTTTGGAGGGGATATGACACGATGATTTTGAATTTCTGGTGTCCAGAATTGTGAATGAGTATAAATTTCTATTTTCAGTCACCACATTTGTGGTAATTTGTTAAGAAACTAATACAGAAAAGGGACTCTTGAAATAAATGCACCTTTAATAACTGCCACATTACTATTTGCATTTATATCATTACCAAAACCAAATTCAAGTTTAGACAATTTTATGTTCATAAAAATTTAGGGGCTTATTATTATTATTTTTTTTTGAAAAAAGATAATCAAACAGAGTGGAAAGGACATGAACTTGAACTTGTTTCTTGTTAGGTGGATGAGTTGGGTAAGTAATATAACTTCTTGAGTCTTGGTGTCTTAATCTGTGGCATGGGAGCCCCATTCCCTATTTCTTCCGCAGTTCTAATTGTCTGGTCTACTTCCTGAACTATAAATACAGAGATAAATTTTTCTATTCATCCAAAGCCAAGTATAAAACAATTGGTTGTTTTTTTTTTTTTTTGAGTGCATTTTGAATGAGGTCTGTATTCAGACATAGCTGCACACTTTTCATATAGATCAGTTGCCTGTGGTTCATTAACTCATGTATATTACAGGAGAGAAAAGAGGAGAAGGTGTTTCTATATGACTGCAAAATTTGGTCCTTTGCTTCCTCTTCAGCTAACCTCTCACTATTTTCCCTCTAGATTGACATTTGATCATGCTGGTCTCCTTACTGTTCCTTGAACTTTCCCTTTCCCACCTCCTCAAATATTGGTATTCTGTGCTCCCACTTGAAATGTTCTTTTCCCAGTTCAAATTTCCTCTCTGAAATTACTACTTCAAATGAACATTTCAGAAAGCTGTGTGCCTGGTCAATGATCTAAATTGTCCTCCACTTCTATACCTGTTCAGTCATTCCTTCTCCAGAATACCACTTGGTGGATTCTGTGGGCTCTGCCAGGAAGACAAAGCTTTTGCCTGTTATGACACCTGTCTGCTCAGTGTTTCTCTGTGGTACAGGATTGGGATCACAAGCCAGTACATTAATATGATAAAAATTAATAGGAAAAGAAGATTTTCAGAATATAAGTCCTGACTTTTATTATTAAATTCAGAACAAAGAGAATACAAAAGAATTATTAAAAAAATGTGCACATAGGCCCTCCCTGGTGGCGCAGCGGGTTAAAGCACAGCACTGAGAGGCTTAAGCCACTTCCACATGAGTTCGATTCCTGCCTGCCCGGGAGGAGATCCACATGGCGTGGCAGACCTCTCCTGACCCGCCCGCTGCTCCCCTCAGTAGTGTACTTCGTTGATCTGCCTGTTCTGCTTCCGCTCTGTCTCTGGTGAATCCTCTCACCCTCTGCATCTCTGGCCTGTACCCCAGTTCTGTATGAATAAATAAATAAATCTTTAAAAAAATGTGCACATTGTTCTATGAAAGCACATTTAGTCATTAATATGCTGTATTGTCCAATATGGTAGCCACTAGGTACAGGTGGTTTTTTCAAATTTCAAGTCAAATAAAATCCAGAAATCATTTCCTCACATCGCAGTGGCTGTTGATTGTATTTGTTCATAAGTGAAAACTTTTGTTCTGAGAGATACTGGTAAGAACATGGAAAGACAAACCACAGATAGGGAGAATATATTCATAAAAACATATCTGGTAAAGGACTTATATCCAGAATATACAAAGAATTCTCAAAATTTAGAGAAAAAAATTTAAAAGGGCAAATATTTGAGCAGGTGTGTCACCTAAGAGGTGATAGAAATGGCAAATTAGTATATGAAAAGATGCTCAGTTATTATCAATAAATTTGGCAGTTGGTATTTTTTTTGTAAATCAATCCAACTTTTGCCAGAAAGAAATGAAAATATATTTTTACACAAATAGCTGTATGTGAATGTTTATAGCAATTTTACTATTATCAAAAGCTAAAACAGGCCCTCTCTGGTGGCTCAGCGGGTTGAAGCACTGAGGAGCTAAAGCCACTTCCGCATGAGTTCGATCCCGCCTGCCCCAGAGGAGATTCACATGGCGAGGCAGACCTCTCCTGACCCACCTGCTGCTCCCCTCAGCAGTGTACTTTGTTGATCTGCCTGTTCTGCTCCCCGCTCTGTCTCTGGTGAAACCTCTCGCTGCCCCTGAGCCTCTGGCCTGTACCCCAGTTCTGTATGCACAAATAAATAAATCTTAAAAAAAAAAAAAAGCTAAAACAACCCAATGTTTACCAATTGGTGAATAAATGAAACAAACAGTATGGTTTGTTGAAATATAATGGAATATAGTACGTGATAAAAAAATAATAAGGTGCTGATACATGTAACAAACGGATGAATCTTAAATGAATTAAGTGGAGTGAAAGAATTCAGACACAAAAGTCATATACTGCACTATTCTTATTATAAGGTGTTCTGAAAAGAAATATGGAGATAGAAATCAAGGTTTGTGGTTCAGCGGGATGGAGTGAACTACGGAAGGACAGGGGTAAACTTTTGGAGTGATGTAAACACTCTATCTCAATCCTGGAATTGGTTACACCCTCTGGCATTTGTTAAATTCAGAACAAAACATCTCAACAGGTATTACTACATGTAACTCATAAAAAGCCTGGAAAAAAAAAAACTATGAATTTTACTTCTATAACTAAACAATGATACTCTAAATTTTAAAAGTTAAAAACAAAAGTGACTGAAACCAGCAGGGCTTAAGAATAAATTCTTACTTTTCTCAGAGTGTTATAAACTTTTAGAATTGACAATCTTGCCTTAAAATATCAAATATTTAACATTATCCTACCACACATGACTTGCCACACAAGTTTGACAACACCACAAGTGGCCTATACCAGGTTCAATGATACACGTCTGTCACTTCAGGTGTGGAGGTATGGCAGTGTCAAATTGCTGTTCTTTCCTCATCATGAACTGAGTAAATATCAGGACTGTAACCACTTGTGGCCCATACTTTGCTGAAGGCTGTTTTAAACCTTTTTTCTCTCAAATATTCCCATGTCACTTCTTACCAGTCAAGTTTTGACTCAGGTCTTCCTCAAACTCTCTATTCCTCCTAAAGTAGCAGCACTTCCTTATCCAGCCTCAGTGACAGTAATAAAATGTCCTCACTTCTCCCTTATAATTATCACTGTCTGTAAATTCATTGCATTTCATTACTCAGGGTTATTACTGAGTTTGTCCTTAGTCTTTTCACTCTGCTTCAGCTGACTTTCCTGGGAATCAGGGCATTTTCCCAGAATGCTGATGGCCTCTTTGCCAGCTCTGGAGATAGGCTGGAAGTGACAGTGAACAAACCACCATTTCTCCGGTCCACAGCAACCTCAACCAGTCACCCTTATTGACACAACTGCCTTCACCTAGGATGGAGTGATTCTGATGAGTTTTATATCATTTCCTGAACTTTTCATTTAAGGATTATGCTGTCTTGTTAGTTGTGAGAAGTGGTTTAATAACATTTGTTTTATGGACTGCTGCTCACTTCCTGTATGACTTTACCCCTTCCCAACTGTACTTCTTAGTAAGTTACTTACACAGACTCAGGAGACTCAGCTTCTGGAGAAACTCAAATTAAGACATTTCTCCATTAAAGGGTAAACTTTGTAAGGACAGGGACCTTGTCTGCTTTATTCACTCTGGGTTCCTACAAAGTCTAGCACAGAGTGAGCTACAAAAGGGGCCCCCAACATATTTTTAGTGAATGAAGAACTTTATTGAAGGACTTTCCTTGCCCAAACTGATGACTTGTTCTTTGATGTTATATTAGTAATCAATTAGCCATCGTTCATCAAAGGAATTTCATATTAATAATTGTCTGGTAAGTACTTCTGATAATTTTGGAATTTTCCCATGTACAACAAAGACCATAGTTCTGACAGCTTCATATAGCTGCCATATTTTAATGATACCTTGATTATATTGTAAATCAATGATTACTTTCAGAAAGATTTTAGGTATTCCTACATTTTATTCAGAAGAAACTATGACTGAAATGTACTCAACTTAAGGAGGTGGGAGATGCAATTGGTGAGTGGCTAGGGGTGTAGGCAGTGGCTAGGGTGTAGGCATCAAACAACCCTGACTTTAAATTCCAGCACAAACAAATTTCTCATTTTGTAACATGGAAAAATTATTCAACCTCAGTTATAAATGAGAATAAAAATATCTCATAGAGTTGTTGTAAGAACAAAACCCAATAAAATAGTACGTAAAGTGCTAATGTAGAAAACTGAGATTATGCACTGATTATAAAGAAATCTGTTGAAGTCATGCATTTCACTGAAAAATACCTTTAGGTTTCTGATTTTTAGAAGGATATGAATTGTCTATTTCCTCACTGAATTAATTAAAAGTAGACCAAAGAAATCAATTACTAGGTTAATTATCCAAAACGTTCAATCAAACCTGGTTACAATTTTGTGGAAAAAAATAGTGTTCTCCCAGCACAAACTTTTCAAAATCTGTAAAATCTTGTAACAAATGAAAGGTTACATACACAACAGTTTTTGAATCTATTAAAACAAAACTTGCAATATTATAACACTTTTCCCACTTTAGTCAGTAGAATCAACTTTATAATGCCAAAGTGACACATAAGGTAGATTAAATTTAAGTTTTACTGTAACGGGTGCATAGTACTTATTAACTTTCTTATATAAAAATCTAAAAAAAAAATCTATTTAAAGGCTAAAAGCTAACCAGCATTTTGCAGTCTCGAAGTATTTTGGTGAACAACTTTTTTAAAAAACTTCTCATTGTGTTTCAGGATATGCAGTCATTATATTCACAGTGATTGTCCTAGACTGAATATTGTGTGTTCTTCCTCCATCCTGCCTCAAATTCAAGTGTTGAAACCTAATCCCTGAAATGTTAGTGTTTGGAGGTAGAACCTTTGGGAGATGATTCTATCAAAGGCATTATATAAGTAGGATTAGTGCTCTTACACAGACTATTTTTTTTTAAACTTCAACTGGTCCTTATAAGTGGTCATTTCAGAATATCTAGACTTGCACTGAGTAATATGATAGCAACTAGCTAATATATGTGGCTACTGAGCATTTGAAATGTGGCTATCCAAATTGAGAGAAGGTTTAACTACAAACTAGATTTGAAAATTTAGTATGAAAAAGATAATATAAAATATTCCTTTAATAGTTTTCATATAACTATATATTATGATGATAATATTTTAGATAAATTGGGTTAGGTATATATGACATAATACATTAAAACATTTCACTCATTTCTCTTTTATTTATTATTAAATACGCCTACTAGAAAAACTAATCTTAGGGCCCTCCCTGGTGGTGCAGCAGGTTAAAGCACTGCACTAAAGAAGCTTAAGCAAATTCCACATGAGTTCAATCCCCACCTGCCCCAGAGGTGATCCACATGGCGTGGCAGACCTCTCCTGACCCGCCCGCTGCTCCCCTCAGCAGTGTACTTGTCGATCTGCCTGTTCTGCTCCCCTCTCTGTTCCTGGTGAATGCTCTCACCCTCTGCAAATCTGGCCTGTACCCCAGTTCTGTATGAATAAATAATCTTAAAAAAAAAAACTAATCTTAAATATACGATTTGTATTTTTTCCTATTGGACTATGTTTTTTTTTATAGTATTTGGAGTTATTGTAGAAAAGTCTATTTAGCTGACTGTCATATTCAGTAATACTGATGGGACAAATATGAAAAAGGGCACAGAAGGAGTAAATTGTTGTCCTGATCACCAATTCTAATATGGGCATGTGTGGAAGCTTCTCTATACCACCAAAATCAATTCTTGGACACTATTATGGTGTTCTACCTATCCAGAGACATGTAAGATATATAAGCATATATTTGTTGCCCTTAAACAGTTTTCATATTGTTTTGGTTTTACAAATTCTACCTTTTATCATTCATTCACTTTTCCACTCAAACAGTTAGTGTTTACTATGTGCTAGAGACTCATATAGCTTAATATACCTACTTTACAAAGGCTTTTTTGATTATTGCAACATTTTTTACCCTTTGGTGCTTAATTATAAATTACATTAGAATGACTCTCCTGCTGGTATTTTACATTTTTTAAATTTTATAACAGTTTATTTTGACATCATTTTGTACATTTTTTTCCCCATCTCAATTGTAATCCCTGCGGGTTTCCCATCACCAAGTCTCCCGTGTGCCATCACCATAATCCCGTGCACTTCCCTTCCCCACCCACCCGTTTTTGATCCCATTCCCCACTCCACCCCCACAAAATGTCTCTGGTATATGGTTGTTCATTATTCTTGTTATTTTCTCGCCTGGTCCATTATACTCCTGCTATGAGTGAAACCAGCTGGTATTTTTATTTCTCTATCTGGCTTATCTCACTAAGCATTTACATTGTATTTTTTGTTCATATGCAATTGTGTTAGTCTTCTATCTCCAACTAAATTCTAAATTCCCAGAGGCAGGAGTTAAATGAGAGGTCTCTTTTAGTGCCAAACAGCAATATACAGAAAATCAGTAGTCAGAAATAAATACTGGTTTGCTAAGTGTGAGGTGTTAAATGGCACCTAGCCATTTAAAAATGGTGAAGTAAAGTGCTAAAAGTCTTCCTGGCTCCACAGTGAGAGAGCTCCTCTTCTTCCTAGTCTGCATAACCTCATTCCTGGTTAGTACACATAGCCCCATTTCTGATTTTGATCTCTTTTCTCTTTATTTTTAGTTTCAAGGCTACTATCAACTTTTTTTTTATTTATTACAAAGTTTATTTTTACATCATTTTGCACATTTTTTTTTCCATCTTGATTGTAATCCCTGCGGGTTTCCCATCACCAAATCACCCCTGTGCCACCACCATAGTCCCGTGCACTTCCCTTCCCCACCCACCCATTTTTGATCCCATTCCCCACTCCACCCCCACAGAATGTCTCTGGTATATTGTTGTTCATTATTTTTGTTATTTTCTCGCCTGCTACTATCAACTTTTATTTTCATGTATGTCATGATCAGATTCATTTCCTACCAAGCAATTCTAGCATTTTGAAGTTAATCTGAAGCAATGACTTTATTCGTTAATTATTTATACAAAGAATATTTCATGTGCACTATGTACCAGGCAATCATTTTAATGCTATTGCCATGATGTTGGCTAAAATAGTCACATGGTCACAATTCACAGGAAACTTCCAGTTCAAAGACAATTTAAGGGAAGTCCTTCAATGGTTTTCTGGCATTTTGGTCTTTGGGTACTCTCCTAAGGAAATATTGCTGAATGACCAGTTTCTTTAAGAACACAGTGGTACTTCTAATACCTGGGAAGACAAAATGTTTTTCTTTATGTCACTCTAAACTGTTAACAAAATGTTGCTTTTCTGTTCTCTAAGTAGGCTTGCTAGCCTACCTTGGTAATGTGAAAATACAAAGGGTTTTTCAACCTGTTAACCCACTGGATAAATCTTATGTTAATGCTGGCTAACAGGCATTGTTATTATGAATGGATGGCCACAGATCCAAATTATTTTGGCCTTTATCTTTTTTTTAAAGATTTATTTATTTTTGCATACAGAAGTAGGGTACAGGCCAGAGGTGCAGGAGCAGTGAGAGGATTCACCAGAGACAGAGTGGGGAGCAGAACAGGTAGACTGAGGAAGGACACTGCTGAAGGGAGCAGCGGGCAGGTCAGGGAGGTCTACTAAGCTATGTGGATCACCTCTGGGGCCAGGGATTGAACTCATAAAGAAGTGGCTTTAGCTTCTTAGTGTTGTGCTTTAAACTGCTGTGCCACCAGGGAGGACTCTGGCCTTTATTTTAAGGTTCCCAAACACACACACACACACACACACACACACACTCACCCACATGCCTACATATGTATCCATATATTTTAATTTTTTCTTTCTCTGAACAGCAGTTCATTGCTCTATTTCCATCTCAACTGGACACCTTGGAGATCTACATTCAACTCCATTTGGACTGCGATAACTTCTCCAGCAACCCAGGACCTTTCCTTCAATTTTTAACTCATGAATGAGTGGTCAAGTTCAAATGAAGTCCTGTGGTTTGAATAAAGCTAGCATGTTATAAAGGACTGGCTCCAGAAATTTCACTTCTCCCTTCCCCCTTCTTGGCAGACTCTGGATTGTTTAGAAGAGATTTTCCTTTTCATTAGTTTTAATGAGAGGAAATCCTTGTGAGGAATCTAATTGAACCTGGCTCTCCAAATTTCCTCCTAGAGTCAGGAAAACAAAATTTGAGGCTACTAAGCAGGTTAATGGGAGAGAAGCCTGTGACTGCTTAAAATGCAGCTAATGAAGCTGAAATCATAATACATGACTATGTTCTGGTCACAGAACTATATATCTAACAGTCACAAAGGGAACAGGACAAGATCAAGTATGATATGTCATTTTTGGTATATAAGTGTTGCAATATGATATTTGTAGGCTAAAGTGACAATTAAATATTGATGTGCACACATATCACCTGGGAATAATCTTACAGTACAGATTGTGTTGTAGCAGCTATGGTTAGAGTTGGAATTTCCAGCAGTTCTTAGATGATGGTATTTAGTCCTTCATTTGTATAGCAAGGGGCTAGAATATTTTTCAAATACTATGTAAAATATATACTCAAGGACTATTATATAGAGGTTCTCTACTGAACAACAGAAACTCAGAAATATAAGCCCTCAGAGAACCTTAGCAAATGAATCTGTAATGTAAATGATCCAGACATAGATACTGGGTAATGACTGGCAACAATTACCACTTAGAACTTCTGTGGCTGCTACAAGGAGTCAGTTTCTGGCTAGATGTTAGTAGAGTCATGCAGTTGTAGTTTCCCTTTAGAGTTCTGCTTCATTCTAATTCTCTGCACAATAGCAAATTATTAAGCCTATCTAAATTTTTTTTTCTACTATGTTATTGGAGATAGTAATGGTACCACCTTACATGGTATAATAAGGAAGAAATGGGACAATAAAATAGTGGTATCCTACGGCCCAAAGCTATTGGTCTCTAGAGCTGACTGCTAAGTATTCAAGAATTCTCTAAAGTGGATTAGTGGCTTGAAATTTTCCCTGGTGGGTGTATTTTAACCAAGGAAATTAGCTAATGCTACTTGCCAATTTTTATCTTTTTTTTTTTTGAGAGCTAATTTACCAGCCTACCCCTTTATATAAAGTACCTGGTTCCCACAAAAGCTCAATTAATGTGAATTATTGCAATCTTAGCAACCTTGTTTGAATTATTCCAACACTTGTAGTTTAAAACACATCATTTAGCACTAGATATTATATATCAGCATCCTTCCTAATATATCCTATAATTGAGTTTTTCTCAACAGTTTGGTCCCTTGAAACTGGCTGCTGCAAAGGTGTGACCATATTCTGCTTAATTTCATGATTGGTCAATGCTTTTGCTCTTTCACTTCTCCAAGGAAACCACTTAACATAATTTTAGAACTTTTAGAATTTATTGTTCCAGCAGGTTTGGTGCTCTCCACAAGAAACATCAAAGTCTAAGTTATAAAATCTTAGGGTAGATCCCAAAATATTATTAACTCTACAAAATTTGCCCAGTGATAAATATGACTGACTCAGAACAGGGAGGAATAGAATGTAGATGAGCACCATCTAACAGGTTTGTGTTCTAGACACAAGATCTCACACATTTATCCAAACCGTCATAGCTGGTGGATAACTGGAAAATGGCAGCTGCCAAAGCAAACAATTAGGAGATAATTGCCATTCACATATTTGTACTGACAACCTTATGCAAGGGACCTTAAATTAGTCTAGCCATCTAATGTGAATATCCTCAAAGCTCTTTCCTATTCCTCTAAATTTCTCTGTTCCTCCTTAGTCTCTCCTGTGTCCCTCTCCTGGATAGAAAGATATGTCTTGGGCCCTCCCTGGTGGTGCAGTGGGTTAAACACAGCATTAAGAAGCTACTTCAGCATGAGTTCAATCCCTGCCCTGGAGGTGACCGACATGGCTGGCAGACCAATCCTGACCCTCCCACTGCTCTGCTCAGCAGTGTCCTTCGTCAGTCGGCCTTTTCTGTTCCCCATTCTCTGGTGAAACCTCTCACCACCCCTGCACCTTTGGCCTGTACCCCAGTTCTGAAAGCATAAATAAATAAATCTTAAAAAAAAAAAAGATATGTCTTTTCTCTTTGAGGATTTAGAGCATCATTAGTGCAACTCTTTCTATTTTCAAAACTGCCTAGGGAAGCAGAGTTGAACAACTTTTAAGAGCAAGGATCTGGAGCCTCATAAGCTAGGTTAAATCTCAGTCTTATAACTTGACACTGTTTAAGTTATTCCTTATTTTCTTCATCTGTAAAATCAAAATGTCATCCTTAGAAGATTTTTAAATGAATTATAGGGATTTAAATATGTCAAGCACTCAGGGCAATGTCTTACATATAGTAATTTTTATCAGTTATCCCATCTTGTTTGCAAATTGAGCTTCCTCTCTCAAAATAGCACACCTTAACCCATATTCAAGCTCTCATCTTTCAAGTTTCTAAGATGAGACAAAACAAATTAAAACAAAATGGTGATTTTTTTTTTTATCCAGGACTATCATTCTTTTTGCAACATGCTATTTTGAGGAAAAAAGTCTACCTATGCTCTTTCCATCCTGACCACCTGATGTCTCCTTAATCATTGGAAATCAAGCTTTTTAACTGCTGAGTGCAGGAGTGCAGATGCTATTTTGCAGACACTTGGATGGACCTGTTAGGATCTACTTCACCCAGAGCTACATTTAGGTTTTTAATGCCTTGGATGTTGATTGGCAACACCTGCTATGCCAAATATACAGTATTAAATAATATTTTTCATAAATCATCAGGCTTCTACCAATTAAGCATCCAGTATTATTTCTGGGATTTAGGTGGGGCCTAGGCAGTTTAGTTTAGGCAATGTGGCATGGTAAAAAGAATGGTGAACTTGATGTCCAAAATACATGAGTTCAATTTCTCATTCTGCTTTACC
The DNA here is from genome assembly GCF_000260355.1 of Condylura cristata. NCBI lineage: Eukaryota > Metazoa > Chordata > Mammalia > Eulipotyphla > Talpidae > Condylura > Condylura cristata. Next base: position 48,534,694 of record NW_004567108.1, on the reverse strand, counting down.
CATGATAGCTGCATAGTCGATATTTGTTTAACTTTAATGAATTACTTGTTCACAAAATTACTCAGAATTTCTTGTCTTCTTATTTTTATGCTAATGATCTAACTACCCAGTTTGGGTCTGACTGCTGAGTCTGGGCAGAGTTTGGATGTTTGGGGTTGTAATACTCTGGACTCTATGTGCAGAGATTAACGTAGGGAGATGAAGGGTTGATGAAGTCAGCCACAGGATCCAGATCTGACCATTTAAAAAAAGAAATGGGACTCAATGAAGTCCTCTCCCACTTGAAGCTAGTATTTTCTGTGTATCTCCCCTTACCTCTTTTCCTACCTATTTAGTCTACCTATCATTTATTTCTTCTCTCTCTAGCTCTGCCTCTAGACATAGCACACAAGAAATATTGATAAATTGCATTTATTTATCCTCTTAGGAGAATCTCTGAAATCCTTCTATCACATGTCTTGAAAAATATTCCCAATGTTCAAAGAATTTAAACCATATTAGAGCAAAAAGCTACTCTGCCATCATTTTACAAATAGACCAGAGTTGGTAATGAAACCAATAATTATTGGAAAGAATAATTTTATTTGTAGGAAGAAAAATAAGGAAGTTTGGTTTGTTGCTTAGCTGGCTAAGGTGACACTCCATTGTATGAATGCAGCAATTTAATAACATCAAGGGACTGAGGATTTCCTTTACAGCAGTCCAAAAGGATGTTTTCATATGTGCTTATGTCAGATAACAGTTTTGAAATATTGAGTGATACCGAAAAAATCCCCCCCTTTTTAAAAAATAATCTTTTGTAAGACAATACTTGAAAACAAAACAAACAAACAAAATAAATAAAGCTACTTTTTTTCCCCCTCCTAAAAATGGTGTTGGAGCAAATAGTTTTACATTAAGCTTATAGAGCAAAAATTAAAATTTTAGTCAAACCCCTCTATTTTTTATTTGGTCCACATTATACAAAGCAATAAGTTTGATTTGCTTTGGATCCTAAAGCAACTATTTCCTTGGTATCAGGTAGCTCTAGCCTAGCATGTCTTGCTGAGTCTCTCAGTGGTTCCTTGGTCTAATTTATGTGATTTGTGTCTGAGAAATTGGCTGTAGGAGTGATGCAAGCAGCAATACATCAGCCTTTAGGTAAGTGTAGCTTGATGGAATATTTCACTTATCTGCAGGATTTATATTTCCATGGTTTATATTCTGACATTTCCCCCTCTTACCCGCAGGGAAAGAAATTCTATTGCCATACAAATTGTGAAATGGGAGCAGGGTAGACATCTCAATTTGCAGCATGAAACTTTTGGGATGACTAGTATTAAGCAGGTAAAAAAAATAATTTTCAAGAGCTAACTTTAAATTAATTTCTGATGAGACAATAGACTTAATTTCCAATTAAACAAATTCTATGGGCCTAGGAACATAATTGTCATTTTATTACACTGTTCTCATTCCTATAATTCAAGATAACAAAGAATATATGTGGAAAGGTTTTAGTTATTTGCTTGATTAACTGAGATGAGAGAAATAATTTTGGTTATTAGGTTTCTTATGATATTTGATGTATACAAGATAGCTATGATGGTCTCTGACTGTCCTTCTGACAAAGGATATACTTCATAAGACAACATCTGCTTATAGTGCTGTTCAAACAATTTTGCTTGGATGGGCAACCCCAATATAAAATAGAATCAAATAGGGATCTAAATCAGAATGCTTAAGATTTCCCCTTAATTCAAAATCATTGCAGAGCTGAGTCAGAATGATATATTATAGGAGATTACTTACTTGTTCACAATTGATCGTACTGGATGTTCACTAGTGCCTAGCCATGCTAAGTGTCATTACTCAACAACGCCAATGTGCCTCAGAAGCGAGATGTCTATCCTCAAACTCACTGCACACCAACTCCTCAATAATCAGAAAAATATTTTCTTTTTATAAAAACTCGAGTTTTTTTTTCTCTTTTGTATGGATAGGTATAAATTAACTATACATTTTGTGCCTCCTGTCTTTGGATGTTTTCTTTGGATGTTTCATTTTTCTTTTCATTCCCCTCTTCTGTTGGCTCATGAGTCTCACACTACAACCTCCATAGACAATTTTCTAGAACAAGTCTTGAATGCTGAGAATCTTTCCTGTACCTTAATCAATTATATTTACCCTTTATGACCAGTGCCTGTAAGTCAGGTGGCCATGATTATTCTCAGATCCAGATCTGTGGATACAATACAAAAACAGATTCCATCTGAGCATCACAAAGCTTTCAAGTAGAAAGGGCCTGAGAGAGCATCCAGTCCATGAATCTTACAATGGAGAAAGCCAAAGCCAAAAGAGGTGTGCTGGCCCATTCTGGTGCTTTCTCCACTGTTCCTCTTACCACGTGAGTGCAAGTCAACAAGAGTTTATTACCACAGATGCTTTCTAAGGATGTTACCTTAGTCAAAGACCTGCATCTGTGAGAGGTGGACAATGTGAAGGGGTAGGCATAATTTATTATATTCTAAACACCCAGGTATGAGGTAGTCCTATAAGGCCTGTGTGCTCCATTTGGGCCTCTAAGTGTATGCTCTGAAGAGTGAATCCAGCACTTTGCCTGACCCCCATTCACCACCTCTAATTTCCACAATCTCCATCTACTATGCTGCTCTCAATATTTCACTCAAAATATGGGTAGATATAACACACAATTATATCCACAATTAGAATATAATCTGTATTCAGTACATGATGAAACAGAAATAAATTAAGACTTGGAGAGGGTAAGCCATTTGCCCAATAGTAAGATTTTGAACAGAGATTGCCTAACTCCAGCCCTAAGTATTGAATCATAGTATTTATAAATTAAAAAATAAGTATCAACTATATATGTTTGGACAGCTAACACATGTTTAACAACACACTATAGTGTCAACATGATAGAATCGATCAGTCTGTAACAGTCTAGATTCGGAGTCTTAATTTTTTTTTTTTGCCAGGGATCCCTTTGGCAGTCCAACAAAATCAATGGACTCCTTACCAGAATGAATGCATAAATAAAAAGGTATAGGCTTGCAAAGGAAACCCAACAACATAGCAATATAGCAAAAAATGTTAAATTCTGTAATACAGTATTATATAAGCATTTATATTACAACAACACAGCAAGATCTAGTGATAGGTTTGGTAACTAGAATAATTTTTTTGTAACTTTAATTTAGAGTCTTTTGATACACTTGACAACTACTGAGGATCTCACAGAGTGTTTAATGTGTGTTAAGTTTATCCATATTTACCTTTTAGCTATTAAAAACAATAATTAAAAATTATATTAATTTAAAAATGAGCCCATTACACAATGACATTAATGAAAAAATACCTTTTCCCTCCAAAAATAATGAGTATTATTTTATATTTTTGAAATAGTTGATATTTCACTAAATACCCATAACTGTTTCTACATTCAATATATTATAACACATGCCTGGAAAATGAGACTGAAAAACTAATTTCTTGATAAAATTATGAAAAGTAGGATTGGGTATAAACAATGTTTTGAGACATCTTTAAGAAACATGTAAAAATATTTCTTTTCTGTTGATGACAAGGCATATTCCTCTAATGACCCTGTGGTTTGTGGCTGAAGGGAATGTCACATTCATTTAGAAATTAGAGAAAGTAAGAGATAAAATTTCTATAAACTATGAATCCTACATACAGAGGGTATGTACAATTCAAGGAAAGACCTCAATTGGCCTAAAGGAAGGAATAATTTACTTGTGGACTGAAAACCCTAGAAAGCAGATATTATTAATACTTTTTTCTTTTACTTTGAGCTATGGGGGAAAATATACCACAGTATCAACATTTTTAGCTATTTTTGAGTGTACGGTTCAGTAGAAGTACACTATTGTGCAACAAGTCTCCAGAACTTTTCATATTGCAAAACTGAAATTCTATATCATTGAATTCCCATTTCCCCTTCCCCTCTGCCTGTGGCAACTACCATTCTACTTTATTTATGTTATAGTATGTGACAGGATGGAGCACATATTATTAACCCATTTTATAGTAAGGTAGAAAGAATAAGAATTTGCTAAATTATGTACAATTAATTAGTGCACACTTTAACTGGTTCTTCCATTTCTTAGAGCCATGGATGTTCCCTTATACAAATTAATGGTCTTGGAAAGTAGCTTTTAATTATAAGGTGATGGTAAAGGTCTGTTTAACATTGAGACATGTCATAACACATAATAAACGTCATCATTTTGAGAATTGGTGACGTGGACAAGAGCAGTGGGTACTGAATAGACATAAGTCCAAATAACTTCTCATATCTACAGTTCTCCCAACCCAACGTCTCATTCCAGAGAGTGTGAATTGCATGGATTTTTGTTGTGCTATGTATTTCCATGTACTAGTTTTCCTCATTCTTCAGTAATAAGTAGGTTTCTCATGGTTAACTAGACAGATATTTATGCTATGTTATCACATCAATTGGGACAGAACTCCTGCAGCTCAGAGGAAAGATTGCGTAGTCGTGTGTTGCCAATGCGTCTTCATGAAACAACCATAGATTTGAATATGAGAGAGTGAATTTGGATAGATTTCAATACGAATAATTATTAAACTATGTTTAATTTCAAGAGTGATGTTTCTGTTAGTTTTTTTTACTTTTTTGTTCAAGGCTACAAGAGTAACTTATGTAACTCTAATGAGGCATTAAAATTCATTTCACTACAAGATGAAGAATGAACACAAACCTCATTCTGAATTAAAATGACTGTTTGTAATTATTGACACCTAATTCACTTTCTAGTACCCAGAGCTGTGGTTTTTGCAATTACTTTTTCAAGGAGAAACATTGGTGTTTCTGGACGACCAGCAACATACGGTATCAAGATGTGATTTTAATTTGCCTTTTCCTTAAGAGCATAAAATTGAATTCTAACAAGGAAAGAGGTATTGGGTAGCCAAAGCCTTGTATCTGCTAGACTTAAGTTTTCTGAGTTTCATTTTACACATTCATTATGCAACATGAGGGATATTATCTACATCAGTATTAACTGTAATAACCCATGGATTATATCTCCAAAAATTCTCTCTTGTTTCAAAATCTCTGTATTTCATAGACATACACTAGTGAGCAGAATGTGCTCCCATGGGCATACAGCCAAGTGGGTACAATAGCCTTTCTTCCTCTACGCAACTTCTATGCTGCTCATGATACCCCAGAGATTCCATTTCTTTTTTTACTCAGCACCATATACCACAATAGGAGCTTTACATATATTCTGTCTAATCCTATCAACAAAAATGTATTCTCTCCTTTTAGTCAACATATATTTGGGTGCCTGCAATCTCATTTCACAATGAGATGAGGTTTAGTGATATTGAATAACATGCTCAAAGTGACATAGTTAGAAAGTGTTCAAGTTAGATTTGTGCTTGGTTCTTATTCCATTGCCTGCAGTTTATGACTTTCTTTCCTGAAATGTTCTCTGTATTTGATTCCACCAAAATAAACCTGTCAAAATGGAGTGACCAGGAGCAGTTGTAGATGTTGACTCACCATCGGAGGTTTGAAGGAGAGAACAATCTCAGGCTTCCCAGAACACCGGGGTTAGTTCTGCTCTGCTCCAGCAGGTGGCAGGGTGGTATCAGTCAGCACTTGCCTTTGTGAAGAAACTGAAGTGGTGAGAATGACTCCCAGCAAAATGAAAATCAGACTCATCTCTTTTTGGTCCAACTGTAGGAATGTCAATTGACACTTTCCTTCTACTCTCGTGCATGAAATGGGTGATGAAATAACTTCATTTTTAATTTTGAGAAGTACTTTAGTGTATTTTTATACATTCATACCAATTACAAATATTGAAATGCTTAGGGCAGATAGTTCCATCTATCAGTTTTATAGTTTCATTTATATAACTGTCATGGGCTCCCTATATCAGTGGATATGAGTTATGTATCTCTGGGCACCCACCATCTATCGCAGTATTTGGTGAATTGTGTGACTGTTCAGTGTTTGTTGAATGATTTAATGAATGACTTGCAAATATGACCTAAGTTTAATCTTTGACTTGATCATTTTTTATCTGGGAGACTCTTAGTAAGTTATTTGCTTTGCTTTTCCCACTGGTCCACCATTTTCTAGCCAGGCATGTCCCTGCACAAAGCATCTATAGCAGACTGCTGGTTTGCTCTTGAACTCCAAATGCCCTGAGCATTTCACTTCCTTGTCTCTGTTTGCTCTTACTTATTCTCCTTCTCTGTCCCCGGAACCAACCCATTCTACAAGATCCCTTTTTCAGAGGAACTCCTCCAGTCCATGTTAATCTCCCACTTTATAACTCTTGTTGATCTTAGGAAGCAGTGCAAATCACCAAGTACCTGGTTTGTAGTGTCATATGGCAAGTTATCATGTCCCAGAAAGTTATTTCAACTCTATGTACTTTGATTTCCTTTCCCTTGAAAGAGGAGTATAATAGTATACAGCTTATAAAGCGCTTTTGGTTATTTAAGGAGGTAACAGATATAAAGCATTTAGCACAGTGCCTGGAGCAAAGTGAATACTCTATATACAGTAGCTAGTATTATCAACACTATTATCATGTATAGGTCAATCAGTTTTTATTTATTATTTTGGGTTATGCTTCATCTTCCCAGGTAGACAGGCAGCATCTTGAATCCAGGGCCAGATTTCATGTTTATTTTTGAGACCTACATTGCTGTATACATTCTCAGGATATGATAGGTATAATACCACTTTTATTTCTTGGTAAGTCTTACCTAGTCTTAAGAAATAAAATTGATCCTGAAATTAACTTATATTAAAGACACATAGACACTGGCAAGGAATACCACTGCCACATGCTCAGACTTTTCACAAAGTTTTCTAATCATTAGACACTGCCCATTCAAAATTCAGCGCCATCTATGTGACTAAAATATTTATTAGGGAAGAAATAATTTCTTAAGACAATTTGGGCATTATTTATAGGATAAAGAAGAGACAAAAAAGGAGAAAAATGTGACAAGTAACAAAGTAGTATCAGGGAAGAAAGGATACCTGTAAAGTTTATCATTCAAGAGAGGACAATGAGATTAGTTTGGTCTCTGACCTCCAAATATCAGGGAAGAAAGGATACCTGTAAAGTTTATCACTCAAGAGAGAACAATGAGATTGAGTTGGTCTCTGACCTCCAAATATCTGCTCCCTACACCCCAACTCTGGGATTCTGTGAGGTCACTGATGAGTAATGGCCCAGCTCTGGGATTCTGTTGCTTTTCTCCTTTACTTTTCATCATTCTGAAAAGAAGCATTAAACTACTTTCTCTTTTCCTGCCAGGGGTGGATGTGGTTGCAAAGTTCCTCTTAGTTCCAAATAAAGATTATTGTACCTCAGGCCCCAGGAGATGTGGCTCTGTTTCTCAAACCTTTTGTACAGGTGCTGGGAAACCCTCAGGTGAAATGTCACCTGTCTAGAGGCAGGGGATCTTCACCACAAAGGAGACTGATCTCACATTAGGTCTGAGTCTTACCTTAGGGTCCCTCTGCTGGCCACAAGAAAGCAGTTCTTTAGGATAAGAAACACTGAATTTTGTCTTTAAAAGCAATGCGTAGAGAGAATCAGAAAGAGATAGTATACTCAAGTTATATAAAATGGTAGAGAAGACTAAGCTAGCAGTAGGGACACAGGTCTCCACCTAATGGTAGGTTCACAATTAGATTCAGGTCTTGAGCCCAAAAAAATCCCCTTTGGGGAATATCTGTCATGTCAAATTGTTGACTTACTTTCTGTACAAAATCAGAAATCAGTGGAGATTGCTAAATCCAGTAGAGCAAACTCACTGAAGACTTGCTCCTCACTCACCAGTACCCCACCTTTCCATATTGCTTTATTATAGTCTAACTCAAGAGTGAGATTACTGAGGCACTATGGAGAGAGATATCAAAAATGAAAGGATGGAATCAAGACACTCAACAGAAGGAATGTCTGCCTGTACTCAGCTTTGTAGGCTCTGGCCTGAGGTTTCATTAACTGCTCTGGCTCTCTGCAGAAATGTAGTGCCTTCCCTATCCCTGTTTAGTTGTGGTAGCTGGTGCCTTTTTTTCCTACCACAAGGACCACTAGAAAGCATCGGGTTCAGGTACTGCAGCTACATCTAAAGAAGTTGAAGAATATCTTATGAGAAAAAAAGGAAGGCCTGGCATTTGTCACTCAAAAGAACAGAACAAGAGAAATAAAAACTAACTGTATGTGGAACAACCTGAATAAAAACTAACAATACATGTAACAACCTCAAACCTTTTCTTGGCTCATTTTCTGATCAAATGAAACTAAAAACCACACACAATATAATGACATTAGAAACATATACTACTTCAGGGGAGAAACAGATGGGAAGTTTTAGAAATTTAAAGAAAATAAATGAGAAATAGATGGCATTAGATGAAAGTTCTGATGACACAACAGAAGACAAACTGGTCCGGCAGCCTCGGAGGACTCCTGTAGTTAGTGAAGGGTTTGCTCTGAAGGGGTCTTGTCCACCCTGGAGATGCAACACATCCCAGCAACCAGTGGGGGTCAGAGGTGCTCAAGTAGTTAGAGAAGTTTGGGCTGTATCAGTCACTATTCGGCACCTTTAATTTCAAGACCTGCAAATCCAGCTAATGAATCAAGGTTCAACTCCCTTGGAGTTTGCACTTTTCTATAGGAGGAGCAGATCCATGAAAACACGGGAGGCAGCAGAACTCCAATATTTCACTACAAAGGTTGGTTTTGAATTCAAGACAGCTTGCTTATTTCATATTTTCTTTCATGTATTTTCTTTCCAACTAGACCCTTGGCATGGATACAGTAATCTCCATGCCTGATGCAAGGGCTCTAGTTTATTTCCCCAACCCTATGTCTTGGGGTATAGACCATTCTTTTTCAGTCAGTGACTGATAATAATGCTTGGTGGATAGTTCTACTGGTTTACAAGTATATAGAAACTTGCAGGATGGAGGTACTCATACAAGTTCATGAGAGCCAATGTGTACATCTCTTCTACAACTTAATTAAGTGATGTAATGTTGGCACTTTGCATTAGCCATAGTAGGAGTAGCTATAACATGGAAATGGGTAAATGTTGCAAACCAGGGCTTTTTCTTGGTTAAATGCATGAGAACACTGATGACCCAAGGTTAAATCTAAGAACAAATCACTTAGCGCAATCCACGATCAGACGGGGAGCATATGTGTATCTATTATACACACACACACACACATATACACACATACATATATGAAAAATATGTTAAAATATAAATATATGAAAAAATATATATCTGTTTAGATATACTAGAGAAAAACAAACAACAAGTTATCAGACATAATCTTGGTCACATCTTCCAGTGTGAACCATTCCAGAAACTACAGTAAACAATATCTAAAGATGATTTTCATTTGTAGTGCTGGAAATATATTAAATAACAGCTTCCTATATAATTTAGAACTGTGGAAATATAATGCTAAGTGGCCCATGAGCCATTTAAACTCTTTTCCCTTTCTGACTGTCAGCCTGTGGGAAAAAGTAAGCCTCTTTAGAAAGTTTATAACATTCATTTTATTGTTACTACAACATGAAAACCTGGATGAAAATAGTGGCTAACTTTCTCAGCCACTGAACACTCACTCATGCAGCATGTTTCATATGACTCATAGATTTAAATCCATAAAGTAGTTTGCTTTTTGTAGGGAGACACTCTTTCATAGCCACAGACTAGCTTTCACACTAGCTAATCCATCAAAATTGCTGGAAGAAACGCATCCAGAGGGCCTGCTATACCCATTAGGGTATATTTATGGCATTTTCTATGCAAGAAATGTGTGCCAGCTATTAGCTCAATATCTATATTTTAGTCATATGTTTAAAATAAGAGTATTGGCCTGGTGGGGTTCTGGTGACTCAGGAAGATGGCCAAATGGGAGGAAATAAGTCAATATAAGGAGGTGTGGGAGTCGGTTTCTCTGTAAGAGAAGGGAGTACTGAACATAGAAAGGGAGAAAGTCAGAATGAACCAAGTGGCATAGGGTTAGAATAGGAAGTCTTGTTATTAACATAAGGGATTTCAATTTGTTGTCACTTACGGATGTGTCAATATATATTGCTTTGTGTGTATGCAAGCACAACTATATTTTCATATATATATATATATACACACATATATATGAGAATACACATATAGACACATATATAAACCCATATATTTCCTATATCTGTCCCTGAGAGAGTGCCAATAACAAGGAGTCTAACTGAGGACAGATTTTGGTTTCCAGAAACCATTTTCCATGAAAAGGAAACAGGGTTCTTGCAAAAGTAGTCAAGATGACGCTGAAATAGGAAAAATGTAAGACAAGTTTATTTAAAAATAAGCAAATAATCAAAGGGTGGTGGAGATTATTCCCAAAGACACAGAAAATAGCTCAAAGGGATGCCAACTGGCCCAATCTGGGATGAGATGAGTATCAAAGTAATCATATGATCAAATTATATCCCACTTATTAAATAGGATATACTAGTCTAACCTATTATAAGTAAGTAAACACGCACATAAATGGAAAGAGAGTAATCTTCCCTACAATATAATGCCAGCTAGTAAATGCTGAAGGAATCATGGAATTAAAAAATGTAATTTGAGACCTGGAGTGATAACTATTTTTGGCAAAAAGAATCAATAAACACTAAAACCAGAAGGTGAAAGTTGGATAAAGAATAGGATGTTTACATAGCCTCAAAATATCTTTCCCCAAAGTATTTATTCATTGCAAAGGACAACAGAGAACTCTAGTAGATACCATACTTTTAAAGAAATCAAAGTTGATGGGATAAATCAAGATCATGTGCTATATTATGGGCTGCAATGAAAAGATAACATTATATCTGTGATATTCTGCCAAAAATACATAATCTTCCTCTAATTAGGAATAGGTAGCAAACAAATCCAAATGAGCCAATTCCTTATAATAATACTCATACTATCAATTCTGTTTCTCTGGAGAGGGTAACAATTTTGAATTTAGAAGCTTACATTCAACTTGCTAATGTTAAGTCTTTGTTCAAATGTCACTGTCTCAGAGAGGCCTATTCTGCTCACTATTAAAAATGAAAATTAATTACCTCTCCATTCCCTATCCTTGATTCTCTGACCCCACTATTTTTTCCCCATAGCAATGTTACCTTTCACATACTGTGTTACTATTTATTGTGTTCATTTTCCTCCTCTAGCATATACACTTCATAATGACAGGTGTTGTAAGACAGCAGAGAGCAGAGCTGCAGAAGTCTCGGTTTTGTAACAGAGATCTCTGCTCCCGAGCTGGGACAGCACATCAGAGATTCTGAATCGGGGCAAAGGAAGCTGCACCAATGGGCCTCCATAACAACCAGCCTCTAAATGCAGCTTGTCCCAGGGAAAAGCCATTGCCTTGAGTAACACAGCTCCCTTGGGCCCAGGGGGTGCCTAGGAGAACTAAGAGGTGGGTGGTCAGCTCCTGGGAGCTGGGGGAATAAGCACTATAATCACAAATAGGGGATCTGGCAGTATACACAGGCAGCAGTCACAGAAAAATATTTTTATCAATCTTTGGTCCCTAGCTCCTAGAACCGAGGCCAGAATTTTTGATAGGATGGAGTGGATGAATGAATGAATGAATGAATGTATGAATTAAAGAATTCTTTTCCAAAAAGGTCAGCATGCAGAGACAGGATATGGTCATTGTTCTCAGTTGACAAGAATGTAAAAACAGAAATTAAAGCAATGTGATTGTAAAAATCCTTAAGCCAGTTATGCATTGTTAAAAACAAAAAGCAGCAAATGGGAGAAGAGGATGGGGCTGTTGGAAGGTGTGTCAGGTTGGCGACAGCAGCGAGTCACTGAAGTTACAGTGAGTTTCCAATGCTTACATACAATCCTCCAGCAATTTAGTTGTAGGACCAGGAAGTGCTAAGCCTGAGGGGACCCTGGGTTAAAGAAGCATCCTGCTAACACAAGGAACAACTGGCTACCCTGCCAGAACTTTTAATGCCTTTTCTCATATCTGTTGACTGAACATAGGCCAGGGAATTCTTTGACAGACAACATGGCTATAAATCAGTAAGTCCTATAACATGCATTCCAGGGTCTTTGGGGTAAAGGCTGCACACAAAGACACCCCTTCTAAGTCATTAGGAATGCTGTGGTAAGTAGATCTGGTGATCTTGAGTTAGACTGAGGCTGGAAATAGAAAGCACTTAAAGGAGGGAAACAGGAAGGGACCAGCAAAAGCCATGGGGCATGTCTCTAGTAAAATCACAGACACCCAGAAAAGTTGTGCTAAGGACTATCGGCACTCAAGGGATATCTGCTGAATTATTAACTAAATAGTAGTCAGGTGCCTTGGTTCTGGACGTGGTGCTGTCAGTCATGGTGATATGATCTTGAGGAAATCCCCCTCCTTCTCTGAACATTGGTCAACTGGAGTAAGATGTTGGGCTTGAACATAAATGGAATCTTTGCAAATGAATGATACATGAGACCCTGAATCTAAAAAGAAATAGAAAAGGTGCCTGAGATAAACATAAAAAGCTTCCAAGGAAGAGAGAACACTCAGCTTCCTAAGATAATAAATCAACATCCTGTTTAAACAGGTGGATGACATTGAGAACTGGTGGGTCTCTGCCCACTAGACTGAGCAAACGTGCCACATCTAGACAAAACATCTTATAATCTCACAAATGATTATTTCACAATTTCTTTGAAGGGAGATGGTCGAGGGCTCTGCATTCACAACTGATTAAAGCACTGCCTGAGAACACCAAAAGTGTCATTAGTATGTTAGAACGCACACCCCTGGGTGGAGATTTAAGATGTTAATGAGACATGCTGTGTAAGGAGCAGCATGTAACTCGTCTGCACATGCCCTAGTGAAGCCCAGCCCTAAACATGCTGCGACATTGCTCCTCTCTGCCTAGCCCTGATAGTTCCACTCCTTAAAAGCTCCTTCCTAGCTTCTCTCAGGGAAACAGGATAGAATTTTCTTTTCCTGTCCTGCCTTCTTTGAGCATAAGCTTGCCCGGATGTCTTCTTATTACTCTTATAAGGGCTGGAAGCTCTGAATAAAACCTCAGACTGGTAATAAGATGCTCAGACCTCAGGGAAGTGAAAATTCCTGCTGTGGCTCCTGCTCCTACCCTCTCACTGCCCCCAACCTGGTGGGATTTTCAGGTGGTAGCAGGGAGCAGGTAGCACAGTCACCTCTCTAGGGGAAATGCTTCTCCATAGCTGCTCAAGACAGAACAGATCTGCCTGAAATATAACAGGTGGCACACCCAGGCAGCTGAGGGGGAACAAGCCAATGTACTCTGATGACAATGTAACTTCCATTATATGTGGGGCAGCACATCTCCAAAGGCCCTGAAGCATGGAGAACTAACTTTAGTCAACTGTCTGCTCAAGTCTATCAATGGCCCAGTGTGGTGGGAAGGAGGACAGGATTTCACTAAGAACACCAGAACTCAAATTTTAGTTTTCCTGACACTTGTAAACTTGGCAAGTGATTGGATTTCCCTGAAATCTATAAAATGGGAATGATCATACCAACATCACAGGTATGATCACATAGAAGATCTAGGATAATAGCACGTTTGTTTCTCCTCCCTCTCTGTCTCTCTCTCTTCCTGCCTTCTTCACTCCTCCCCATCTTTGCAAGTCAGCCTAACTAACTGGGGCAGAGTATTAGCAAGGCTGAGTTTGCCATTCACCTAGAATCAGTCCTGTAATTTGCCCCTGTTAGCTCTGTTCTGAACAATCAACTTGCAAATTGCATGCTCACACCTCCTTGTCACAGAGATAGTTTGCCCCTGACCAGTATTACTCTGGACAAATACTATTTGCTAGGCAAGGATGCCAAGCATTATAAATTCCTGACTCATCAGGAAGAGGAATTTGGCAAAAGGAGAGACGGGGGTGGAAAATTAATGGGATGAAACTAAGGGAGGCAGAATGTAATTATGAGAGTCAGATTCTGCCATCCCGGGTACAGAGGATAAGGAGAGAAAATCACCTTTGTCCTTAGAAGCATTGACATGACCCCAATTGTTCCTTTGTAAGACTGCAGAAGAGAAAGCTTAGATAAATGTATGTTTTCCTCCATGGAGATGTTGAACCAGGGGTTCCAGATTTACAGGCTGGAATCCCTGCAGATTACTGACATTATTGAAAGGGGTCCTCAAAATTTACATTTGCACTAACCTGTATTTGTGCACCATGCATCTACAAGTTTGAGTGTTTACACAGAACAAAAGGCATTTTTCACTTCTCTTACCATCCTTCAATGAACCCAGAGAACCACCCCTGGCAAGTGGCTAGATGGTTCTAGTAACTGAAAGGAAAGGGGTGGAAATGGAAGTGGGGAATAAATTAGGTAAAAGGAGTTAACTTTATGGTGAAAGATGAAAACTAGACTCTTGGTGGTGGATATCATGTAGTATTATATATAGATACTGACTTGTAACTGTATACTTGAAACTTCTATCATGTTAAAAAAACATTTTTATATCAACAAAAAGTTTCTTAAAAGGGGGGGGGGAAGGGGCATCAGTGTAGCCCTGACTATGGGTCAGAACATTTATATACAATATGTATTTAGTTTTCACAGCATTCTTCTCGCATAACTTTCCCTATATTTTATGGATGAGCAAATTGAGGCTCGAGGAAGTTAAGAATTTAAGATGCTACCTCAGTTAGCAAATGATGGGGATAACATATTCCAGCTCTATGTGGCTTTGGAGCCCACTCTCATTTTTGTACTTCAACCCCTCACTGACTTCTATACACTAGTCTTCACATTACATTCCATCTTGATTCTCAGAAAAATCAGATATGGCAGGTTCAAATTTAACCTCAGCACTCTATAAATTATAGTTAGAGAGGCAGAAACAAATGTGTCTAGAAGATTTGTAGGATGATAATGAGACATAAGCTTTGATAATTAGACTTGAGTTGAAAGATGCCAAGTCTGTATGTGAGTGTATGTGTGTGTGAGAGATAGAAAGAAAAAGAGACAAGAGGAATCAGCACATTAATAAAAGCATCAGCTATGGCCACTGGTCCTGAAAACCTGGGCTCAATGAGAAAATAACTTCAGATATCATTTTTTTAAAGATTTATTTATTTGTGCATACAGAACTGGGGTACAGGCCAGAGGCTCAGGGTGGTGAGAGGCTTCACCCCACTGCTTTGCAGAACCAGACCCTGTCTTTTCCATAGCAATATTCAATATTTGCTAGTTCAGGGTTTACAGTGACTTTGTAGAGCATAAAGACTGTGAGTCATGAGATGTAACTATATTTTTTTGTCTTTTTACTATTGCCTCTCCCACTAGACTTACATATCAGGAAGACAGACGTCATGTCTACTCTTCTCAACTCCAGATCCCTGCAATCTCCTGGCACATAGTAGGTGGCAAATGATTTTTGAAGTGAAAGAATACACAGATGAATTAAAATTAGGAGAGAGTCATGAAAGTGTAGAATCGTAGAAGTCACAGGAGTTTTAAGGAGTAATCGGTACAGAAGCTATAGCAGAGGGTTTGGTGGGTAAGGAGGGGACAGTGTTCAATGGGTTGCCAAAAAGAGTGGTCATTTGTGGCCTAGAAGACCTGTTTCAGCTGAGGAAGGAGTGGGGATGGCAGATAACAGGGGGCTAGGGGCTGGGCATTGAAGAAGAAGGAATAATAAATGTTTGAATGAGAATGGGAAGAAAGAGATTTGATGACATCTGGTTGAAGGGTGGGTGATTCAGGACTGGAGACACTCATCTATAATTATCATTTGAGGGTAAATAGCCTAGAGGGAGGGAGAAGTCACGGGTGTGCCAGAGAGAGTTAAAAAAGAACAGAAAGTGGTCCAGGACAGAGCTGACCTCTGAAAAGGGAGAGCTCAGCCTTACAAATGAAAGGAAAAGAAAATAGATTCACATAGATGTGAATATAGTGAAGGGAGGAGGAGGTTGAAGGGTATCCTTTCTGATTACCTTGGTTTTTCCTGGTGCGACAGGAGGTGAGTGCAATGGAAGGGATGGTAATAGATGGGAGAGGCCTGTAGACTGAGACAGTGTAGGAGCTCACACAGACAGATGTATGGACAGACTGACAATGGAGACTATGATGTTGCAGTAGCCTTAATGTCACAGTAAAGAAAGCAGTCAAGTTAGGCTGCTATGTTGCTGATCAGTTTTGGGGGTTTGCTGGACAGGTGTAGTAGAAGCACTGTGGTACAAGGGAGCTGAGAAATATGAGAGAAGAATTCAGATTGAAATAGGCTGATGGTTAGGAACCCTGAGGAGATAAGGGATTCATGGTCCTCATGAGGCAGAACATGAGTGGGGTAGGTCAGAGGTTCCTGAGGGAAGCTCCAGGTGATGACTGAGCTCACAGTGTTGCCATGCAAGTGAGTTGCTAATGGTTAGTGAACTTTCTTGCTATAAGGAGACTCAAGAATTGCAAAACCAATGATTCAGCTAGTCTTATCACTTCTTGAATAAACCTCATACTTGTGGTTTTAGGTTTAGGGAGGTGACAAGCAAAATATGGTGAGATTGTATAAGAAAAAAATTCAAATATTAAATCATAAAGGAAGATAAATATCAATAATTCCTTCCATCATCCATGTCACAAAGCCTAAAGAATTGATTATTTGAAAGAAAGTTGAACAAAAACTTTACACATATGGAAGGTTGTGGTATGAAGGAAAAATGTCTGGGCTCAGAGTTAATGTGTCCAATTATTTCTTGAGTCTTGTCTCTCCGTTACCAAATGGATCACCATGGTCCAACATAGTAGTTCTTATCTGTTCTTAATCTTGTTGGTTTGGGGAAGAATAGCATTTGACTTTATTTGCCACCCACTCCCAGACTTCTCAGTTTTGCCTTTAGAAAGACAACTTAGGTTCCCCTTCTCAGCTTCTAGCTGTTCTGCTCTGGCTCCTTCTTTTCTCTATGTGGCTGATCCCCAGCTCTAGATCTCTTGCCTTTCTCTTTCCATGCTTTCTCCTTAATGAACTTTTTGAGTTGCATAGTTTCAGCCATTACCTTCTTGTAAAAAGATTTGCTTTTTATCTTCAGCTCTTTTTTCTCCTACTCTAGTCTAAATTTCTTGATGTCTATTAAACATCTGTGCCAGCCATCAAATTCATCAAATACACATCAAATCACAGGGCAAATGTTTTCATTTTCTCCCAAGTGTCCTTTATTTCTGTCCACTGTACTGTCACTCAAGATTTTTCTTTCTTGAAAGTAATTGTTACTCTAAGGAATCATGAGATCTTAAGGTGTTTGATCTGGAAGGGATAGAGAAGTTGTGTCTCACTGTGATTAAGAACAGGTGTAGCCTCTGGACTTGAGCAGAGAATGTGAATCTGAATGCTGACTTAATCTCTTGCTTTCTCAGCCACCTTTGTAATTTAATTTCTCTGTAACTCAGTCCCACATTGGTAAACCAGAGATAATACTTAAAAGATTATTGTGTCAGCATCAGTTAGATGATGTCTGTGAGGTTTTTAGTAGAAGGACTAACTCTTACTAAATGCTCAATGAATGATATATCTTTTCAAGGATTTTACCACTTTTGGTAAAACTAAGGGCTAGGGAAATAAAGGGATTAAGTAAAAGTGAGAAAGTTGGCGCTAGACATCAATCTGCTGATTTCAACCATTGCGCCTTTCTAAGTCTGTAAGGTACTTTTCTAATAAACTGAGAGAGTAATAAATGATTGGTAACAGTAAGAAGACTGTCTTTAAAGAAGTTTATTTTTATATTGTAAATTATTGGTGGGAAGGATTTGTGTCTCTTTAACCTGTCAAGTCTTAATTATTATACTAATTGAAATCTGGAAAATGAGATTAAATAAAAGGTATATAGGGACCCTCCCTGGTGGTGCAGCAGGTTAAAGCACAGCACTAAGAAGCTAAAGCTACTTCTGCATGAGTTGGATCCCTGCCTGCCCGGGAGGTGATTCATATGGCGCTGTAGACCTCTCCTGACCTGCTCTCTGCTCCCCTCAGCAGTGTACTTTGTCGACCTGCCTGTTCTTCTCCCCACTCTGTCTCTGGTGAGCCCTCTCACCACCCCTGCACCTCTGGCCTGTACCCCAGTTCCGTATGCAAAAATAAATAAATCTTAAAAAATAAAAGGTATATAGATTCGCCAGAAGCCATTTAAATAACAGCTTCAACCATTTCCTTGATTACTGTTTCTCAGTTTACTGGAGGAACTACACTCAATGTGGAAACAGAACATGAAAAATAGCAAAAAGGGCCCTCCCTGGTGGTACAAGTGAGCTGCAGCCCTTCACTGTGAGTTTTATCCCAGATCCCGGAGCTGACCCACATGGTAAGCAGACCTCTCCTGACCTGCCTGATGATCCTCTCAGCAGCATACCTTATTGATCTGCCTGTTCTGCTCCCCACTTTGTCACTGGTGAATTCTTTCACCTCCTCTTCACCTCTTGCCTGCACTTCAGTTTTGTATGCATAAAAAAATAGATCTTTAAAAACAAAAACAGAAAAGTAGCAAAATGTTTGAAGCATAGGTTTCTAACTAAGTTTCAAAACAGGTCCTAATACCATAAGAAACTTTATCATAAAAGAAACCTTGAAAGAACTTTTGAAAAATAGAAATGGAAAGAGAACTGTGGTAAATAAAAATAGACAAATTAACTTCATACCTATTGTTATCAATGTCTAAAAGAGGTCCATGTTTGGGAGGAAATTCTTTTCTGCTTCCTAATGCTGCTTTTCATATTTGCTTCTCTTGTTAACTTTATTAAACCCAACAGGAAATAATTTCTGCATCACAACTAATTTGTTTTGACATGTCTCAGGAGGGCTATTTTTTTCCTTTTAAATAGTGCCTGCTGCTTTCTATCAAACCATGCCCCAATTGAAGGGGCATCTGTTATTGGAATGCCTTTTCAAAAATAACAGTGGAGTCTGAAAGTCTGGAAGGTTTACAATAAAATCTTCTATTTGAAGCCCACATTTTGTGATGGGATGCTTGGGTATATTTTATTTTTTAAGTCTTTCCAGACTTTTGAGAAAGTCACCATGTGGGATCATGTTTCTTTAGCTGAATTTCATCGATTAAACATGGTCCACTGAAGGTTGAATAAGGGGCACCCCCATGAAAGGCATGAAGTGAAAGGTACATTCTAAAGGAATCTAAAACTTAAAAAGTTGGGGTGCAAGTTGAATCCATGATTTTTAAAGGAAGCTTCTTACTTCCACCCAGAGTTTGCCAGTGACATCTGTTTTGACCAATTTGATCATCTAGGAAATATCTAATATTCCTTTGATATACACTAATAATATAATAACATCCAGTAGAGAGAAGTAGGTCTGATCCTTTATTCACAAACTTACTGGCTGAGAATATGGTATGTGAAAATGGAAGTGAGTTTTGATAGATGTATTAATATTTATCAGTAAGTATGAATAACAAATGCAAAGATATTTTGAAGATAGAATGGGTAGCCTTGTAAAAGGGCTATTTTCTTCATGGAGTTAAAAGATGTGGGGCCAGTGGGACTCAAAGACCTGAAGCTGGACATGCCAGATCTTTGCTTGCAACTTATTCTAAATAATGAATCCACAAGAGTAAAGTTAGACAACTATTTGAAGCACTAAGAAGCTTCTTCTGAAAGGTATTGATTCTTGATTGGAATTACTAAATGCTATTAACTGTCTCTGGTGGGTAATGTTTAATTAGGATAATTTGATTGTTAATTAATTTGCTACTAAGTTGCTAATTGGAGTTGTACACACACATTGCTTATAGCCAAATACTGCATTAGTTTCTCAATCCCCCAAGCCAGCCATCAGAGGCATGCTGGTCATAACAGTGGCCTTGCCCATCAACAGATTCTGATAAGCGTGACTGAGAAATCACCTCTCAAATTTGACTTCTCTTATTTCCAAAGTTAATGGCTTAATTTCAATCTATACCAGGAACTCTTCCTTGAATAAGAGTAATAGCCTCCTAACTGCTTCTCTTAACTTTCTCTTCCCAGGGTTCATTCTCTACTTGAGTCATTGCTCTAAAACAAAGTCTGACCCTGTCATATCCTGGCATAAACATCTTCTTCATGACCTGCCATACACTATCCAACCTCCTCAAGCCACTTACCCAAATGGACTCCTGTGCTTGTTTTTCCAAACTTTTCATAACTTGCCAAGCACTGTGACCTGCATTATCCTTCACGCCACTGGTAGATGCAGGTCTTTGTGGTTTTGTTCCTTGGCAAACACTGTTACTTATTTTAAAGCCTCCTTATATTACCTGTTCTGTGAAGGGGACAGGTCATTATTTGTTCAGGTTTTTGTGCTTCCACAGCCTGTTCTGTTTATATTCTTTCATAGTAATTGCTGTGTTGTGTAAATTAGAATTATCAGATATAATACAAAATGCCGTATTTAAGTTTAATATCTGCTAATTTTTGTTAGAGTAGGTCCCATGCAATATTTGGAATATACTTATACTTTATAATTTGATATTTATCTGGGTTTCAAATTTAACTGAGTATTCTGATTTATATCTGCTAAAGTTGGCAAGCTTACCTATGCTGTACTTCAGTTGTTTACATGTCTGTCACTGACTCTTCTTTGTGAATTTCTTAAATTTACTTGAACCCAAGTTAGTACCTAAACTTTGGGTCAGGCACCAATCTCCTATTCAATAAATGTTTCTTGGATAGAAGGTAGAAGGGAAAAAGAAATATCAAAAGAGAAATAAATGTAATGGCCTATCTTTTCCCACTTGAGAAAAATTTAAAAAGCACTGAGTTGCTTGGGAGGTATAGGTTATAATGTTCCCTATTTCTAGCAGTATTGCAGTATTTGGTAACCAAAAATTGTTCTAAAAGCAGGGCCAAAAAAAAAAAAAAAAAGGCAGAGTGAATGGCTATTTTCTAGTGCGGAAGGCAAAGTTATGATTAACATGGAAAAAATTGTTAGTTATTGTGAATCTGTATCAATGTACTTTCAGACTCCCCTTTCAAATCTTCACAAAATCCTGAGGCAGGTGCTCTGGAAGTGCTGGGCTAACTCTTCCCAGTTTTACCTCTGATTGCAAACACTGTTCCATTTCTTTTCTAAAGTCCCACAGAGGAAACTGGTCAAAGCCCCACCCTGTAAACAGAAAACAATGCATGAAGTTGCTGGTTTTCTGTAAAGGATTTGGACTCAGTTCTGTTTCTTCTTTGGGAAATATTCTTTGCCTACAAGGGATTCTCAGACTTCCACTTTTGTTTTGGTCTTGTGAGGTCATAAAACTGCCTTGAATTTGTTTTAAGGGCCTGTGGCTGTGGGGACATAAAGACATGTTTGAAGAAGGGAAAGAAGATAAAAACCTGCAAGACTCTGTATGGGATGCAATGCCCCCCACTTCTCACTTCCTCTAGTTGGGCCCATGGTGGGAGATCATTCAAAAAGTCAACAACTTGGGTAACAGCCCTTAAATCGACATTGTTTGGATATGAATGGATCCAATTGGCTTTAAATGTTTTGTTCCCATATAATTCCTATTTTACCCAGTTTGGTTACTATAGAGACTGAAGCAGACTTCATTATGGTTAGTCAAGAGAGGACATGTTGACTAATGGTTAGAGCAGAGGTCTGAGGTCCAAGGTCCTAGTCTTGCCCAACTACAGAGGTACTGTGAGCCTGTCCATAACTTACTCCCTATGCTGCATTCCTGATTTAACTAAGGAGTGAGAAATATCTTTACTGGTGTGCTTTGGGCAATGATACTAGTATATTTCATTAATGGGAGACGGAAGGAATGAGAATAAGAGAGAGTCTAAAATAAGTGAATTTAAGACACTTTTGAATTTAAAAGGCTATTGTTGACCAGCTAAATAACCAACTGGAAAATGGGAAGTGACATCTTATCACAGCATCATCTGTGGAACTAGGGTGTGGACAATAGTATCTTGGGGTATTTAAAAAGTGTGTCAGTAAGATATAAATTATACATTTTACAAAACTGTATAAATGATTTACCCCAATTTTTAAGAATGGACTATTGAATAATTTAGCTTCCCTCTGTGTATTTTAATTTTTTCACAGCTTTTTGTTGTGAGGAATTTTAAAAAAAGAATTTCAATGGTTTAAATTTAAAATTATTGAGCTGCCAATATGTAAAGAACCTCCACTACTAACTACCTGGTTTTAATTAGCTATATTCTGTCATTGTTGTTTCATTTCATTCATCTTTTCTTTCCTTTTCTTGACTATGTTAGAGCAAATTCTAGACAACTTATCATTTTACCTGTAAAGTATGTTATTTTTACATTCTCAAATACATTTATACATTTTTCAATAACCACAATACACTACTATCACACCCAATAGAATTAATAATACCTTATTATTCTCTAATACTTAATCCATGTTCAATTTTCCTAGCTTGTTTCAAAAATACTCTTTTTATCCTTGGTTTGTTCCAATTAGGATTCATATAATTCCAACATTACATTATATTTAATCTTTTAATTTACAACAATTCTCCTTATTTTATTCAAAAAGTTTAAAAGTTGTTAGACAAGCAATGAATACCATTTTACATTTGTTTTACATATTAGATTCTCTCTTTTCTTTCCCTCTCCCTTTGTTTGCAAGTGGCTTTTCATCATCATTTTGCAGCAAATATGCATTTTATCCTGAAACATTTCAGTGCATTTTCCCTATGAACAGGGCTTTCTCTTACAAAGTCACATTATACTATAACATTATGGACATTTAACCCCAATATAACACTGTCATCTATTATTCATTCAATGGTTTAAATTTAAATTTCCACAATGGTTCTAATAATGTCCTTTACAGTGTAACAAAAACCCAGCAGTAAGTCCAATTCAAATGTTGCATTTAATTGTCTCCTAAATTTCATTTCATCTAGAATACTCCCCAGCCATTTCTGTCTTTCATGACATTGACAGTTTTTGACATGTCTTGCTTAGTTGTTGGGCAGAATGACCCTCAATTTGCTTTGCCTGACAATTTCTATTTTTAGTTCTTAAAACTAATGAAACAACTCTGGACTAGTATAGTTTGCTACATTATGATCAAAGAGTCCATATACTGAGGTTGAGTCTTGTCCCTGCTCTTACTTTTTGAAGATGTTTGTCCTCAGAGACATTCATATCTCTGATGTGCTTTTATGTTCGTAAGTGGAATAAGACTAAAGTTTGTTTTCAGGGAATTTTGCATATTGTTATAGATGCTTCTGAAGCATTTGTTCCTGGCTTTGTTCTTGAGGGTCTCCTTTGTTTCAGTTCAGAGAACAGCTGAAAATGTGTCCCAATCCAGTGTGGAAGAGACAGGAGACAGGGGCTAGACATTACTATCTCTCTGTGAAATAGCCTAACCTCCCAATCTGGAAATGTGGAGCTTCCCATACTTCCCACAGAACAGAACAGAAGGCACATCAGTCCTGTGTGGACTTCCAGCCAGCAGTACTGTCTGTGTCTGCATATGTCTCCTGGTCCCTGGTGTAAACTGTCCTAGCCAAGAGAACTGGCTCGTGTTGGTCCCTGGTAGCTGCATATGGCATGAACTACTGAGGGGCTTACTGTTCATTTTCTGACCAGATGTCCTAGATATGTGTAGCAGATACTGAATTAGGATTCCATAAAAGAGTGTTAGAGGTTGGCAGTAGGGAATACCCAGATAAGTTCTGCCATCTCCATGGGGATCTTTGTATGGATGCCAGAAGCTTCTTCCCTTCCCTGCATGTGGACTCTGTTGCATACTTTCTATGTTTATTCTTCTTGTATCCCATCACAAGGAGACTGCTGGGGTGGTTGGAGGCATGCTGGTGTCTCCAGCTCAGTTCTTGTTATAAGTCATTTTCCTGTTTGCCCACAGAACTATACCTCACCTAACAGTCCACTGAGTGGAATGACAGAGAACGAGAATGGGATAGGACAAAAATGTTTTCTAGTTACATAAACAATGAATGCTCTTAATCCTAGAAATACTACCTTCCCATTGATTCTACCTTAGGCATCATCTAGTACCAGCACCTAATAGAAAACCAGGAAGGTAGGACTTTGTCACCACAAAGGAAAACTGGGTACTTGCCATGGGACCTAAAGGGGAAAGGATCTGCACTGTTATAAAATATAAGTATATTATAAAAAATAATAAAATATAAAATAAATATAAATAGAATAAAAATAAATAAAATATATAATATATATTTTATAATGTTATAAAATATAAAAGAATCTGTTTATATTTTTCAAGGTTTTTCAGGGGAAAGGAAAAAGAACAATATGTATAGGACAATAGTGACCTCCTACCCTTAATGACCTGGAATGAAATTATCATTAGAATACTCATCATTGACCATTAAGATAATTATCAGAGATGCCATACAATGGTTATTCCCTTTAATTCTCCCAGAACAGTGTCAAGTAGAGGTTGCAGTTCCTATTTAAAGTCAAGAATGTTGCTAATGCTCAGAGATATTAAGCTTGCCCACTGCTATTCAGGTGGTTGGTAGTGGGCAAAGAACCTGTATCCATTTTCCTTGAGGGGTTTTAATCTGCTGACTTGACAAGCATTACAGTAAATTTTCTTTAATTTCTGTAGCTAATCTTTCCACTTTCTCCCCAACTTCATTATATCAAGAGATATTCAAAAAGCTTCTTCAGAATGTAAAGTATTCACTTAGCCTAGGATTACTGATAGAGATATAAATAGGAAAAATATTTATCTCCATATGAAGTTGGATGTCTGTGTGTATATATGTATGTGAATTTAGCATAGTGCTAGCATATAATAAGAATTCAGTAAATGGTATAAACCTATGCATAATGCATATGCCTGCAGGTGTGTGATAGTCATAAGTCTTGTGCTAATGAGTCTAGATAATAGGGTGGAAAAAGGTGAAACAAAGCAGTATGTATTAAATTATTTCTTTACTTTAGCGTAATGCTTTCCCCATATAATTCACTTTCTAGAGCCAATACTGTTGAATAACTCAGCACAGGTGACTTGAAGCTTATAGGTAAAGAGTCAGAAGTTGGAATTGAAAGGGCTGTAACATAAATGAGATGGATGCTCAAAGTATGTGAGGGGCTGTCAGAATGAATAGTAGGCTAGGCTTTGCCTCATGACTCCCAGCCCAGCAGAGTTCAGATCTTGGCGTGTGCATTTGAGAAGGAAGCCTGAAGATAGACCAGAGGTCTGGCCAAACTGGAGACTAAATCCCTCAAATGTCACGGGAAAGGGATTTTTAGAGTTTGGAGCCTGGGAGATTTGTTTAGAGGGATTAGTTTTCTAGAGGAAAAGAATACTCAGGACTATCATCATCTATTGTCTTGACCTATGTCTTTCTGATATTATATTCTTATGCTGTAATCTTTGTAGTTAAGTGATTTAAAATGCAATAGCATCTTGGAGCTATATGGTCACTATCTACTTGTTATTCCTGGAGATACTGAGACAGTGAGAAATCCATAGCAGATTGGAATCTCTCCAATTTCCATTCCCTTTCTAAATATGGCACTACAGGTAGTCAAAGCATGAAATTATGGAAAGAAGTTCTGGAGTCAGAGAGACTATTCAAATCCCAGATTCTCCATTTATAAACTGTGTTCCCTTGGTCAAATTTCTCAGATTTTCTGAGTATCAATATTCTCATCTATAAAATGTAAAAAGATGATGCCTACTTCACAGACTTGTGAGAATTATATAACATATGCCAAATTCCCAGGCCTGTTCCTAGCACGTGGTGAGAATTGACTTCCTGCTCTTTCTACACTCCCTCATGTGCACTCATCCCTTTTTTTTATTTACTACAACTCATTCAAATACTTTAGAAAAGGCAGTATTGCCTTTTTCCTCCTCAAAAGACTGTAAGTCTACCACTTCCAGAATCTAGATAATTATCTAGATTCTTGACAACAATGTTTATGAGAATTGTGCCAAGGAATGGGACATTCCCATCCTACCCAAACACTTGCTGCTACTCAGAAAAAGAGATAAACAGCTCAGCTCAGGGATATGCAGGACCTAGAAGGTCAATGGCACTAGCAGAAGCCTAGTCATTTTCCTGCCAGACAGAACTAAGGGCTCAGAGTTAAAAGAATAGGATATGTTTCCCAGACATCTGTTTCTCTTGGGATTTGAAGAGGTGATCTGAAGGCCTAATTGCTGGAGGCAATTCAAAAGAAATCTAATCAATGGAGGCTGAAACAAATCTGCAGACAAAATGGCCTAAATGAGATTGCCTCCACTAGAACTCTGTAATTGCCTGAGTTGGATTCCCATCAGACGAGATGCCACCAATGAGATAGTGGAAAGCCTTTTATGTTTGGAGTGAATAGAGATCCAGGGTAGGAAAATTATTAGAGAACTAAGGGAGATGGGTACAATGGTTAAAATTTTATTGTAGACCTAGAGTGAATTTTTGTTCCTGTTCTGAGTGTTTTTCTCAAGAAACCTGTAAAAAATTTTAAGAGGAGATGATAACAATGACTGGTGGATTGAAGGAAGGAGAGAGGTGACTAGGGTGTAAGACAGTAGAGATGAATGATGTGCTTTGAATGAGAGCTATATGTTTGAGAATGCAAATCTGGAACTCTGTGATTTTGAGATCTAACCCTCTGAAAGTTATCTCTCTCTCTGCATGTGGTAAGTAAGCAACCTTGAAGATTATTCCAAAGGAGGGAGTGTAAAGATTTTAAAGCAGAGCCCATGAATGAGTGTATAAAACTGACAGGTGGTCTCTGAACAAGATCGTCACCTGAATGTATAAGTATTGGTGTGAAAGCACAGACTACTGGAATCAGAGAGCTCTTACGGCCCCAATTTTTCAATTATAAACAATATCTTTAGGCAAGATTCTTAGTATCTCTTGAGTTCTGATCTGTAAATGTAAAAAATAACCCCTACCTCATTGCATTGTTCTAAAATGAAGAAGTGATGGGGAGTTAGCAGAAAGTGGGTGGTAGGATTGGACCTGCCTCAAGCTGAGGCATAGATGAGACTGGGTTTAGTATTCTGCTTCTTCCTTTACAAGTATGAATAGATTTCATCTTGGGACAGGTACTGTTTATAGTTTGCTCACTGCCACTTGTTCCATATCTCACTCTCTGATTTTGTAATAGGTTGGTTTGCCTTGTTATTGGGAATGCAGGTCCCTCCCGTAATCTCAAGAAAGTGAGTCATGGTTAATCTAGCTCTACTCTCCTTTGTCAGTGACTTGTTTAAGTAAGGTAAATTATCCTCTTACAATCAGATGTAAGAAATCTGCTTGAAACTTTTACTTTGCTTATAAAAGACATATATGTCGCTGTCACTGTCTCTCTCTCTCTCTCTCTCTCACACACACACCCTCTGGTTTCTCTTTTTCTTTTTCGAAGGACACCATACTTTGACCTCCTTAACCTCATTACCTCCTTATAAGCTCTACTTTCAACTACACATTGAGGAGTAGGGCTTCAACATAAGATTTTGGGAGGGACACAGTTCAGTCCATAACAAACAGCTTTATGATGAAATGCATCTGGGGTCCTGGGTGACCTCTTAAAGTAAAAGTACTCAATCTCCTTGACTGCCCACCCCTCTTTGGACTGTTCTAAGCAGGTTTTTTGTTGTTGTTGCTGCTTAACTTTTAAAAATTTATAATTTATTAAATGTAATTCAATTATACAATGGAAAAAGACATGACTGATCTGACATAATGTTTCTGAGAATTATAGCTCATTAGTTAGTCACATTTTGTTAATTGCAGATTTTATTTCTCTGAGTAGTTCTATGCAGTGCTATCATATTTCATTTTCTTTTAAGTCAACACTATATAAGAGTCAGAGATATAGGGTCACATCTCTTCACATTGTATATTACCACATTACAACCACCACCAAGACACCCATAGTCTCAACCACAGTCCATTGGTTCCCCTCTACACTTTATTCTTCATTCTCCCCCTTCAGTAGTGTCAATTCTTCAGACATACTTTTAGGATTTGTGTTTGGTTTGGTTTTGTCCAATCCTTTGTTCCATTTCTCTATATTCCACATAAGCTAAGCTATCTGATAACAGTTACTTTTTGACTTTTTTCATTTAGCGTCATTCCCTCCAGTTCCATTCATGTTCCTACAAATGACAAGAGTTCATCTTTTTTATTTTTATTTTTTTTTATATCTGAGTAGTATTCCACTGTATGTGTGTATCTCACATCTTTTCAATTCACATTCATTTGTCCTTGGACACTCAAGTTGCTCCCACAATAGCATATTGTAATAGTGTGGCAACAAACACACTTTCTTTAGTGTATTTATTCTCTTCAGATAAATTACCTAAGAGTGGAATAGTGGATATGGTAGATCTATTTTTAATAATTTGAGAAATCTCCATACTATTTTCTGTAGGGGCTGGACCGGTTTATACTTCCACCGACAGTGTATGAAGATTGCTTTTTCTCCATATCCTCATCATCACTTGCTGTTGCTACCCTTATTGATATGGCTCATTTTTATGGGTGTGATGTGGTAACTAACTGTGGTTCTGATTTGCATTTCCCTGGTAAGTGATAATGAACATTTTTTCCAGTTGGCTGTTTACCATTTTCATATCTTCTTTGGAGAAGTGTCTAGCTAGCTAGCTATTCTGCCCTTTTTTTTTTTCTTCTATTGGGTGTTTTGTTGAGATGAATGAGTTCTTTGGAGGTCTTGGATATTAACCCCTTGTCATAAATATGCCGTGCAGATAGTTCCTCCCATTAGCAAAATGCATTTTATTTTAATGATAGGTTGTTTCACTGTACCTCTAGTAATTTCAAACTTAAAATTAATTTTGAATTCTGTGAATGATATGCTACACTGAGGATCTCCAAGACTACCCTTGGGCTGATGACTTGCTAGGACTCACAAGACTGAGAAATATTATGCTCTCAGTTATAGTTTATTAAAGTGAAAGATACAAATTAAATCAGCAAAAGGGAAGGTATATAAGGTGAAGCTCAGGAGAAATAAGGGTTACATTTCTAGTCAAGTTGCACAAAGATGTGATTTATTGCTCAGCCATGCTATGTGATAACACATGTGATGTGCTGCCAATCAACAAAGTTTTCCTGACTATTGATATTTTGGGTCATTAAACAGTATTTAAAAGAGTATCACCACTAGCAAGGCTATTGTAAGGCCAAAAACAGGGACAGTCTGCACTGTGATTGTGGAGAGAAGAGCCTTACTAGAGATAATTCAGAGACAGAATCTATGGAACCGAACTCCAAGAATTTGGTCAATAAAGGCATGTCAGAGAAGAAATGGAAAAGAGTTGGAAGTCACACATATTCCAGGCTGAAGGTATAAGGTAACTTGTGGTGCTACTATAGGAAATATGAAAAGTTTAAAAAAGGCACTGGAGACTATTTGAAGAGGGGCTGGAGACAGAATGGATCAGATAATCAATTAGATTTGGAGATGGTAAGTATTAACTTTTCAATAAAAACTCCAAACAATGTCTGTCAGGGAATTTGAAAAACAAATCTGTAGTTTAGAAAAAGATTGTAGGCTTGAACTCTTGATATGGATGCTCTGAGAAATATAGGTGATTATTAAGGTGGGAAATGTAGAGGGAAAAAAGTAGTTGACTTGAGTAAGAAGTTTGGGATGCCAGGATTTAAGTTTCAGGCAAGGAAGAGGCATCAAATAGAGCTAGAGAAGCAGAGGCAAATCGGGTACAAAGCTATGAAAGCAAAGGAAATTGACCAGTGCAACATACCCTTGGAAATGAGCATGACACAGGGAGAGAGACTGCTCAGCCTGACTGACAGTAAAGAAAGGTAATGCTTTGAAGGGGGCATTGTCCCTATGTCAGGGATTAGGAAACAAGTACTGGGAGACTAGAGGACAGATTCTGTTTCTCCCTTGCCTCAGGAGAAGCAGGAACTCTTGTAGATGGGGTTAGTTGGGTGGGAGGAATATGGGTATAACACAAGAATAGGTTACCAGAAACATAATGTTGATACCCCAAAGTTCTCAAGACAATTTAGAAAAGCAAGTCATCTGAGTTTGCTTTATTGTCTCATGAAGTTGGAGAAACTACTGTGATAAGGTCCCCCTTTAATGTTGGTGATACTATAAATATCCCTCAGAGATTATGAGAAAATGATCCCACAATCAATTTTCATCTGGGCCACTCTTCACTCATCATGGAATTTGGTGGGTCTTCAGGGTGCTGAGTTCCAGCTCAGGATCTCTATTTTCCAGATTAGAGAGCCATTACAACTCTGTTTACTTTAGAAAAGATTAATGACTCCCCCTCTTCATTTCTCAGGAACAGACTTTCGTCTGTCTACAGTGAGTCATTAAATATATCAGTTCAACCACTCTGAATACGAGATTACAGATATAAAATCATCTGATTCTGACAAAAAACAGCTGCAGCTTTTCTTATTATTTTGAGTTTATAAGAACAAATAGGGACTGTGACCGGTAAATGTTGTACTCTAATGCACAATCTTCTTAACTTGTCACCTTCATCAAGATGTCTCCTAATTAATTCTTGTCAAATCAATTTAATAAAATTTAGCCAACTCTCATGAGTTACTCCTATAAATGAAGTGGAAAATGAAAGCTGACTAAAAAGGGATATTTACTTTTAGGAAGCTTACAGACAACCAGTGGTGAGTTAAATAAAACCAGCAGGAAATAAGTCTGATTGTAGTAAATGCTAGGGTAGGAGTATTTGAAGAAAAGGCACAAAAAGGCTTAGTTCCCTAGAAAGTCTTTCTGGAGGAGTGAGAGCTGAAGTTGAAGAACCTTGACTTGAATGTGTGTGTGTGTGTGTGTGTGTGTTTATATACACAGGTGCAATGAAATACCAGGTGTACAGGGGTTAACTAGAAGGAAAGTAAAATACTCCAGGAAATATACTTAAAGTAAACACACATAGGCAAAGAGTTACAGTGTATGGACATGTGTAGGAAAACCAGAGTTGGGAACAGTTTTAGGCCCAGACATTCATAAGATTTGATGTATATTAGATCTACCTGGGCAACCTGTGAAAAATTCATCAGTCCTGGCCTCACCCCTGGATTTTATAAGCTAGGCTGTTAGGACTTGGAGATGTTAAAACTTAACTAGTTTAGGCTGCTCAAAATCTGTAGTTGAACCAGTTTTCAAGGAAAGAAAACTATTATTTTTTTCAAGGGAGTTGGCGTAAAACATTAGTGAAGGAAGTTATAAAAGAGAATAGGAGAGAAGCAGGTTGGACCCAAATTATGGACAGAGTAGCTGAAAAGCTAAGGAAATGGAATATTTCTACTGGTATAGAGTCTCGCTGAAGGTTTCAGAAGTAAAAGCAACATTGTTAAAGTAACAAGAAATGTGATCTAAAACAAAAACTTACAGTTCGATCTGTTGACTGAAAATAGGACTAAAATTGGTTTACAGTTCCATAGGTTCCTATCCAGCTAGGCCCACCTGTCCTCATCTGAAGCACATGCTTCAGAGATGAGAGGGTGAGAGGATTCACCAGGGACAGAGTGGGGAGAAGAACAGGCAGATTGATGAAGTACACTGCTGAGGGGAGCAGCGGGCGGGCTAGGAGAGGTCTGCTGTGCCATGTGGATCTCCTCGGGGCAGGCGGGATCGAACTCATGCGGAAGTGGGTTAAGCTTCTTAGTGCAGTGCTTTAACCCGCTGCGCCACCAGGGAGGGACTCATTTTTATTTTTAAAGGTTTTTTTATGCATACAAAACTGGGGTATAGCCAGTGTTGCAGCAGCAAGAGGATTCACTAGAGACAGAGTGGGAGCAGAACAGGCAGATCAACAAAGTACACTGTGAGTGACAGTGGACAAAGCAGGAGAGGTCTACTGCTACATGTGGGTCACCTCCCTGGCTGGGAGCCTGGGGATCTAACTCACACTGAAGCCAGTTGCTGTTAGCTTCACTGTCCTGTGCTTTAACCCCTTGTACCACCAGGAGGGCCCTGAAGCACATTCCTCCTTAAGCCCATCTAGGCAGGCTTTCTTTTTCCCCTGACATAAATGATACCTAATCTATTCTGCTAGAATAGCCCTTTAACCCAGAGGATACAGACTCAGTGAGAAGAACACAGCCTCCTCTAGCTCCTAGCTCAAGAAAAATATATGTCAATCTCCCTCCCTACTGAATATAAATCGCCCCCATGGTAAGAGTAGCAGCCCCAAGGCTCTACCTGAAGATAAGGGAGAGTGTACCTGGGTTACCACTGTGCTTCAACAGTGTTTGGGAAAAACAAATCACTGGTCTGGTTCATAGCTGCTGGGACTCTCAACTTCATGAGCAGATGGAGAGCCAGAGGATCCAATGTGTGTTGCTTCCGGAAGTCTGGGGGCCTGGAAGTTGGCTTTCTTGGCCTATTTACTGCTACCTTGCTCAGTACATACGACCTGCCTCTTTACACCTTCACCTGTGAAAAATTCCCCCAACTATCTCATAATTTGTCCTTTTTACCTTCTATAAGGTAAAATGTAGTTTTGACTGAAAAATGAAGCAAAGATACCCTAAATGGAAACACTCTTTAGAGGCGAAAGCCCAAGATTATAATTAAAATGTTGCCAGTGCTATGGGATGGCAGAGAAACTATCATATCACCTTGGAATGAGATTTGGCTAAAGTAATCCAGAATGAGGAAAACTTTTTAAAGAATTAACTATACCATGTATAAATACATCTGTATTTTGTGTGAAAGGCAAAAAGGCAGAGAGAACATATCTTTAACTTATACTGTTTCTCTACTAATGGTAATTTGGCAGTTTTTTGCTATGCAGAATTATCCCTCATGGTAGATACCCTACACCCCTGGCCGTTCCCCTAAATGCCAGCAGCACTGTTAAGTCAGTGTAAAGCTAAAAAGGAAATTCCGAGAATCACTGTTCTAATGTTTCAGTGTACATAAATTATTTCCTTTAATAAGTATGAGGAATAAAAAATATCAGTAAAACCTCACTCTTACAATGGTGATATTAGGGTTAAAACGAATTGCTGGATTATCTCCATGACTAGTAAGAGGTGCTGCCAGTCAAACTCCAATAGGCCATCTCTGACCAGTTCCCTTTTTAAAATATTGTGCTGCTTTTTTTTTAATTTAAAGACTTATTTATTTATGCATACAGAACTGGTGTACAAGGCAGAGGTGTGGGGGTAGTGAGAGGATTCACCAGAGACAGAGTGGGGAACAGAACAGGCAGCTGGAGGAAGTACACTGCTGAGGGGAGCAGTGGGTGGGTCAAGAGAGGTCTGCTGCACTTTGTGGATCTCCTCTGGGGTGGGGATCAAACTCATGCTGAAGTGGCTTTAGCTTCTTAGTGCTGTGCTTTAACCCACTGAGCCACCAGGGAGGGCCCTGTGATGCTTTTTAATGGAGGCAGAATTCAAACTTGATTTCAATCAATGAATAAATACATACAACCGATTTTTTTGTTATTTATATTTCAAGTAATCGTCTAAGGAACAGAGATCTCATTCAACAGTGGACACATTTTTTCTGATGAGGTCCTGATGAAAGCTTAGTAGTAGGAGCTAAAGGGAAGCAGGTTGGTTTATCTAACCAGGAGAAGATCATGGAGAACCCAGGAACAATAAAGGAGGGAGGGGATTAGGAGAGAGCAATACAGGGATCTGATGACTCACTGACACACTCCATTCCTGGGTCCCAAACCCTTCAATATAGTGTGTTACTCATGAAATACCTTGAGGGAATTTTTGGGTATAAAATGGCAAAGGACTCAGTGTTATACCTGGGGGAGGAAGCTAAGGCAGAGAAAGCACAAGTGGGCCCAAGAGTGAGAGGCAGGAAGGACCATAAGAGTGTAAGTTCCCCTTGAAAATCTGTAGAAATCAAGGATAAGGTCTGAGATTTCCACAGATCTAGAGCTGGTGAATATATACATATTCTGTGACTGTGGGAACATTAGATTACATCTCGATTGTAGTCATTTTAAGTGAGGACTCAAACATCACTGGGTTCTATGCACTTTCCAGGCATTACAGGAAGGAAAACCTACTTGTGTTAGAGACAACTAAACCTGAAAATTTCCCAAAGGCAATCTCAGTTCTGTCTTCTTATATAAGAAAATTCATACACTATTTGAAGTGACTGATTATTCGTTTTTCATCCTGGGCAGGACCATAACAGGAATTTCCAAAAAGAGTTAAAATTAGTGAGTATGAGATGGAATATGATGAAGACGTAGAAAAAAATGCCTCGAAGTCAGATTCAGCTTTCATGAACTGAAACTTTCATAAGCCAGAAGAAACAAACCATTCCAGGTTATTATCTATAATAAACACAGGATGGCTATGTAACTCTGGATTTCATGAAAAAACCAAGATGGCAGAGAATGACTAACTCCACATATGGAATAAGGACTGAATGCTAGCAAACTTATTATCCACTTATAATTACTACACACTGGTAATGTTTCTCACATAAACATCCAGTGTGTTCTCAATATGAACTTAGCGAAACTTGGCTTGTATCCTATGAACCTACCAGTCTGTTCTTGTTTTCTTGTTGGTCTGCTTTGTTTTCCTGCTTTCTTGTAATAAAGATTTATTACTGCTTAGAAGGTGTTAGTGTTCCATATCTTTGCATTTATCTTTATATAAGAATCAAGAGGCTCTGCTTTCTGGGTGCCTGCCAGCCCTGCCCCTGGGGAGTCTCACTGACACCAGTGCTTGAGTGCTGCCCTCTAGGGATTTTCTGAGGAATTGGCCTGCAGCCTTATGGAGGATGCTCATCTTCCCTAGGCTAATGGGCTCCTCCAAGGCTTCCAGTGTGCAAGCAGTTCAGAAAGTAGAATTAAAAAAAAAAAAATTACTAAAGCCAAATGTGTTACCATTTTTTACTCTGTGCTTTCACAGGACGCCTCTTAATTCCTCTTCAAGGTCCCAATTCTTTTGCCCCAAGGCTGGCTTTGGCCTTACATGTCGCAGACACAATTAGTCGGTTGTTGACTCTCATTCAAGTAATAATAATAATAAATCAGAAGGGCATTGTGTTCTTTGAGGATGAACTTGATAGGCATGAAATCTCAAAAGAAGTCCTAAAGGCATGAAGCCTGGGATCCTTAGTGGGCCTCTCCCAAATCATTGGACCAAGCTGGCCTGTCATAGGCAGCACAGGAGAGACAATCTACCCAGCTTTAATTCTTTCAGTGGCTCTGGAGTTCTCTTGTAATATGCCTGTTTAGAATCCATTGTATTATAAGAAATGCCACAAAAAAGGAGCAGAGCTTCTGTTCCATTCTTAGGGTCTCAGTATTTTAAGGATTTCAGAAAATATCCCAGATAACCATAGTAACACTGTTCAGTGTAAGGCCCTTCAAACAGGTCTATATGAGTAATGGATACTTAACAGAATGCAATCAGAGTCCCAAAATTCCAAGAAAAAAACCCCACATCCTTAATTTAAACATATTTATCCAAATGAAAACTCAATTATTTGCAAATGGGTCCTTTCTGGACTTGGAAATGTGAATTTGAAATTTGCATGGTGTGGCAGACAACCCAAGGCAATTAAGTCTTTTGGCAGATATAAAGTTCTGGCAAATGTCTATTGCTGCCAAGTAGAAGTAGAGGAGACTGGGAGAACCTTCAAGTTCTTTCCCCACAACCTTGTAATAAGAATCATATGATAATTAAAACTGGATTTCACAATATTCTGATAACACCTAGACATTTATTCACAACAAGGTTCAAAAATAGTCCAGCCTGCTCTGTAGTTGGGATGTCTCATGCCTTACTCTTGGGCTCCCTGTTCAGCATTTCCCACAAAAGGCTTAACTAAAGTTGAGGCCAGCCTGTTCTGACAGGTGGTATGGCCAACTTTGTACTGGTTCAGACACTGGTTGCCCTGAAAATGGTAGAAAGTAGGACAGTTTGGAAGACAGCACAATGAGCTAGCCAGGTGTGTATACCTCATTCAGGTGAGAGTGATCATTCCTGTAGGACATTAACAACCAACCATTTGTTTTAAGCAGTACTTACTCATTCACTAACTAAAAACTTTTTTATAACATTTCCTGTGCTAATCAGTAAACCTTCTGATATAGGTTTAGGTAATTATATTTACAGTGCTAAGTTACTCTCTTAGAATATGGTGATTCTAGCTAAGATACTTTTCTGATGGTTAACCACCTCTGAAGTGTAGATCCCCCAAATGGGGTATTTTAAATGCCAGCTAATTTCTTAGTGGGTAAATTAGAGTTAACTTTTATATACAACTATTCAATCATCACAATGATCATACTGAAGTATTTTAAAGTAAAATGTTACACACACTCTCTTACTATGGAGACAGTGAAAAGGCAATATGGTAAGCTAGAGTTGAAAGTAAGAGAAACAGTCCTGATGAGCTGACTTTCTTCTTTCTCTCCAAAAAGCATGAATCTTGCCTCAGTAGGTGCTCAGCCCTTTGTGAGGACAGGCTTTCTTTGTTGGAAATTGACTTATTTTACAAGAAATAAACCTTGATTGAGATCTTTCTAAAACTTTTTGTTTTGATGACTAGAATTTCACTGGCCCAGAAATGTCCAGAACATATCAGTCAACTATATTCAGAACTTTTAGAACCTTAGAAAGAGAATTTGAGGTAAGGTCACACTCTTTTATCCAATTCTGCATATCCACACTTCTCTGTTGCTGCTGAATAGCAACTAAAAAAATAAGCCTCTAGTAGAGAAACACCTAAAGGAGAAGACCTATATTTCAAATGTGCTATCAAAATTTCATTAACAGAAAAACGGCAGGAAATAACTGGTATAAACCAGCCGTCAGGTATACTTTACCAATATAGAACAATATTCAATATAAATTTAAAAATGCACATAGTAGAAACATACCTAAAAAGGTGTGAATCTATATCCCTCAATTAAATACAGTATTGTAAACAAACATTATCTCAATAAAAAATGTTAAGACTCACATATATGTTTATACACTTATATATAGACTACCTGACTTATGGATACTTTGATACAAAGTTTAAAATTAAAGCCTGGCAACTGAAACTTTAAAATAAATTTGCAATTTACAGGGGAGAGGGGCAGAAAGTGGGAGGACAGAAATAAAACACTGACTTCAAGCCTTGAGAGTTTTGATATCCTGCTCAAGATGGTATGAGGGCATGACTGAGGACTACCCTGAAGCTCCCAAACTTGTACACTCTAAAGGGATCCCACTATCCATGCATACAAAGACAAAACAGATTAGAAAAAAAAAAAAAACAGAATTAGTGTAGATAAAGAGAAGAAAGAATATTCCAAATAAAATACCCCAAGTTATCCATCCCATCAGGTATAAATGGGTTTATCACTGGCCAAAAGGATTGGCCTCAAGCAGGGCTGCTGAGTCTTAAAATCTTGCCCCAAGTTTGACACCTTTCAGTAGGGAGCCAATAGGAAAGGGAGTAAAGGAGCCAGGGAAGTTACGGATGAAAGTAACAAAGTGAAGATAAGCTGCCATTATCAGCCTCCACGTGTCTGTCACCAACAGGTCTCTCCCAAGTGTCTCTATATGTCTTTCTTCCACATGTCTCCTCCAAGTCCCTGGTGCAAATCCAAAGTTGAGAAGCAAGGCCATTCTTTTCCACATGTGTGTCTCTGATACTGTTAAAGAATGAAAGCGCCGAGTCCAGTAACGACTGAGACCCAAGTCTGATGTAAAAGCAAAGTGAACCTTTATTAGCCAGCTCGAGCTAAGGTCCGACCCAGAGTAATCCGACTCAGCAGATACGGATACTCCTTGAGAGGGAAGGACCCCGGCTTCTTAAACTCATGTATTTATAAAAGCATTGTGGGAGGGGCTGGGTGGTCACAAGTCCCTGCTTGACAGATGCCTGGTGCAGATAACTTTTACTGGGGGGCTGGGAGGGGGTGGGTAGGAAGGGGGGAATCAAAACTTATCTTTGACTGGCCTTCTGGCCTTCACATTCCACCTATCTTTGACTAGTCTTCACATTCCTCTATAAGACCACCTGCCTTCCATGTTATATAGCTTCGCCTAGGGGCTCAGCTCTGTCCTCATTAAGTGGGGAACATGGTACCTTCCCTTTTTATGTAGATGCCTCAATAGTAATGGGGACTATGGAAACCCTGCACTCCTACCACAGACACACCAGATATGCTGCTACATATACAACCAATTTCCTTTGGAAAAACAGAAAACTTGCAGAAAGACTGGAGAAGGGAGTGACGTTGAAGCACTGTAACCCCAGCCTTCACCATGATGGCCTGTAGTCAGGGGGAACTCAAAACTCCAAGCTTCTTCCTGAGGAGTAAAGGGTTTCATCCCCACATTGGGAGCCCCTACCTTTGAAAAGCATTGGGGTTCTTGGCCATGAGGCTATAGCAAACTGAGAAAAGGCTCTAGTGCTTGGACTCAGGTGCCTCAGGACCCAGTATAGAAGCAGATGTTCGCATCCAGACTTTTAGTGAAAGAAGTTTTTCTGATTAAAAAGTGCCAGCTGAAGAGCAGGTATCTGGTTTAGCACACACTTTAGATGGCTTCCTGTGATACTCTCCAGGATGGAATGTCAGCACCAT
The DNA here is from genome assembly GCF_000260355.1 of Condylura cristata. Taxonomy (NCBI): domain Eukaryota; kingdom Metazoa; phylum Chordata; class Mammalia; order Eulipotyphla; family Talpidae; genus Condylura; species Condylura cristata. The sequence goes on along the minus strand of NW_004567108.1, from coordinate 48,496,081 downwards.
CTTGGGGCTGTCCTCTGCTTGCTCCAGCCGTAAGCATCACTTTCTTTTTTCTTAAGTATCATTTTTAAAAACGACTACTCCCCTCATTGCTTCTCCCCACTCCCACTTCCCATGCTATTTCTGCTGCCCAGGGCTACCCCTAGAACTCCTAGCTATGGTAACTAGGGGGGCTTTGTGTTTCTGGATCTCAGGGAACTATACAGTCAGGCAGCTCTTGGTTGACTATCACTCCCAGGGCAGTGTATACAGGGCAGACTGAAACACACAGCCAGTATGTGAGAAAGGCCTGTTTGCTTGTCCAGGAGTTCTATCCTGGGGCAGGCTTCAGAGATGGCAGACATCTAGGGGCTATGGAGCTGCTCACAGAGAGTGGATGAATGTGATGTCACTCATAGTGATGTACAGGAAGTATCCAAAAGACCAAAATATATTTCTCATGCATATTTGGTCTTCATCCACAGTCCTGGTCTCACAGCTCCCCTAGACATTTCTTAAAAGTTGAGTGCTAAGGTGTCTCTTGTTATGTTAAAGAAGGTAACCTTAGGTAAATATTCCTAAGAGGGGATGGTTGCCAGGAAACCAACATGAATAGAGGGTGGGGCTTTCAGTTCTACTCCTTGTTTTCCTGGGTCAGGAAAGGGGCTAGAAGTGGAGTTCAGTTTGCTCAATCCTGTGTATTGAAGCTTCATAAAAGCCCAGGAGCTTCGGAAAGCTTCCAGATTAGAGAACTACTGTATGGTATCCCCAGTTCCAGAAAGAAGTTCCTTTGTTCCTTTGTTTTCTGTTTCTCTTTAGCTGGCTACTGATTTAGATTCCTTAATATCCTTTGTAGTAAACTGGTGTAATAAACTGGTGATTGAGCAAATGGGTTTCCTGAATTAGTATTCTAGCAAATTAATCAAACCTTATAAGGAGGTTATAGAGCCTCTGGTTGATAGCCAGTTGGTCAGAAGCACAATTTATCTGGTCTGTGGGTACCTAGAACCTGAGTTGGGGGTCATTACCAGTTATTAACACCTTAGCATCACTTTTTTCTGATGAACTTTTTCTACTAATTCTTTATGGAAAGGATATCTATCAAGGCTACCTCAGTAGGGAGACGGTAGAAATAGAGGAGATGTGTCAGCTCTCTCAGGCAGTAAAGAATTGCCTGGGGGGCCTTAGAAGTGGGATTCTGGATGGTCAGGAGCCCCAAGGTACAATACTAGGACAAAGAAAAAGGTGATAGAAGAGCCCTGAATAAGGTCCTACTCACCTACCTGAGGAAGATTGGCCCTGTCTACCTGCCATCAGTTCAGCTATGTCAAAATCAAGCACACTATCTAAGATTTCACTTCTGAGGGGGATATTTTTCCAGTCTAAGTATTCACTTGACAGACCAAGATAAGTGGATTATTCACCTGGAAGAAGGCTGACTTGAGTTTTGAAAGGGTGGATGAGTAACTCTAAAAGAGGGCCCTTCACAGGAGACAGGCCTAGACAGTCTCCAAAAGAAGAAACAAAGCTGCCTCCCACCTCCTTCTGTAACATCCTGTCCTCTTCCTCTGTTTCTCAACTTCTTTTCCCATTGTTCTGACTCACAAGTGTCAGCCTCTGGAGGGACTTCCCATCTTTCACCCTTTAGCGATCTCATTGTGAGTGTTTTCTTCTCATTCTCATCTACTTAGGGCTGGGCACCCATCCAGACACGATCCACTTTTGCAAAGGCACCCCCTGAGGTGCAGCTTCCTGGCAGGCACCTTCCATAGGCAAAAATAATTTGCCTCTGAGCACTGATGCGCCAGACGGACAATCTGAGGTTTATGGTTTTCCAGCAAGGGGTTTTTCAAAGCCTTGCCAATTCCCCTTTTGCCATTGGCCAATTCCCTTTCACTGGCTCTTTCTGCCTGTCATCTGCTTTGTCAGCCAAATCCCTTTTCATTTTTTCTCAGCTTCGTCTTGGATTCTGGCCTAGTAAGGCTTGTCAAGAAGATTTCTGACGTATGAAATTTATGTCTCTTCCACCACCATTTTGAGAGGCACTGCATGTTTCCCCCCTGTGATGTTTCAGAGGAGTGCTTTCTCATATCTTAAGTAAAGCATATTTGACCAATTAGCACAAAGAATTATTTTCAAATGAGATTTTTAAATCAAAAGATATAATGAAGCAATGGAAATAAAATCCTCAGGAGAGATTTGAGGAAAGGAGAAACAAGCTAAAATTGAGAATGTCTTTGTTCAAAGCAGAAAATCTCTAGGGAAAGTCAAAACTTATACCAAAATGGCGTTGTCACTTTGGAATCAGGGTGCCTTGATTTTTGTCTAAATCCACGCATTATCCAAGTCCTTCTGAATACTCTGGGTATGTCCCAAAGTCATTTGCCTGCTTTTTAATAAGTCACTCACTAGTTCTCAGTCTGATCTCTTAGTGCTAACAAAGTATACTGCTCACAAAGAACTTGCTATATCTACCTGAATGACTAAATAAATTCAGTTCTGTTCCCATTATACTGGTGCCTAATTGGGCTTTGTTGTTTTAATATTTATTGAGGCTTGCTTGGTACCAAATATATGCATAATCTCGTTTAATTCTCATAAGAACCCTATGAGACAAGTATCATTATTGCCCCTACTGTTGGGCCCCATTTGAGGACAATACTTGAGGAAAAAAGCTGAGGAATTTTAAACCATTTGCTCAATGACACTCAGCTATTACTAAGTGAAAGAAACAGAATTTTAATATAGGTATGTCTGATGACAGAGCCCAATCTCTGAACCATTATGGTCTTACTCTCCCTCCTTTGTTGAGTGAATTTAATGTTTAAAGTACTTTGCAGTTTAGAGATAGAAATGTTTATCATCCAGTTGACCTTGGGAAATACAACTCTCAAGCCCTCTTCTATCCAGATCAGTAGGAAAACCAATCTCTCTCAGAAAAGTCCATTGAGGCAGGAGTCCATTGTGACAGTAACAGTTTCAGTTACTGGTGTTTCTAAGGAAACTGAAGGCAGCTAAAGCTCAGAGGGGATGCAGTCAAGAATGCTTCTCAATGGCAGTGTGGCTGGGTAATGCTTCTGGCCTATATATCCCTTTTCAGGCAATGTGTCCTAAGGAGGAATAGGTGATCCCTCACCTTCCACCCTTTGGAGTTCCTCTCCATCAAGAAGGTTCCACATTAACCATGGTTTGACTTACGGTGATACCTTCACACATTCAATCACAGTTATACCCAGAGGTTCCAGGCTTCCCTTCTGAAGACAGGTTCCTTTGATGCTCTCTTTCCATCAACTGATTCAATAGCTCAGGCCTTGCCTCCTGTCTGACCATCTCAAATTTGACTTAGGGGCTACCATGCTTTTCTTGTACAATAGCAACAGTTACCCACTGACCTTTAGTTCATCTCAACATATTTCAATAACTTTAAATCTGAAAGAAGAGGTGTTGGGGCTTTAATCCTTTCCCTTACAGAACATTCCCAGGTTTGCAGGCAAACTTAGAAAATTCAAGCAGTGCTTTTCAACAATGTTCAAAAACCAAACTGAACCAAACCAAACCAAACCAAACAAAACAAAACACCTCAAGCTTCACCTCATCTAGCTCTGGTCATAATTCAATTCTCAGGGACAGCAGAACTACTTTACCAACCCTTTGCTTTTGTCACTTAGCTATTTGTTATGTCTCCACCAGCAACTTGCAGGCTTGGAATTTGTGACCTCTCCACAGCACTTCTCTGAGCCCTGTAGCTGGTGTTTAAAGACTAGGATTTTAGAGCAAGCTCCCTATCTCCTTTTCTTTTTTTTTTCTTTTTAGCAATGTTGGAAGCAAGGATGAGTCCATATTGGCAAAGTTGTTTGGATTCAAGAGATGTCAAAGGTAGGATCCTGTGGGGGTTGTAATATTTTATTCTCAACCATCCTATAACCTTTCTCTACCAGGCCTCTAATCTGTAATATTATGATGGCTGAGTCATATTTTCAAGTATTTTATCTTCATCTGCATCCCCAAAGGACTCAGGGAGTATAGGCTAGAGACCTTAGGGTGAGCCTGGGAAGACTCACAGGTTTTAAAAGAAGCTGATTAGGATAGTATTTGGGGGAGATTCTCTTTCCTCCTCTGCTCTCCTTTTATCTGATCCCAATTGGCCTCAGAAGGGTAGCCAGTTCTTAGTCTTCTGGCTCAACTGCTGCTCCCTCACTGGGCAAGTAGAAGCATCATACTGGGGGAGGGAAATGTACTCTATTTCTCTATCCTCTGCATTCATCTGTTCTTCCTGCATCCACCATGACAGATTTTTGCATTGCCAAGGGAAGAATGTATGAGGATGTTCTTTCTCCTTTGGACATTATGTTATGAATTCAATAAACTGTCACAAGGAAACAAATTTCTTGTATTCTTGTATTTCTTGTACCATTTCTCAGTAACTTCTGCTATATACAGTGCTTTATTTAAAGTTCATAAAAAGAATCAAAGTTCTAACTTTTATAAAGATAGAGGTTTCTAACTTCAGCAGCATGGATCCAACCATGGAAAGAAATTTATTTCATATGGGAAAAAATAAGTAACAATACTAGCAGTGGGTATCTAAGACTCTATAAATACTTTTATTTAGTTCTGGGAGATACTTTTCCACAATTTCCAATCTCTTAAATGATAATGCTTTATTTTTACAATAAAAAAGTTATGAAAAAACAAAGTTATAGGATTGTATAAGTTGATACCAAAAGTTCCTTTTAGCTTTCCTATTCTCTGTGAACATTTGATAACACTTGTGATGCTTCTCCATATTTTTATTTCAAATACACTAATGACCTTGTTATACCTAATGTTTGTCTTAAGCTTAATTTCAGAAGCAAAATTAACAAACTTTATTTCCTTCACTTCTTTTCTGACACTGTGTCTCTGGCTAAGATTGAAGTTTTCCTAGGCAAATCCTTGGGAAAACTTAAAGTGCAATATAAGTGAAACCCAGAAAGCAGCACAATAGCACTCAGCTCTATCCAGGCAATAATATTATTGGGTTGAAGCCATACAAGTACTTGATCTGATATCATCTTAAATTTAGTAACATTTGCTCAAACACCCAGACCTTTCTAAGCACCCATGCATTCCATTAATATTTTCTCTACCTAATATTTTAATTTGTCTTCAAAATATTGTACAACAAAGTGGAGTGTTAGATTGAATATTGAACTCAGAAGCTTTAGAACCTTGAGGATCAAATTATAAAGCTAATGGAATATTTCAAAATAATGATCCCTTTTCTAAATTGTTGTTTTTACTAACAATTTAGAATGTTACATTTTAAAACATACTTGGAATTACTAAATGATTTGGGGCTGCTTTTCCAAAGGAGCTAACCCTTTTTCTGTGACCATCCAAATAGTTATTTAGTGATGAACTGTCAAGGTGAGACAACTTAGCATTAGTTGTAATGATCATAGTTAACATGGCTGTAGTATAGGTGTAGCTGTAAGCAATTTATACACAATTAACTCATTTTGTCCTTGCAACTATCTTATGAGAGGTATTTATTACCTTCATGCCACAGGAGAAGAAATTAAAATATGAGAGATAAAGGAAGTGATTCACTGTCACACACTCATCAAGTGCAGAACTGGGATTTGAACATTGGTCAGGCTGGTTCCAGAGTCTGTGTTCCTGAGCACTAAGTTTTATTGTCCCGACTTGACTGCTAAAATAGAAGAAAGGGAGTTCCGTAGACCAGTACAGTGTCAGGGCCCTGCAACACCCACCTCAGCCTCACCATTGTATCATCACCAGCAATTGCCTTAAATACTATAGCTATGCCCATATCCTAATCCCTGAACTCTGAATGTTGCCTTCTTTGGTAAAAGGGTCATTGCAGATGTAATTATGTAAGAAACTTGAAGTGAGGAGATCATCCTGGATTAGACAGGCTGACTCTAAGTCCAGGCTCTACTGTCCTCCTAAGGGAAAGGCAGAAGAGATTTGAGACAGAGGGAAGAGAACACACAGAGAAGAGGATGAGGTAACGTGAAAGAGGCAATGACTGGAGTGGGGTGGCCACAAGGAAAAGAAATGGTAACAGTCACCAGAAGCTGGAAAAGATGAAGAACAAATTTCCACCAAAGCTCCCCAGAAGACCAGTGGCCTGCTCAATTTTAGACTTCTGGCCTCCAAGACTGAAAAACTTCACTTGTTGTTTTACATCATTCATTTTGTGGTAATTTATTATTATGATCTCAGGAAATTACCACAAATACCATACAGTGGTAAAGAATTTTTAGTCTTCAAAGTACTTTGGCACACATCTCATTTGATCCATGTACCCTTGCACCTTATAATATTTTGAGGACACAGCTCCACCAAGAAATGTCTGTGGGGCCCTGTGCAAGTGCACAGCCTCTCTCTAGCTTTAATCCCTTCATATGTCACAAGTAATGACAATGTTTGCCCTGTGCTCCTAACCAAGGTGTTGTGAGGGTACAAGGGAAAGAACACTTTCTATACTAAAAAGCATCTTTGATTTCAAGATATTTTTACTTCTTATCTTTGGGTGACTGCCAAATCACTGTCTGGATGAGAATGGGGGTGCCTTAAATACACATTGGTGGAGACATGGGCATGCTACACCACCTTCTTCACTAGGCTCATCTAGTGGCTAGGCCCTCTGGAGGCAGGGAGCAGAAAGATGAGAACCACTGGGAAATTAGGACACAGGAAGGAAGGCATTTAACAAGACTGGGATCTGCCATGAGTTTAGCTATTTCATGAGCTGATGATTACTGTCCTTAGCCTGATTTCAAGAAGTTTATGAGCTGACTCAGAAAGCTCTGTTCTTTGAATGATCAGAATCAGGATCACCCTGGAAGGCATCAGTGGAACTTCCTTTTCCTGACCTATTAATCCTGGCTTTTGGGTAAGAATGGCTCTGAACAGTAGTGATAACCATTAAGGTGATGGTTTTGTGAAGTTGACATGTAGGAAACAGACTAAGGTCAGTGTGCCAGACACAGGAATTGATACAACAGAAAGAGGGCAGGGAAACTCAGTGTGTTTTTAGGGGACAGAGAAAACCAAGATGGAAGAGAAAAACATCTATTAAGGCATTCATGTAAATTCAGTTCAGAGCAATTTCTTGAATTGAAATGATTTACATCACTTGCATTCTGTCAAATTCTTATCTCCTATTTCTTTAATTCTGCTAAATCTGGTGTCATCAGAAAACAAAGCTTCACTCAGGTAATCACAATAACTTTGTAATTTTTTCACTTAGCCCCAAACTAACTTTTCCCCAAAGGCCATTTTTTTTAAAAGACAAATCTGAATGTGTATTCTTTTGTCTAAACACTTCAGTAACATGTGATGACTACTGTTAAGATAAAATCTGAAATCCTGAATAGAATTTATCTTGTTTCTGGCTGCTCCAAATCTCCCAAGTCAATCTGTGTTTGGACTCTCCTTTCCACCTTGGTTTGCTGGCTCAGGGCCTTTGCCAACTCATTCAGACACACACACACACACACACACACACACACACATGTGAATACACATGTATGTATGTGTATATGTATATATATATAAAGAAACAGAAACCTATGGAAACAGATAACTAAGTTTCACATATGTCTAACCAAGTCACTAGAAAACTTCCCTGTGCTATGACTGACCAACTTTCATTTCCTATTTGACATACAGGAAGGTCTTCCCTGACACTCCTTCCCACTTTTTATCATGTTTCTTACAACACTATTCTTTACTTTAATAGAACTTATCACAAAACATATACATATACATATGTGTATACGTGTGTGTGTGTGTGTGTTTGCTTTTTTTTTCATCACTAAATTGTTACCTTTAATAGGTGGGGCATATATACTTGTTCTCTGCAGTATAGGCAGATACACTTCAACCTAATATACTGATATTCATTTGGTCAGGAATTTGTCAGTGCTGGAGTTTGAACATTGACATTTTTTCCAGTTTATCAAGTGACTCTAGTGTACAGCCAGAGCAGAGAACCTTTTTGTCCACTGACCCTCGCCATTTCAGGAAGAAAGGAACTGAGGCTCTGGGTCTCCTATCTGCTATTAGTGGTAGAAATAAGAACTCTGGTCCTCATTGGAGTCTGGTCACATGATCGTGTCCCTTCACTTAACTTTGAGAAACTTTGTAATGAATAGAGAAAAGTTTTTTGGAGTTTTGCATCCTTATAGCATAATTAGCTTATACCTACTTGTCTAGAACTGATTTTGGCACTTTAAAGGGGAAATAATGTTATCTGCCTCGTTTTGAAGGTCATATGAGCTAATATATGTGAAGCACTTAGCATAAAGCCTGTTACAGAGTGAGAGATCAACACTGTTTGTTTTTTAAATGATACAGGAATATATGGAAATAAGGAATCAAAGTAGAAACTCTCTCTTGTTTGCCTTTTCATCTCCACTCCTCCCTTTTCTCTTTCTCTTTCTCTTCATCTTCATCTCTTTCTCCTTTTTTTTTTTTAAATACAGGTATAAATACAGAATGAAACCTACCTAAAAAGGTCTAAGACTGTTAGAGCATCAAAATACTTCTCTCTCTCTCTTTTTTTAAATCAGCACTCATTACTGTCTATCAACTTTAAATGCCACCTAGACATTTCTAGGTGGTGTAATTTCACCTTACTAAATGAAAGCATTTCATGGTGCTCAATCATTAAGCAGCTTCTTAAAACAATTCTCTTTCAGGGCTTCTCCTTCCCTTGGGCATCCTTACTTGTAACTCTGTCAAAGTGCCTATTTCCTGGAATCTGACTTCAGCAGACTTCTCAGATGTGGGTTTGCCAGACTAATCATTTCTCTAAGTCAGTATTGAAGTCCTCAGGATACCAACTGAATTTAATCCATATGGTGGCTCTGTGAGTTTCAAACAAGCCAATTATGTGAAACTTAGGCCCATGATATTTATTATTGTTATAGGCCAACCAAAAGATGAATTTTGGGGCAATTCCAAACATAGCAACTGTAGTTCTCTTAGCTCATTAAAACTAGCTGTCTTTAGCAAATCAGTAGTAGAATTCATCAGTCACTTGTGGAACTATGAACTAAGTAGAAATGCAGCAAATCAGAAAATTTCTGAGAAAGGAACTTTGAAGATTACTTCATCCAACCCCTTGAGAGTATTGCTCATTTAATATTTTGTTAATGTGACAGGAAATCTCTCTGATATTATCACTGCCCACCAAACAGTAACAAGAGGATTTGGGAAAGGAAAGTAGTTACAGATTTTGATATGTGATGGTGGTGGACACATTATGGGGAAACAAATATTGTTTGGTGACTCTGAAGGAAGACATTCAGCAAGGAAAGGGCAGACTTGGGTGACTAGCTGTCAATAAGTTAACATTCTACAAAGACATAAAAAGATGAACTAGCTGTATATATAAAACCACAGGTATAAATATCAAGAGGAGGGCCCTCTCTGGTGGAGCAACTGGTTAAAGCACAGCATTGTGAGCTAGACAAAGCCACTTCACTGCGAGTTTGATCCCCAGCCACAGAGGTAATCTATATGGCTCAGCAGACCTCTCCTGTCTCACTCTGATCCCCTCAGCAGTGTACTTCATTGATCTACCTGTTCTACTCTCCACAATGTCTCTGGTGAATCATCTCACCACCCCTGCACCTATGGCCTGAACTCCAGTTCTGTATGCATAAAAATCAAGATGATTATGCTAAGAGAAAATAACTCAGACAAAAATATTATATATATTCTGTTTATATACAATTATACAAATAGAAAGGAAGTCAGAGATTGAAAACAGACCAGCCTGTGACAGCATAGCCACCATGAAATGGCTCTTCATCTTGAAATCAACTTTGAACCCTACTTCTCCTCCCCTTGTCTTCCTCACTGACCAGTCATCTCTACCATTTAATGTTCATGACTACCTTTTTCTTTGCATTCTAATGGTCACTATTTAAACTCAGAGCTTCAAATATCTTATCTGCACATTATTTTTAGTATCCTCCAACTGGTCTTCATGCTACTATATCTCACTTATTATAGGTTATCCTCTATGTTGTTTTTGGAGTTTATTATTACATATCTTTCATTTGTTTAATTCAAAAGTTCCCCCACAGTATAAAACATTTCAAAAATGATATAAAAATTTCAAAATGTACATACAATTACAAACACCTATATGACAATCACTAATACAATTCTAGGATTTAAATTTAGGAGTCACAGGGTATGTACATTTTCTACTTGGAGAGATTTCTATTGTACATGCCCCACAATAGTCTTTTCTGTTTTCCATCCCCCACATTGTCGATATTGTTGGACTTCAAACCTTTGTGAGTCCAATGGATATGAAATAGCATTTTATCATTATTTTATTGGCACTTTCCTAATTACTAGTGAGTCTGAGAATATTTTTGTATGATTCTTGGCCATTTGGATATTTATCTTAGTCAGATTCCTGTTCATCATCTCCACCAATGTTTATTGAGTTGTTTATATTTTCCTTATTATTTCAGTAATTCTTTATATTTCTGAATACTAATTTTTATTCTGTTACCTGTAGCTCAGCTATATTCTATAAGTCTTTAGATTTTTTAGTTATGATATCTTTTGAGGGTAACTTCAAATTTTAAAATTTATCAGACTTTAGAGATTTACCAAGCTTTCTCTTTATGAATCATACTTATATCTTGCCTATGAAATCTTTGTCTATTTTCAAATATCAAGATTCTTCTATGCATTTTTAATAATTGTTTTAAAGTTCTATTTTTTACATTTGATCTTCTTATCAATTTAAAGCTCACTTTTGAAAATAGTATGAACTTGGAATGTAAATTCATGTTTCTCTATATTAAAGAGCCTTGTAATGCTACTTCAGCTAAATACGAATCACATAACCTACTGTCTCTGGGTCTTTCCTTTAGTTTCCCAAACTACATTTCTATATTTCTGTCAGTGCAGACTGTCTCAGTTATTTACTTTTGTAATATGTCTAGACTAGTTCCCTTCTTACTGTTTCCCTTCTTCAAAGTTTGCCTTGTTTGTTCTTATAACTTAAACTACCAAATGAATTTGAGATTTGTCTAGTTTCATAATATATTATGTTACTGTTTATCAGAAATTGCAATGAATTTACAGATTAATCTTGGGGAAAATGTACAGGCTTATAGCACTGAGTCCTCCTCTCATGTAATAAAGCAGATTAAATCTAAAGCATGTGTGGTTTGTAGCTGTTCAATTGTAAATAACACAAAAACATTGTGGAAATATTCTTTCAGTATTCAACAACTAATGTCCAAGTCAGAAAAAGCATTATTCACTAATTATTACACAAATTATCATTGTTTCACTTCATAACATAGATAACAATATCAACAAAACTATCAAACAGAATTCCTATTAGAGTTGCACTTGTTCATCCATTGTAACCACAGGTTGACAACAGATATAAAAGTTCTTCAAAATCAATGAAAATATTCTTTGAGCATAATTGGCTTTATCAAATTTAAAGAATACTGTATGTCTTATTTGTAAATGTGTGTTCTATACATTCTCTATATCAGTAAAATATACCATAAACACATATACTTTTCCCCCAAAAAGCTGATTATTAAACATTTACCAGCATACCACTGGCCCTAGAACACTTTTAACTGATGGTATCTACATTCCTTTATGGACAGTATTCCCACTAGAAATGCCAGGTAATTAATTCCCCTGGGAAGCAGTCCCTCAACCAATGACTGGCAGGGATTGATATATAAAAACCCAATTCTCTCACACTTCAGGTAGAATAATTCTGATGTGTTGAATGACCGTATAGGAATGTAGATAATGTCAGTTAAAAGTGTTCTAGGACCAGTGGCATGCTGATAAATGTTTAATAATCAGTGTTTTGGCGGAAAAGTGTGTTTGTGTTTATTGTATATTTTACTGATACAGAGAATGTGTATACAACTTTTCTTACTTCAAGACTTTGTTTACAAATAAGACATACATTATTCTTTAAATTTGATAAAGCCAATTATGCTCACAAGTATTTTCATTGATTTATGAAGAACTTTTATGCTATTTCTAAGATTTTCCCTGAGGAATTAAGTTTCAGTTATCCTAAGGTTGGGTTTACTTAATAAAATATTGATTGGTTTCTTTTTCTTCTTACTCCCCTATCCCTGTTGGTATCTTCTGTATGGTCTCTCTCAAATAAAAAAGTACTTGGATTTGTGTTTCAAGGTCTGATCTAGTTCTGTTCTAAACCAATGGTCTATAATTCTTAGGCTACTTCTATCACATCAGATGTATAAAAAACCATGGGAAGTAGAGAAAGGGTATATAGTGAGTGATTATTTTGGAGACAGTTGTTATGCTCTAACCCCCACCTAAGTATGTGTGTGCAACTTTTCTTACCTCAAGGCTTTGTGGGCATTTATAAATTTCCTAGGGTTGTTGTAATAAACTACCACAAATCAGTGGCTTAAAACAATAGACTTATTCTTTACAGCTCTGGAAGCTGGAAATCTAATGTCAAAGTGTTAGCAGAGTTGGTTCATTCTGCGGACTTTGCAGTAGAATCTGTCCCAGACTCCTCTGAATTTCTGATGTTGGCTAGCAATTCGTGCATTCTTTGGCTTATCAATGGCTCAGTCTAATTTCTTCCTCTGTTTTCCTTATGTCTTCTTTGTGTTTTCACATGACATGCTTCTTCCTGGGTATCTCTCTCCATCTTATAAGGACATCATTTATATTGGTTATACCAGTATGACTTCATCTTAACTAGTTGCATCTGCAACAATCTGTTTCTAAGTAATTTCTGAAGTACTGGGAGATTTGACTTTAGCATATCTTTTTTGTGGGGGGGCACATGTTCAGAACCCATAGCAAGATTTTTTTCTTGAGACCTCTTGGAGAGCCTGTACCTGAAAGGCACATAGGACTTTAGGTGCCTCACACTCAGTTGGAGTGGTGGACAGACAGTCACAATAGATCAGACTTGCATTCACTGAAAGTTTATATGAGTATATCCATTGGAATAGCCAATGAGTTAAGTACTAGCTCAGGTTCTGTCCAAAATGTTTATCAATATGGCTGAAGAGACATGGCAGTGAGAAGTTAAAAGTGAATGTTGCAGTCCTGAGGGCTCAGGTAGGAATTAAAAATAACTACAGAGTAGAGATCTATCTGCCTGGGAGATGTATCTCAAGAAAACACAGGGAGACATCTCCAGAAATGTGACTCTCTAAGGAACCCATGAAAATGTTCCATTGGGGAAAGTCAGTTTTAACTATCTCCTGAACTTAAAAGTTCAATGCTACCTGCCTAAATAAGACTTGCCCTCTCCTTATACTTCTTTCTCCCACATCCCTTCCAAGCTTTGGTATACCACACACAACAGCTAGTAAATAGGGAGAAGGTGGGAGCACAGAGAGCTAAAGTCAATCATGATCATATTGTCAGATGCAGGTGGTCACTAGAATATGAGTGGAGAGAAGTCCCACTTTCCAAAGAATTCTAAAGGCTTTGAACTGTATCTTAGATTGTGCATTTTGATTTCCTAATAGAAACTCTCTCAAATGTCTTTAAAATTATCCTAAGCCCAGCAAAACATAAGTTCTTTAGAAAAGATAGAAATCATTTACATTACTTCATATATATCAGTTATTAAACACTAAATTCTTTTTATCTCAAGTTCTTTTATAGGACACTGTTAGAAATCTATTCACAAATCCTTAAACATTATATATAAATTGCAATTTTGTGAAAACAGGATTATAGCTAATGCAGTACTGTCTCAGGATTCACATATTACTTATCAGGACAAGAGTTAATAAAAGCAGATCTTTTGTAGGCAATTATCTAGGCTCTTCTCAGACCACAGCAAACAGCTGATCAGACTTGAAAATGTAGGTAATTACATTTTCTAAAAATGAATGCGAGTTATTCATCAGGTATAATTCACTGAAATGTCATAAGTGGATTTTCTTTTGTAGTTACCTGTGGGATTGGGGAAGGAGGTAAAGTGGTGGAGGGTATGATTTAATTGTATCTGTAGAGTCAACTGAACAGGGCATTTTCAGTTGGCTTAAGAAGTAAAAATAATTTTTTATAATAAATACAACACTTTCATGACTAGTATGGCTTACTATAAGTTGTATTCTTTTGACTGTGGGCATGACTAAATGCATTTGGAACTAGTCATATCATCATTAAAACCAGCCATTCAGAAACAAACAAAAAAAATATCTAGTTCCTAAGAATGAACAGGCAATGAAATTATGATTTCAGATATTATATCTTTCATGAGCAGGAGAACAGTACCCTACAAATACATTTCGAAGTATCATTGGCAGGGAATAATAAAGTTGTATCTGGCTACCTTCCATTGGTTGAACAATCAGCACACCACTTATATATTGTCCTCATTTCCTGCTACTCCTTAAATTTCTCTGAATCATATAGCATTAGTTACTTCTTTAACCAACACCTCTGTTAACACTTCTGGGTTTTGCACAGGCTGATTTTCCAACTTGTAATGTCCTTCCCATTTCTTCCTCTTTTCTACCTGGCATCATCTCAAATATGACCATCTATATGACACATTCCTTTAACCAGTTCTGTCCCAGGCGTATTTAGATGCATACTCCTACACAATAGAACTCCCCTCAGGATTTTAATTGTTGATCTCATGTGTACCTACCTTCTACCCTCAACTGTCTGATATATCCTAGGTGCTTAGCATAATGCCTCCAACATAGTAGGTACTTAGTAGATAACTACAATGGTGAGTGGTAGAGTAGAGACTAGGTTAGGAGCCAACTTCCAGGATTCTTCTGTGAAAGACCCAAGTTTTTGAAGACAAGTAAAAAACTTCTGGAAAGTATAAAGTGGCCCACATGTCAGGAAAAACAGGACTGGTTAGTAAAGAACAACACAAGGTAGAACTTCTCATAGACCAAGTGAGCAATACATGCTCAGAAGTGCCATTTTTGTTTTTCACTGGGTTTTTCCTACCATGAAGTACTCAGAGAGTGCCATCATTTTTGTTTTAGGGTCCCTGCAGTTTGAGTGTTAGAAAGAGCTAGCATTTTGTAATTACTACCAAGATTTTTATTGACTTTAACCTGAGTATGTGTGGAGTGAAATGACTAGATGCCCAAATGTTTCCCCTAGTTCCTAAAGGAAATCTCAAGTCAACATAATCAAATGAGAGAAAATGCAAATTAATGTGTAAGATGTGTTGGGTACTGTCCTTAGTGCATTGTTTGACTCAGGAAAGAGTTCTGAGAGCCATGAAGAAGCAACACACAACAGAAGACGAAGAAAGATATGAAAATCTACACTCATGCACATAAAATTCGTATCAACATTTCATCACTGACTCTCATGTGTAGGTGCTACTTTTTTGACTCTCTTCTTCTGTAAATGATCCTGCTCATGCTTATAATAAAATACAGCAATAATACAATTTGATAAAAGATGGATGGAAGTATTTTTAAAAGTAACCATACAAAGTATGTGTATGTTGCATGACAGGGCATTTTTCTCTCGAAAAGGGGCTAAATTTATCTGCATAAAACTTGACCTTGTTTACTGCTTTATTGGGAATTTACTGAAAAATTTTTGTCTTACACTAAGACTTTCAGATTTAAAGTCTAGCTTTGGATGCTGGACACTGGACATTAACAAGTGGCTCACTGTTGGGCTTACCTGAAGGTGAATGAACTACTTTCCATAGAGGGAATTCTAATTCCTGAGAAGTTCACTGAGTTGAATTTTAAACAGAAACTCTTGGTCTTCAGTTTAGGTTTTGACACAAAACAAAGAAAAGTCAATTTGGGATCTAAAAGTCTAGTGGTGAAGATCCGTAAAAGAGAGTCAGTTTCTTCTTATTGTAATGGAACAGAAAGTCTCAAATCATCATCTGGCTTAAATCATTTTCTGGGCCTTCCTTTTTGCTTGTTATTAATTACTTTTTGCTTGTTATTCCATCATAAATCTCACTCATCTCCACATACCTTACCCTTCTCCAGCTGTGTACTGCAATCTAAAGACACTTAACAATATTTTTCTTGTTTCCTTTAAGGCCTTTGTTGGTGGAAGTCAGAAAAAACTTGTTATATACATAAGCTTTATAACAAACACCTTCATTGTCACCACCAACTTTATAATTATAATAAATGAGAACATCTTAATAGTTTCTACCACTTAGTAATTATTTACTATGTTCCTGGCACTAACTGAAGAATTTCTTACACATTATCTCATTTGATAGTTACCGTAACTCTATGAAGTAGGTACTATTGTATTATTGTTTTACAATAGAGAGCTGGGACTTAGGAAGCTTAGGTGAAATGACATGTTCCATATCTCAGAGAGAGGAAATAGCAGAGCCATTCAGGACTCTGACTTCAAGCCCATGCTTTTTTCCATAGCATCATATATGTGGACATGGTACATCATAACTTACAGCTTTTTACTTTGGGAATTCTTGGTGAATCCCCTTAATATTAGACCTAATTTTGTGGCTATCCAGAAGCACATTATACAAACTAATTATACAGTTGTATACTGTATACAATGATAAATTTGTTTTTTTAAAAAACAAGCCATTCAAAATAAAATAAACAGCAGGTCTTTTCCTTCCTTAAGTGTGACTTGTTTAGAGAGCTGAATCTTATAATTTTTATTTTATATATTTTGTTCTTCAGTTAACTTTATTTAAAATTGTATTTTTTTTAAATTGAAGTAATGTTCATCTGTAACACTGTATATGATTTAGAGATATAGTTTCACACTTTTTCAGATGTCTGCTACCACACCACACTCACTATCAAACCCACCAACTCCATAATCCCCTACCATGGTCCATTAGCTAGGTTTTTAGAAAATCTTTATTTAGAAGCACTAAATTGAATAGAGAAAAATCAATGTGACCTTAAGTATAGATTGGCCCAGATTGATATTTAATTTTATTCTAGCCCCATTTTTTGAACAACCCTTAGTAACCAAATTATTAGTAATACTCTTTTTGATAATAAAGAATAAATTATGAATTCCCATACTCTTTGGAATTGACTTTACAGAAGGAGCCTTCATTTGGTACAACATCAATCTGAATTCATTTATATGAACAAAGAAAAAAACCCATGAAGTATGCACATATTTAACAAAAATGCATATTACTTATTATATTGAACAAAACAAAAAAAACAAAATGAAAAACAAAACCCAGAATACTCAGAGTTAAAATAAGTAAGATCTAAATCAAAGGGGAGATAGGCTATGTTTATGGGTTGGTAAATTCAATATGTTCAGTGATTAATGGTCTGTAACAGAGTTTTAAGAGGTTCAGAATATGTCACCCCAAAATATGCCACTCTGGCATAAGGGTTATTTTGAGCTGAATGCAATTAGAAAACAGGCACATGAGAGGCAAAGTTCTCTACTCTCTCAGTATCTGCCTGAAAGCAAAGCATAATTCCCTTGTGAAGGTAACTTCCTCTCCACCTTCCCTTGAGGAAGAATAGTATCTTTATCCTACAGAGAGAAGATGGCACAGAGAAAGACTCTACGCAAACAAATGGTACTAATCAGCCTTTACCATTCATTAGTTTTCCCAAATATTTACTGTCTTATAGATTGCCACCTCTAAAAATATAATTCCATTTTCCTTTATCTTGTCACATCTCTAAAAATTGACTGTCCTTTGTTAAAATGCTAAGACCCAGGTTCTACCTCTTTAAGTTACTTATGACTGAGTTTCTTCCACATTTATGCTGAACATGTTAGTAAACTTTTGCTTGTTTTCTCTTCTTAATCTCTCTTTTTTTAGTCTAATTTTCAGATACCCATTACAGAACCTAGTGAGATAAGAGGAAAAAAGTTTTCCTTTGCTTTAGGGTCAAAGAACTGACTTATGGGCCAAATTGAACATAGTCTCTGATTTGAAAAATAACATTTTACTGGAACACCATCATGTATATTGATTTACCTATTGCCAATGATGGGATTTTTTCCCTTTAAACTCTGAAATACATAGTTTCCCCAAGTTTCTGACTCATAGATTGAGAATGGCCTCCATCAAAATCCATCAGATTTTTAGGTGTGTGGTCTTGACAAGCAGATTCTAAAATTTGCAAGGAAAAGGTAAGGAACAGAATAGTTGACAATCTTGAAAAATGACACTTAGGATTGTTACCACTTAATTTTAAGGTTAACTTGGATTGGCTAGGGTTTTGCTATCCACTTGGTGTTTTTCTAAACTTTGAATTTCCTCCTTCTTGGTCCTCGTCTTTGGGAGTCATTGTTTGTAAGGGACTATTTCTCCTGTTTGTACAGGGAGAGGAGTTAGATCTTTAGTCTACAGTTCCTGTGAATAATTCCATTTTGATGAAAGGCTGAGTAACAACTTTTCCTAATACAATTCAACACCTTCAAGGTTTATATATGATTGTTTGGGGGAAATTATTTGTGGATCAAGCAGTCCCTCACTTGCATCTCCCATCCTTTGTTTTTTTCTACTTTGACCTTCTGTACTAGAATCATGTATGAACACACTTCTTTCCTTCTATGGCTTGAGACTGTGCAAAGACAAGGTTCCCAATTCCCCCACCCCATTCCTTTTACACCCATTCCTTCATCACTCATGACTACTAAATTAGTTCCCCTGAAGGCAAAATGGTCAGTTCCCTGACGGATGTTTTAATTTTCTATTATCAAAGATCTCTTATAAAAGCTATGAAAACCAAAAGCAGTATAATCAAGGAAAATATAAAACCCACACTTGCCTGATAAATAAAGCTTAATTTTTGACCTGATATTACCAAAATTATCTATAAGAAACCCAACTTTTGTTTTGGTCTTATGCTTTGTCTCTGATCTGCACCATCTCAATAATTTTTATGTACTTAGAAAGTGATCTATCTAACTCTTCCTGCACATTTCTTGGTTGTCTTCTCAGTCCAAGGATTACAACCCTATGCCTTCAAAAACAAGTCTTTTCATGGTTTAGACTCCTAAATCTTCTAGGGGTTCCCCACTAAAGGTCTGTTTGGAGGACAAACCTAGTTCACAAATGACTTGTACAGTAGTGGTTGATATTCTCCATTCCCACTAATTGTATAGTATCTAAATATGGCATAGTAGTGAAAATCACACTGTCTGGTTTTAGCTAACTCTACCTTCACTAGCTCCTATAACTTAGGAAAGCTACTTTACCTCTCTGTGCCTCAATTTCCTCATCAGTAAAGTGAGGATAATCATGCACACTACATGGACATACCTTTCGAGGTTATGCTAGGTCTCCTTTAGGATAACAAAACGTAGTTAAGAATCATGAAATATTTGCCACTGTTTCGATTATCATTCATTCTTCCTCAGCCTAGATGATTATTTCTGCCTAGGGGAGGCGACAATACCATATATCTATGGAGAGAGGAATGTCCCAAGAAGAAGTAATAATCTTAATTATTAGACAGCAATGAGGAGGAGAAAACAGTATGGTCACATTCTGGAGATCTCCTCTCCAGAAATGGGCAGGTGTTTTAGAGGAATGCTCTCCAGTACTCTCTGGGCCAACATCTAACTAAAGTCTCCATAAAGTGGAAAATGAGTACATTTTTTTCTTCCCTTCCCTGCCTCCTCCACCTACCCAGAGACAGGAAGCAAAGCCCTTTCTATATTTGAATACTACAGACTTAGTAACTGCAGATTTTCTTTCTCCTGGTGATTGTTATCATTCTTTTTAACCAAATTTTTGATATACTCTAGATTCTCTTCAAATCCTTTTCTTCTGCACTATGAACCACAGCTAGATGTGACACTCTACTAATTGTCTGGCTTATGGTAATTATGAGAAGAAAATTATTATTGCTCTGCACTACTCTCTTAAAATCCCTCTTTATGCTCACTCTAGCCACAATGACTATTACACTTTAACTTGATTTTATGAGCTTGCAACTGTGTTTTTTATATAAATAAGCACATGGCCAGCATATTAGTTCATCTGAAAAAAAGTCCCTCACCATTACAAAGGCTGTTTTCCTATCTTTTCATATTTTACTGCATTCTAATGGACTTATAAGCCATTGACAAAAGGAATTCTCTATTCTAAGAATGAACATGACAGGTCATAAACAGCATTCTGCAGTATTTTCTCTAGTGTTGTGCATACATATCTTACTGATTTAGAAATTATTCAAGTTTCCAAAAAAGGAAATGATTTTAAAGAAGGATAGTTAAAACATTTTAATTCACTAGTATTTCTATTTGGGTAAATGTTAAAAACAGAAGTTTCAAAAACCTAAAAGTTATGAAGGTGGAGATAGAAAAAAATAAATCATAGGAGGGAGAGGGGAAACACAAGGTCATGCAGGCTAATCAAGTGACAAGATATTAGGTTAGCTATAACTATGAAAGGTAACCTAATGGAGAAAAGGGCCTGATAATATGGTTGTTGAATGCAGTGATCTCCTTAACTCTGCTAAGAGTGCTATATAAGGGCCCTTCCTGGTGTCGCAATGGGTTAAAGCACAGCATTATGAAGATGTCCACAGCCATTGCAGCACTGACTTCAATCCCCAGCCAGGGAGCTGACACATATGGCACAGCAGACCTCTCCTAATCTGCCTGCAGCTCCCCTCAGCAGTGTACTTCCTCAGTTGTCCTGTTCTACTCCCCACTCTGGCCTGGTGAATCCTCTCACTGCCCCTGCACCTCTGGCCTGTATCCCAGCTCTGTATAAATAAATAATCTTAAAAAAAAAAAAGAGTGCTATATAAAGAGGAAACATTTACTTTCTCTTACAGAAAAACTTAATATAAGCTATTCGTATATGAAAACATATGCCCAATATGTTATGTCTACATTGTCTCAAAAACAATATAGACATAAAATATTAGCATTATTTTTTCTTCTACCACCTTGGCATGAAAAAATTTATTTTGTTATATTTGAGGTTTCACTGTTTAAGGATCAATTTAGGCTAACAAGCATCATTATTGATACACAAACAAGAGAATCTTCATAGTACCTATTAGTCAAGATTGGCTAATAAGCCTTATAACAAATAACCACACTCTCTCAGAGGCTTTATAAAAAATTCATTTCTCATATACACCATATCTAGTGCAAATCTCTTCAAGGGGGTGAGGTGGGGTGGGGAAGGAGACTCACCTCTACATGCTCATTCAGCTCATTACATCTGGAGGGTCTGATATCTTCTAGTACACAGGGTCCTCCTGAATCCTCTGCATCTGGCTTACAGAGCAGAAAGGAGGGAGAAAGAGTCAAAGATGGAATCTGATAGTGAAACACATTTGCTTTCACCCACATTCTTTTGGCCTAACTACAAGAGAAACTTTGTGTCCAGAAAGAAGAGGAGACAGGTTAGGTGAACATCTAGCAAGTCTGAAATGTAAAGGTCCCATCACAGCAGCAGGCAAACTGAATATTACCCCTGGTTATGTCCTTTTGGTTTTAATATCATATGCTTAAAAAATTCCAAGCAGTTAAAAAACTTGACTATGGGAAGATTATATATGAAAAATTGTTCATATTTTTGGGTTCTGTCAGCGAATCAGAAGACAAAACAGATTTGCCTGCATTTGGCCTGCATTTCTATTTACCATTAATTGGCCAGAATGAAGTATTATTGCCTTAGCCAGGGACCAACTCTTCCGGCCCACTTTACTTACTTATCTGTCTGCTCCCCTGAAGGGCTTATACTCACATTCTCTGGTCTGCAATGAAGGGATGGTTAATTTTGGGTGTTTTATTGGAAAACTCTTATTAGGAACTTTCTTCTTTCTCTGATCACATTAACTCTATTATGGCCCTTTCACACTAAGAGCCTGTCTTTGTCTTTATGTGGACTGACGGGAAGGGATTGGTGGTTCTCTAGACAGCTAAGCTAGCCACTTACTGTCAACAGCAGCAAGCAGGCCCCTATTTTAGAGCATGTACCCCAGTTATTTGGGGCCTCTGGCTGCCCGTTGGGGGCACACTTGTAATGGTGCTCTGCCAGGAGCTCCAGATTGCACCGACCCTTCATCTGAAGCTTGTTTTTAATCCCAGCACATTTTGCTGGCAGTGCCTGCCCTCTGCAACTCTGGCATGAACAGAGAGACCAGGAGGTTGTGGGTTTGGGTTTTAGGCTGGTACTGTGAAAAGGTACAGATAGTGTGGTAGTTAGGCTGTCCAAATGTTTGCCAAGCACAGACGGAAAGGGATTGGTGCTTCTCAGGATGGCAAAGCTAGCCAGATGCTTTCAGTTCAATGTCCATCAAGTGAGCTATCTCTGGGAGTTTAGAACTCATCCAATGGGTGAATTTTAAAGATCCTATAACTGCTTTGTTCCTTTAGAGGATGCTCTCTATAAATATCTAAAAATAGAGTGTTAGAAGTTGGTATATCATTCTAACAAGAAGGAAACCGATCATTAAACTTAAAATTGAAAAGTCTGTTAACAATGAAAACACCTTTTAACATTTTAGGGAGGTGAAAAAATAGACACACCTGTGGCCAATTAATACTTACAGAATGAAAGTACAATATCATATTAGCAGTTTTTTTTTTTCGTGTAGATTTTTTTTTTTTTAAAAAAAAATCACCTGAGGGTATTTCCAGATGGTTTCACTCATAGCAGCAGTATAAAGGACCAGGTGAGAAAATAATAATAATGAACAGCTATATACCAGAGACATTTTATGGGCGTGGAGTGAGGAATGGGATCAAAAACGGTGGGAGGAGGGAAGTGCACCAGACGTTGGTGATGGTACAAGGGTGATTTGGTGATGGGAAGCCCACGGGGATTACAACTGAGATGGAAAACGCACAAAATGATATAAAAATAAACTATTATATTATTTTAAAAAAATCACCTGAGGGTATTTCAATGTCTCTGGTAAAATTGCTTAAACATAAAATAGCAGTCTTTCTACAACTTTTTTCCGTTCACATGTCTGGATTTATATACAAGTTACATAAATTCTGTGAAGAAAAGTTTTCAGGGGAGTTTTTAAAAAGTGATCCATAGAAAACTGACTGTTTTCTTTCATTGATTTGCAAGTGGGGAACAAACTACTAATGCAATGTGCAGATGAGACACCCCTGGATGTCAGGAAATATTAAGGAACAGCAGAACTACAAATCCTGATACAGGCACAGGAAAAACTAATATAGCTTTCTCGTGAGAGGAAATATGAGTGTAAAATAATGATCCCTTGTCAGAAATGAGGAACTGAAGTACCGATGGATTGATCGATTTGCCCAAAGTTCATAAGCTAAATTGGGGATGCAGGATTTCAAGTTCAAGTCCCCCAAGCACCCATGTTGAGAAAAACAAGGAATAAACATAGAGATAGAGCACTCTGAGGGAGATCCAGGTTGAAAGGAAACGGTCAGGGAGTTTAGGTTTTAAATATGGTTCACTGACTAAGTGACAGAGGAGGGTTTCAAAAGGCCCACGGCAAAGTGTACTGACAAGGCAGCCTGCTCCCCCTCCTGTTCACAGAGATTGAGTACAGAGTGGGGGCTTAACCAGGTGCACTTTGGTACCAGAAAGATACAAGCTGGACAGATTCCAATAGTCATAAAAACAATAAAGGGAACAGAGATTTATTTATTGGAAAGATACACAAATCTAAGCACCACTAGCTTGCTTGAATGGGGCAGAAGACACCATGGATGGCCACTCTTTGAAGTATGCAGAGCACTTAGGGAGTGATCAGTTTGTAGTGGGGTATATACTGTGGAGTTGGAAGTGATGAAATGTGGATAAGAAAACTCTAAGCTGATTGCAAAAATTGCTTTTTTGGAAAATGTACAGGGTAACTCCTTCAATCACTGGTATTTTTCATTTTCCCTGGTTTATTACTTTCACAGGAGTTCCCATGTCCCCAAGAAAGGACACCCTTTTCCTACGCAGTCAGCAGCTGTAGCACATGGGACCGGCTGCCTTGGCACTGGAGGATGCTGCTCCCAGAAGTCTGGGGACAGGAAAGTCCAACGGGCTGGATGAAGTGACTCATGTGCTTTTCCACCCTTGGTCACTTCTATGAGTCATAGTCGTCTATCAGTTCAAAATAAGGAAAAATAACATCAAAAGTCTTTCCAAGATGTTGTTAAATCAAATATTTTACAAAAAAGGGAAATCCCCTCTCAGATGATCCTTATGGAAAATGTTGATTTAATCTTTTCATTTTGTTGTCATATTTTTGATTTTCAACATTCAGGAGGTAGAGGGAAAGGGAGGCTTTGCAAGCAAGACAGAAAACACAAAGGTAGCTCAGCCACTGCTGCCCGGGGCAGGGATCCAAGCTGCTCATCTGAAACAAGAAAGGACAAAATGGTCCAGTTCTTTTCTAATAAGGAAGAACTTTTCATTATAGTTAGGAGAAGTTATATAGAGGAGATTTGACATCTGAGTATTTCTTAGCTCTGTGTTTGAAAGCACACAAGACCATGTCTAGATGACAAAGTGTAGAGAATAAGGTGATGGGTGAATTAAGAATGACATAAGATGGATCTGAATTTGAATCCTGGATCTGTCACTTACTAGCTATATGGTCTTGAACAGGATTCTGGACTTCTCTGAAACTTAGCTTTCATATCTATAAAATAACAATTACAATAAAATAATAGTCATGATGATCAACACGTGTACCATTGACTGAGCTTATCTTCTGTTCTAGGGACTGTACGCATATATGTATTCTCATCAACCTTAGATACAGCTACTACTATTGTCTCCATTTACAGGTGTAGATCCTGAGGCCCAGAATATTTAAGGTACCTACCCAGGGTCATGGAAGTAGAAAGTGGTATAGGGAACAGAGTATCTGTCCCCTCATGTTCTGAAGATTATTAGAGGTAAGCAGCTAAAGATATTAGTTTTCAGTAAATATACAAATGTGCAACCACTTATGTTTTTAAAACTATGATAAAGAACGGAGAAATTCCTTTCCAATTGCCTCAACTGTCTTTCATTTTAAATACATGAGTCTTTCTATTGTTAACATATGCAAGAGCAATCTACAGTTTACCTGATTTTTTAAACTCAAAATTATCTAAATAATCTCATGGAGATTATTTGTGAAACAGCTATGGATAAAATCTGATATGAGATTAGTACACATGCCCCACATGTATTTAAAAAATGCTCTGTCGTTCCAATTAACCAAAATAAACATGCAGAAATTATTGGAAATTTACTTGTAGTGAACATGTTTACAAACTCAGAAGCATACTTCAGAGTGAAATATAATGTTTCCTCTCACATACCCCCCCTCCCACACACACACAAAGACCCCTCTTTAATGTGATGCTTAAGACCATCATTAAAGAAGATGCTGAACAAAGTTTCTCATCCAGCAGTATTGCTAATTCATCTTGGTTGGTGTGCTAGTCTCTTTTGCTACCATAAAATACCATAGGCTAGTTGGCTCAAAGAACAAAACCTTATTTTCCAACAGATCGGGAGGCTGGAAAGTCCAAGATTAAGGTTCTTTCAGGGTTTGGTTTCTGAGGAGAGCTCCCTCCCTGGTCTGTATATAGCTGCCTTGTATGTATCCTTGTGGCCTTTCCTTGGTCCATGTGGAGGAGACAAAGAGGTAGTTCTCTCTTCCTCTTTTTATAAATCCACCAATCATTAGGATTAGGACCCCAACCTTAATATTCTATTTTATTTTAATGGAATAATGTTAATATAAAACTGTTATTTTATAGCTATGAGAGCTAAATTTTCAGAATGCTCCAGGATCCTCCTAAAAAGTTCTAATTCTACTATAGTCACATTAGGATTTAAGGCTTCAACGTAGAAATTTTATGAGGATGTCACAATTCAGCCCATAACAGTTAGGTAGTCTGGACTGAGTTTTTCCCTGGTGCTCATGTGGCTTAGAGATTCATTCACGATTCATTCAGATTCCCTGTGTATCTAGACCATACTTGTCAAAGGGCTGTGAATCAAATGTTTGTATTGCCTATGAAAAGATTAAATGTCATAGATAAGATCTCTTGGTAAAGCAGAGAGCAAAGAATCTTGGAATAAAGGGTGGGGGTGCTTTCTAAAAATGTCTTGGTGGCTATTGTGCTCCTAATATTGAGACATTTAGAACATAAACAAGGACCTAAAAGTAAAAGTTAGATCTGGAAAGGAAAGAGCCCATTCTGCAGAAGGAACATGTTCTTTCCAAACGGTTTGCATAATTTCCTATGTTGCTTTCATGTTACAGAAAACAAACACTTAGTATTTTGAATGACTATGGACACAAAATTTCCATATAATCTTTGAAATCTCATGGGGGCTGGATTAGCTAATTTAAGAGGGTTTATTAACTTTCCTTCCATGTGTCATTTAAAACACTGGAAAATATGAATGTGTTATTTTCTAGCTTTCAGACTTTATTACTGCCTCCTCCAGGCTACAAACATACTCAAATGATGGTGGTATCTTTGTGTGCAGGTAGAGAATGAGGCAGTGGGAAGATGAAAAAGGGTGCATAAAAAAATTATGCTTTTCCAATAATAAGAGCCCAGGTAATAAGAGCAGTTTCTGGTGTTCAAAATAGGATGTATTTATAAGGCTATTGTTTGTGATACCTTTTTTTCAGAAAAAAAGTTGAGATCTACCCTTTAAGAAACCACGATTAGAGACAATATTGGTTCTTCCCATATGGTAGAAAAGTTTTATTCTTCCATTGATTTGTCACTTGAGAGTGGAAGGGCGAAAGGATGCAGAGGGCATGCACAAGAGTCTTGTTTCCAATGAGGGAGTGGAAGGCAGAGAAAAAGCCAGAAAAATGACCTTTGTGACCCAGGAGGTATCCAAATAGATGGAGAGAACTCTGAGGGCAAAGGCGGCTTTGGTTTCCACTCCTTTAGGATTCCAGAAAGAAGCCACCTACTCAACTAGTCTGCAGGATACAGCAAGCTGGCAGAGAAGGTTCTGCCATGTGACAGAAAAAGGCTGAGTCGGTCCTCGTAGTATAGTCCAGGCTAGACATGGATGGAAGATGCAAAGGAGTTGAGTCTGAGCCAGTCTCAGGGCCCTGAGCACCCTGAGAGGAGACCAGCTCACCAGTTCACTAGCCACAGACTGCTCCCTTTCCCACAAGTGCACAGGGAGCCTGTGCCAGAAACCAAAGCACCCAAGGATGTCTAACATTATGCTCTGTGTCACTTTTTCATCTCCAGGTCATGTGAACAAATAGCCCCCCCTCTCCTTCCTCCTCCCCATTTACTACCCTGCAGAGGAAAGAAGGGAGAGTGAGAACAGGAAGGAAGGAAGGAAGGAAGGAAGGAAGGGAAGAAGTCTTCTGGGAGACTGAGAATTTGTATCTAAGAGTGGCCATGTTTACTTCAAGGCACTGTTCAAAGCATAGATCTCTAATCAGAATCATATGTTTAAATCCCTATATATATACAAACTCAGAA
>NW_004567108.1:48429913-48468582 GCF_000260355.1 Condylura cristata | reverse complement strand
ATATATATATATATATATATATATATGTATACACACACATATATATTTGGCAACCATATTAGACATTTCAGCACTGAATTTCCTACTTCTCATTGGATCCTGATGTTACAGTCAAACCAAAGCTCCTGACCTGTGCTCTTTTGAATACTGCAGTCTCTCACCTTCTGAAGTAAGATTTGTAAATGTAGTATAAGGCGACTTCATCACCACCATTACCAACACTACCAGTACTCACAGCCAGCATGTGCTAAGCATACCAAACGTGCACTATTCTCTGCTGAAAGCTTTGCATGATTGTATTAGTCAACTTTGCAGCAACCCTATGAGATGTTACTAACAGTATTCCCATTATAAAGACAAGGGAACAGGCTCACAGATAACATAAGCAAGCCAGGTATAAGTAGTTCAAGCTATTTTCAAGCCTCTTTTGGAAATAATACTTTTAGAAAATTTTCAATACTTATGAAATTCAATTTATGAGGCTTTCTATTCTCTGGGGACCATGTTTTTGTGACCCACAGTTAATGGGAAAGATATAGATAAAACCTGCTTACTTCACTTTTCCAAGCTATTTCACTAAGGTCTTGCATAGCAATATGGTGTTTAATGTACTCATTGGAGGGAAAATGAAATGGCTCATTAAAGTCAACATGTATTGAGTGTTTACCACATGTACTAAGCCAGTATATGTTTCCTATACTAACAACAATAACACTGTAAGGTATAAACTATTCTTATACCCATTTTACAGATCAGAAAATCAAGCCCAAGTTAACATAACTTCGTCCAAGGTTACATCAATTATTCCAAGGCCACCAATTACATGTCATTTGTACACAGCAATCATGCCTAGTCACTCATTGCGAATAGAAGTTCCTTTTAAAGTTTATCTCTACTTAAGAAAGACTCATATACTTTTACTGGAGCTTATTCACATTGAATAACCATATACATTTATGTGTTCAAATTTTGTGCTTTTTGTTTACATAATTTTGTGCTTTTTTCCATCTCAGTTGTAATCACCGTGAGCTTCTGATCATCAAATCACACGTGTGCCATTACCATAGTCCAGTGCACTTCCCTCACCCCCATTTTTGTCATTTAACTGTGTAAAATCTAGAACTATTATTTCATTGTATGAATCTTTTTTCTTTCTAATGACACTGCTAGTTTCTTAGAAATGCAATTATTACATATAAGATCCTATGAAGCAGACATTTAATAAAAGCATATTGGATGGATATAGGAACTTGAACTGTCTCAAAGGAATGGCCCTAAATTTGATCTGATTCAGAAGAAAGTGCATCTCAAAGGAATGTTTATTGTTTTGCCATTTCCTCCTAGTGGAAAGTACCAACCAGTTATCAATTAATAGTATCAACTGTCTGTCTAATGCTTAACAGGGGGTGACTTCTCAAATGAGCTCAACAGAATATTATGAAACTGGCTGGATTATGGCTTTATTTTACCCTTTTCTCTAGTCCCAGACCAAGCACTTAACTTCTGCAATACCACATATGGGAAATATATTCTGTTGTCAGTCTTATCTGAGTTAACAAGTCTGTGTTCCATGTTTCAGAAGTGAAGAATGCTGACATAAGTGGCACTGGGTTCATGGCTTATGAGTTTGATGCATTTGAGGGTCTTTGGGCAAAAATTGATTATACAAACACAAAAGGAAGCATTATTAGCTCCATCATATTGACACTCTTGTATTTGTATCAGGTTAGGGGAGTATAAGATAAGGGTAGGACTTGGGCAATTCACAAGACTTATTAGTAGTGTGAGCCTCCTTGCTGGGTAAACAATTGTAAAATCCCAATGTTGAGTCTTGTTAACATTTTACAGATTTTTTTGTCTCTTCTAAGCAAGCTACAAAGCAAGAATGAATTCACACAGACTCCTTAGAGGTCAGTGGGACTTTTGTTTCTAGAGACAATCACTATTAATTATAAGCTAATTTGTAACTGGACTTAGAAACCAGGTATTATTTTGCTTAGCAGCTTGGAGGAGACAGCTACAGGTATAGTTGGTACAAACAAAAATTCATGACTTTCCCAGTACTTGAGAGGAGGAAGCTCTGTAGCTGGGCAAAGAGAAAGTAGTCATCTCTTTTTGGTCTGCTTTTGGTGATTTATTTTTATTCTCCTGCCCATTTTGGGACTCTGGTTTCCAATGCTCTGATGGTATCTTCCCATAAGAACATATTGTGGGCCATTTCTCCCTGGGAGTAACTCAGAACAGAAGCTGACTCTCAAATGACATGTAGCAAGGATATGATTTGGGAGAAGAATCCAAAAATACTAATATTTTGTTTATTTCAGTAAAAAGTTTCAGTGAGAAGTTTCAAACTGTCAAGACTACAAGTATTAAAGGGCAAGATGCTACTAATTCTCAGTAGATTAAGAGCACTGCTTTTTTCCCCCCAAGGACATTTTAGTTATGGAAAGGTTGTCCATTTAGAAACACACAAGTTGTATGCTGTCTTTGAGATGAAATGAAATCTCAAGGAATGAAACAAGGGATCATTAAGTATAATTTTTCTTGAACTCTGTGTTCTAGAAAGAACTATGTGTACAGGGTAGAAGGGGAGGGATAAGGAGGAAAGGAGTTGAAGAGGAGGATACATCTCTGAGGAATGTGGCCTTAGGATATTCAGACAAATTGCTACAAAAGAGGAATCTTTCTGACGAACTGAAGAAATGAGCTCAATCTCTTGAGGTGTCTGGGCCAAAATGTGTTTTATGCCTTTGGTGATATAAAAAAAAAAATATGTGTTTTGAATGTTAAGATAATGAAGATCAAAGCTACAAAAATTTGGAAGAAAGGAACATTATTGTCATGTTTCAAGATTTAGAAAAAAAATGATGAATAACCACTGGATCAAATGTCTGAAATTAGGTATTTCAGAAGATTTTATGCCTCAAACAAAAATATTATAAAACTGCACTGAAAAATTCATCATAAGTAAAAAAGGCCTGTGAATCATGCTGTATGAAAGAAGTTTAAGATAGTAGTCTACCATTAGTGAACCTGCCACTGTAAGCAGGAATATTTATCCCTTGTTTATAAATTATTAGAGGAAAAACATAACACCATAAATATGGAGATTTCTTTTCCGCCCATTTACTTTAATAGCTACTTTATTATCTGTTTAATTATATCAACATTACTTCTGAGATATTGGGAAAAGCAAGTTTTATATTAGCTTTATAGTTTTTGGGGAAGCAAATGTAGGGAAGTGAAGTGACTTCATGAGGTTAAGCCTTGTAGACAGCATTTCCTGAGACGTGGCCTCTGGGTACCCTGACTGGAACTCTTTACTAGTCTGAGAGTTGATCCCAACCGTGTCCACTAATACAACCTACCATTAATAAATATCAAAATAAAAACTTGAAAGGACCTCAAATGCAAAGTCAACCAAGAAATATACTCTGCAGATACATTCAAGATTGCTGGCTTCAGAATGTACAAATGAACTTCTATAAATCCTCAGGTGTTCAAAAGTGTAGCACATTAACTTATTTTCTGCTGGGCTGCCTTTTGCCCATTAATTTAATATGAGGGAGTGTGGTAGAGGCTTTGAAGAGCATGTGGTAGACACCACTCAGTAGGTCAGACTATTGAGACCTAGTCACTGAGTAGAACTATAGAAAAACCAAGGGTCCTTGAATGGTGCTTGGAGTTTGGAGTTTGGTGGGGAGAGGGTCACCCCAAATGGTAGCGGGTACAAAAAGACAAGTTTAGAGAAATCCTTAAAATGGCTTTTTTGTTTGTTTTCTTTCTGCCTATCCTTGGAAACCATGAGAATATAGAACACAGAGAATATAGAATTGCTTGAGGACAAACTATGTTGGGATTTCCAAGACTGGTATCATTTTAGTTAAGTTAGTAATATCTCTGAGTATCCATATCCTCATCTGTAAAATAAAGAGGTTGGACTCCATGATGTCCTTCTCACTTGTCTGTGTTATCATTTCATGCTGAAAGTATTAATACAGCACCTAGATACATAAAGTAATCATATCCAAAAAGAGATTGCCTGATGGTCTGTTTTAGGACATGTTTATAGATTTCCCATAACAGTTAGTGATGCCTTTGCTGACTGCCAACTCTCTGAAGAGTTCTAGAGTCTTCAGCTGAACAAGTCAAGAAAGAGCTACGGGGCAAAGGAGAGACACTGCAGGAGAAAAGTGACTCAGATATGACACTGTTCTCTCCTTTCAACTCTCAATCCCCAAAAGACTCTGATTGTAGAAATTAGACCTTGGAGCAGTGTTCCATGTGTTTATTCTACTTGTATCAAAGAGGCTTTCATCTCCCTTGAGCAAATTATTAGCACATTCCACCAAAGATGTGAGTGTGGAGGCCTGGCCTTGGAGAAAAAATAATCACATCATAATAAAGAGCTGCCCGAAATGTGAACTTAAGGAAAACTAACATAAAAGCCCCCACTTTTAATGACAGTGGCTGGATGGATGCCAAGGTCCTTGTGCCCAAGGGAGCATGGCTGACTGATTCCTTGTCTGTATCCTGACCCTTCTGTGTCCAGGAATTTTCCACTTGAAGACTGGTGGTATGGGAGGTGGGGCTTTTGCAGGTTCAGCGGGTTGAGACACTCAGAGTCAGTTGCCTTCAACCTTAGCTGGAAACTCGAGCTTGCTGGCCGAATGAGCAGTGACTCTCAGTTCTTGGCAGCAGTAAATCTTTGCTTCTCAAGATTATGGTTGGGAGGAGGGGGAGGAAAATGAAGTAGGGGGAAAAGAAAAAAAAAACCCACTACTCCTCTCTGATATACAAGAAGAGAAACAGACATAAAATAAACAGGATAGTGTTTTAGTTTCACTAATGGATCACTCCCCAAGCCAGTGGAGAATAATTTCTAGATAGAGATTATGCCATTTTCTACAGCAAGTTCACTTGATTTACAGGAGCTATCTGGTGCTCAGGCAACTCCTTTGAGATAGAGTTCAACTATCTGTGGTGACAGGGGCTAGTGCAAAAGAGAATATGGAGAATTATTTATTGCTGTTGAAAACCAGGACCCAGGGTTCTGACTCTGTTTTTGTTTGCCTTTTTAAAAGTATTTCCAAGTGACATCAAAATATATGACAACCACAAATTTCATGCTCAGCAACTGTGACAACCAAAATTCATGAACAGTCATGAATATGTTGTCTGACATTAGAATGTTCTTTCGTTTTGGGGATAGAGGAGGAGTAGAGAGAACAGAGAAACTGAGCATATGCATGAGACTTGAGATACTCCATCTAGCGAAACATTCCATGGATCGTTGTTCAAAAACAACATAGGATTTTTGGCCGTCTGCCTAACTATCTAAAATTGAGTGCTTGCCTGTGATATGCAGTATGACTGCTGAAAGTAGTGAAGATGGATGAAGATCTTCTGTAACCAAAATCACTCCTCAAATGTGAAGAGGTCCTAATAATCCCACCATTTAAACTATCTCCTATATTTATTTTTAAGCTTTGGCTAATCATGAGAAGTAACATTTGCTCAGCACCTGACTGCTTCAAAATGCGTTTTACAACATCTGTGCTACTGCTATAATTATTTGTAATTAATGTATTCAGAAACTGGGGTTTCTGAATTGCCCAAGTTTTGCCCAAGTTTCTGAACTGCTCAAGTTTCCCTCTCTACCCTTATACTACATTCATTGTTCTCAATAAAGAGGGCTTTTTGGTAATATCTAGAGACAATCTTACTCTCTCAACTAAGTAGAGAATGCTATTGGCATGTACTGAGTAGAGGCTCAATAGTACCAAGATTGAGAACACCTATTCTACATAGCTACATATATAATTGCTACGAAGTGCCAGATCTTTTTGATACCTTCTATTTAGAAAATTTCTCATAAGGAAATTAGGGGGAAAAAATGTTCTTTTGGACATAACTCTCCCATCCTAATGAAAGGTTGAAATGTTTCCCTCATTCCACCTCTATAACTGCCCACCTTCATCTACTTTGCTATCACTTCAATCTCAAATTCTCAGTCAGAATGATCCTGCTGAAATATGTCATTCCTGTCCTTAAAATACTTGGAGGTCCCCTATTTCACTCAGAAAAGAAGTCAAGCACCTTCAAAAACATTTAAGACTTGCATATAGGTCTTTAATCTTTGTCTTCACCTACAAGTAGGCTCCTGGTTGAGACCCTACACCTTCCCAAAGCCACATCAGTACCTTGCGATTCTCAAATGTTCTTAAGCTCCTGCCTCAGGGTCTTTGCACTTGTTATTTCCACTGCCTGGACACTTCACTCTAAATGTCCATACAACTCACTCCCTCACTTTCCCTGGGATTTATTGAACTGTCACCTCTCAATCAAGTATACCTACTTAAAATGAAAATGTCCCCTGTTCCCTTCCCCTGTCACAACTGCGCTTCCTCTGTACTACTCCTACTATGTAATCTATATTATTTATGTATTGGGTTAACTATCTCCTTCAGTTAGAATTAGATCAATGAAAGGAGGGATTTCTGGTCATTCTTTTTGCTTCTGTGTTCCCAGTGCTTAGAGTAAAATCTGACATTGAGAAGGCTCTCAGAAATATTTAACTAGATTAATAAAATGAGGAACAACAGGTTCTTTCTTGAGCCTGGAATGAAAATACAAAAGTATACAGCATTCTCTTTTCACCCTCATTCTCTTTTCAGCTTATTCTTGCTTATTTCTTAACTGTGACATTTCTTGGAAGTGGCATGACCAGACATCACATTCCAGTCTACAGTGCTAGTCTTTAAACCAGAAATGCAACTAGTATTGCAGAACAGTGTGCTTCACCAGAGGCAAATCCACTTCAATCACTTTTCTGTGTCTTGTGTATATATTTAAGGCTGGTTTTCTTGACTCACATTTGAACTTCCATATCTGAGAAGCTATAGTTGAGATTTAGAATTCCCTATTTTGAAATACATGACAAACACCTGCATAAATCTGTGGGTTTTTAGAGTATTTTTAAATTATTGCTATTCATTCAGTGAAGCATTGGAATCATAATGTAGGTGCATGCTTCCCAAAGACACAATTCTCAAAAATGCGATGTTTCTTATATTCTGATTTGTTTCTTGTCTGTAGAGCCCACATGATGTATCACAGAGTGGCAAAAGCACAAGTAATAAGTTACTATAATAGTTTGAATAAGATCCTGAAGGAATCGATACAGGCTGAACATAGTTTAAAGGAAAAGTACAGGCTGGCCAGAAGCTCAAGGCAAAAGTCAAGTCTGCTGAGGAAGGCAGGCAATAATTTGCATTAGACACCAAGTGGGTACCTTCAAATGTCAGGGGCACGTGTATAAACTTCACAACTGATTTTGGCCAACCTCGTCATTGAGGAAACTGAGTTCCTAAAAGGGAAAGTAGCTGGGCAGCAAGCCGAGCAGTGACCAGGAAGACTTTTGGAGTTTTGCTCAGTGTCAAGAGATCCAGAGCAGGGACAAGTCTCCTAAGGTGAGCTTTCAGTCAGCAGAAGGTGTTGTGGTGGAACCATAGACACCTGGCAGGCAAAACTCTTCAAGGAAAGAAAGGAGCCCATATTTTAGTAGGCGGTGAGTATGTTTTCCCCAGTGAGGGGACTGTTCTGTACTGCAGCTGTCCTCTTTAAGGCTGAGAGTAAGGATGAATACAAGATGGTACAATTCTGGGTTGGGGAGGCTGGGGACCTTCAGATGAAACAGTGATTGGGTGGAAACTGTCTCAAAGTCAGAGCTGCTTGTTCCTGCTGCAGCTGCTCTACACAATGACACTAAAGGGCTGAGTGTGGGTGTGCTCTGTCTTCACACTGACTATGATAATGGCCCTCTTTTAAATGTTTTGGACTTCATCATTACTTCCTGCACATTAAAATTCTTGAATCTTCTATTTTTGGTGACCTCTAGCCAACAACAAGCTCTCCCATTTCTGCACCACTGCCTAATGGCTTGGGTTGGAATCCAACACAGCAGAGGCAGGGGTGGAGCCTTTGTTTCATCAAGGCTAATTTTCTGCACTTGCAACTCTCTTCAGTCCTCCCCTTTAGGCTTGCCTCTCTGCTACTCCAGCCTCCTGGACAGGCACACTGCTTTGTCGTAGGGTCTCAGTTAGCACAGGTTGGACAGTAAGGACACTAGCCTGATGGGTGAGGGGAGACCCAAGGATTTAGTAAGGCAGTGTCTCCATGGGTCTAGGCCTCTTTGTATAACCGTTCCCCTTTTAAAGTGGCTTTCAAGCCCTATAGTTGTCAAGAAACTTCTCCAGGAAGACAAAGCAAGTTTATAGAAAGCCGAGATTAGCATACATACATTAGGCTTCTCATAAGAGGATCTGTCCTTTATTTGCTGTAGGTCTTTACACATTATTCTTATCTTCAAAGGTCTCAAATCAAGGCAACTAAAAACAAGGAAAAAACACTGGTGATGGGCTTCAGAGTCATATATTAACATTGTCTTTCTGACCTACTGAAGAGGATTCTGAAGTTACTGAAAGTTAAAAATTAGGTATTTAATGAAAGATGAAAGCAATTGAGGTAAGTAATATTAAATAAAACTAAAAGTTAATTTAGGCACTCTTGAAAAACAAAAAAGTTCAGGACTTACATTTCTCAATTTCAAAACTTACTATAAAGCTACAGCATCAAGCCAGTACAATATTAGGATAAGGATAGAACTAAAAATCAGTGGTGATGGTTTATGGATGATATGTTGGTGGGAGAACAATGGGGGCTACAATGATGTTAGAAAAAAATTTAATTAATGAAAAAACTCAATGAAACAGAGCTGAGGATCTAGAAATAAACCTTAATTTTTATGCCATGATTTGTTTACCTATCTATTTATGGATATTGGAGTTGATTCTGGTTTCTGGCTATTACAAATAATAGCCATGAACATGAACATTTGGGTTCAAGTTTTTGTATGGATGTGAATATTCATTTCTCACCAGGAATGGGATAGTTTTATTATAAAGTAAGTAAATATTTATTCTTTTTGTACTTTTCATATTATGCTAAAAAATACACACAGGAAATTTACCACCTTAAAAAGTATCAGTTTAGTAACGTTAATTATAGTCAAATTGCTGTGAAATAAATCTTCAGTCATTTTCATTTTGCAAACTTGAAACTTTATATCCATTAAGCAATAGCTTCCCGTTTCCCCCCATTCCTCAACCACTATTCTACTTTCTGCTTCTATGAATTTGACTACTTTAGCTATCTCATATAATTAGAATTATGTAGTATTTATCTTTTTGTGATTGTCTTATTTTACTAAGCACACTATCTTCAAATTTCATTCATGCTATATAACATGCACCAAAAGTTCCTTCCTTTTTAAGATTGAATAATATTCAACTACATGTACCAAACCTGGTCTACCCTTACATCTGCCTGTGGACATTTGGGCTGCTTCCACCTCTTCATTATTATGCTACTGTGAAGATGGGTGTGCAAGTATCTAGTAGTATTTGTTTAGCTTTTCAAGAAATCACCAAATTATTTCCTAAAATGGTTGTACCAAATTATATTCTAGCTAATAGTATATGAAAACTTCAGTTTTTCCACATCTTCACCAACAATTGGGATAATCTGCCTTACTAATTTTAGCTATTCATATATTATCTCATTGCAGTTTTAACTTATATTTTCTAATAATTTGTGATGTTGATAATTTTCCCATATGCTTATAGCTATTTGTAAGTTCTTCGCAAGGGCTGGAGACCTTTATGTGAGTGGATGGGGTGGAAGTTTTTCCATAGTCAGAGCTGCTTGTTACAATTCCTGTTGCAGCTGCTCTTGACAATGGTATTAAAGGCGTGAGTGTAGGTGTACTCTGTTTTGACATTTACTATGATAATGGTCTTCTCTTCAGCAATTTTGAACTTTATC
This sequence comes from Condylura cristata, assembly GCF_000260355.1. NCBI lineage: Eukaryota > Metazoa > Chordata > Mammalia > Eulipotyphla > Talpidae > Condylura > Condylura cristata. Next base: position 48,458,697 of record NW_004567108.1, on the reverse strand, counting down.
ATCTATTCTAATATTATGTATTTTTTGAAATTTTCCTATTACTGAGTTTGAGAGTTCTTTATATATTTTTTGATACAAATCTTTTATCAGATATAGCATATTTGATATGATTTCAAGTATTTTCTCTAGTTTGTGGTTTGCCTGTTCATTCTCTTAGTGAAATCTTTAAAGAGTACTAGTTTTAATCTTAAGACGTGTAAGTTATCAATATTTTCTCATCATGATCATAGCTTTGGTGTCATACCCAAGAAATGCTTATTTAATTCCAGATCACAGATTTTTTTTTTGTTTTCCCCAGAAGATTTATATTTGTAGGTTTTACCTTTAAGTCTTTTATCCATTTGAGTTAACTTTTGTATATTGTACAAAATGTGGGCCAGAGTTCATATTTTTGCATGTGGATATCCAATATTCCAGTATCTTTGGTTGAAACAACCACCCCTCTCCACAGAATTTGTCTTTGTATCTTTGTTCAAAGTCAGTAGTCCATTTGTGAGTGGGTCTACCTCTGTACTCTTGTTCTATTGAACATCTTTATACCACTGCTACAGTGTCTTCAGACTTTAGTTTTATAAATATTGAAATCAGATAACCTTATTTCTTCAGTTTGTTTATCTTTTCCAAAGTTGCTTTGGCTACTCAAGGACCAATCTACTGGTCAATTTCTATAGGCAAAAAAGTGTCTACTAGGATTGCATTGAATTTATATATCATTTTAGGCTTTTAGGCACATCTTAATAATACTGAATCATATGACGAATATGATATATTTCCATTTATTTTAGTCTTCTTTAAATTCTCTTAACAATGGTTTATAGTTTTTGCTGCACAGATATTGGACATCTTTGTCAGATTTATGCCAATTATTTCATATTTTTTGAATGTTTTAAAAATTTCAATATCCAGTTACTCCTTACTAAGCTAGTCTGCCTTACTAAGATAACCTTTTGTTTTATCTTAGTAGAGACTTCTGTTGCCTCATTACTGAATGTGTAGGCATCTCAAATGCCTACACATTTGTTTATTTTGAGAATACTGGCCAGTTCCTACTTGTGTGGGCTTGGGAAAGGAAAGATTCACCCTGAGTTTCTTTTACTACTTTTGTACAAGCATAATCCTTTCCCCCTGTCTTTGGATAAGGAGAATCCTTCTCTGCCTTTCTTTTCTGGACTTCCTGATTCTCTGTAGTGGCAAACAAAACCCACAGAGAACACACTCCTGGCACGAATGTTACCAGTTTTCTAATCACTTGGCTTTGGCTGCTGAAGGTCACAGAGCTTCCTGGCAGGAAGTGGGGCACAGACGGCAGGTGGCCCTGCCAGAGCAGCTGAAAAAGAGCTCTATTCATAGCAGATTGTATATCACGAATGCGCTGTGACAGCACTGCATACCTGCCAGCCCCGTGGCGGGCTGATTAGGGTAATTTAGGTTTTGTCTTCAAGCATAATCATTAGAGCTGTCAACAGTGTCCACGATACTAAAATGAAGATCATGTCCAGGGAATGGCAGAAAAGACCTAACAGGTACCCATACTAGCATGGAAAAATAAGAGACCAAGGATTCATTTCAACCAAAATCAGGAATATAGAGAAAGAAAGTGTATCACATTCAGTTGCAGTCACAGAGCTCAGATGATAATAGAAATAGAGTTCAGAGGGGAGTCTCAGAGAAAGAATCCATTTTCCAAAAGCATCTAAACCACAGAATATTTAAGATGAGAACACTGTGAGACTGAATTAATAAGGTGCTTGGCATGGTAAGCATCCAAAGGGGCTCCAGAAGCTTAGTAGAAAAATTCAGAGAGTGTTACTGACTTTTAGAAAACCTTAGAGCAAGACTATAAACTTGATTTTAAGTAAACTTGGAGGTGTTAACTTAGTGTGATTTCAAGAGCGACAGGAAGGAATCCCCTGCTCCTGGTCTACTGTGTTCATCAATATCTGGCATTTCATGAATTCCTCTGCTTCCTTTTTACCTCTTAAGATGATGACATCACCAATGGGAAGGTAAATTATTCAGCTTTTTTTTTTGTCAACTAAACTTCAGTATGAATGAATTCATCAAAAAGTATATTTTCCTGGCCTTGAGGAACAGAAAATGAGAGAAGAAATGTGAAAGGGGGCAAAGATATAAGAGACAGAGACTGACTGAAGACACCACTTAAATTTTACACTGGATTACCTCAAAAAGCCACACAGAAATATCAGAGGGCATCAAGAAAGTGAAATGACAACCCACCAGAATGGGAGAAAATATTTGCAAATCGTATGTCTGATAAGGGTCTAATAAAACATAAAAAATAACCTCTTATGACTCAGCAACTAATAACAAAACCTAGTTAAAACAAAAGGCAAAGGATAACACAGACATTTTTCCAAAGAAGATACACAAGTTGCTAGTAAGCATATGAAAAAAATGCTTAATGTCATTAAACATTTGGGAAATGTAAGTCAAGAGCCCAGTAAGATAAGATTTTATATTCACTAGGATGGAAAAAATAAAAAAAAGTTAATTAATAAAGTATGATGACATATATTGTTGGTGGGAATGTAAAGCAGTATAACTGTTAGTGAAACCAATTTTGAGGTTCCTCAGAAAGTTAAAGATGGCATTATCATATGACACAGCAATTCCTCTGCTATGTATATACACAAAAGAATCGAAAGCAGGATCAAATAAAAATTTGTACAGTAGCAATATTCACAATAGCCAACTGTCTAAACAGCCCAAAATAGTCCATCAGCTGATGAAAGTAAAAACAATATGGTTTTTCCAAAGAATACAATATTATAGAACTGCTAAAAGAAATGGAGTATAGATACATACAATGTGGATTTAGCTTGAAAACATTATGGTAAGTGAAAGATGCCAGACCACAAAAAGCCACATATTTTATGGTTTCATTTATAAGAAACATCTAAGTACACAAATTCATAGAAACAGAAAGCAGAACAGTGGTTGCCAGGGCTGGGGTGAAGTGGGAATAGGGAATACATTTGTAAGGGACAAAGGGAGTAATGAAAATATTCTGAGGGGGGAAGGGAGGACCTCCCTGGTGGCCCAGAAGGTTAAAGTGCAGCACTGCAAGCTTACCACACCCACTTTCTGAGCTTGATCCCGGGCCCTAGAAGTGACCCACATGGCAAGACAGGTCTCTCCTGACCCGCCTGCTGCTCCCCTACTTCCTTCCTGTTCTGTTCCCTGCTCTGTCTTTGTTGAATCCTCTTACCACCTCTCTACCTCTATCCTACACCCCAGTTCTGTATACATAAATAAATAAATCTTTGAAAAAGAAAATATTCTGGGATTAAATGGTGATGATGGCTGTACAATGTTGTAAATGTATCAAAAGTCACAGAGTTGTGCACTTTTAAACAGTTAACTTGATGAATTTTAACTAAAAAGAAAACAGTAAGCCATACATAAGTATTATACATCTTTTGGCTAGTACTAGGCAAACCCAATTTTTGTAAGTGATCATTTCTATGAGGCACTCCTTTGCCATGGATGATGCCTAGAAACTTGTAACCAGTCTAGGGTACTTGCAACCAGTCTAATTTCTGCAAAAGTCTAGGTAATTAACATATTTTCAAAAGAGCAATAGTTCTAATTGTTCCCACTATACTGTCATAGGAATTAGAACCATAGTTAAGGAAGACAGGGGGAAACAGATTTTCAACATAAGAAACAAAAGCTCTGAAGCTAAATCAAAGTCTCAGATGTCTGAATTTATCATAGTCAAGGGAAGTGCCAAGAACCAGACTTCAGTACAGGACAAGCAGAGAGGACTATGTTGTTTACCCTTTAAATAAATATTTTCTTTTCTTTTATCCTCAGGCTTCAAAGTATATACACATCTACTTACACAGAAATCAAAACACCTATAAACATGTATTTATAATCTGAAAAGCTGTTTGAGGTTTGTTCAGATAGTAGATTCAGTGGTTAATTTTCCTCTTTTTGCCTTGTCTAGTCATTGTTGAGACTTTTTTTTTAATTGGGAAGAACAAAATGAAATTCAGTACAGCTGAATCAGAGAAAGTTCATTGCAAGTACTTTGACTAAATTTGGTGATGCAGCTAGTGATTCCATAATTTAATCTCTACCGATAAACCACAGTTAAAGGCACTGTATAATAGGTCTGTGTTTTTTCCATGAAAACTTATTTGGCTAGGACATGATATATCAAGGGTCCTGATTGGTGGTTGTATGTCACTCAGTTTCTAGCTTTCATGATCTCAAACTGCCCTCCAGCAATCATTTTGAAAATAATACCAGGTGAGTTTACTGTTGAGTCTGGAAGAAAATACATTTAAGATCCTTGAAGGACTAAATAGCTGTTATTTTTATATGTCAAGAAAAGCATAAATTTCCAACTAGAAATTATTAGGTACTTGATATATTTGCAGTAAATAATTCAGGCTATGAAGAAGACATGTAGGATGCAGAAAATTCTTACCTCAGAAATAGAATTATTTTTATCAAGCCTGGAACTTCAGTCCACTGAAGTCACATAAAGACATTCTGAATAACAATACAAATGGAATCTGATGGAAGTTTTAAAAAAGACATGCAAATATTAGTTGAAAAGATAATTGACAATTGAATTAAGAAGTTGTATATCTACACAATGGAATGTTATTCAGCCATAGGAAAAATAAAATGTTACCATTTATAAAAAAATGGAAGGAGTTCCAGGGAATGTTTAGTGAACAAGTCAGAATGACCAAGACAAATACTGGGTAAACTTTCACAGCAGACTGCTCCATGAAGAAAAATTCTTACAGAAACTAGTAGAAACTAACAAAGTAAGCTGAGGTTAAGAAGTAAGGGAGACAGGTAGGGTCAAAATAGCGTAAGAGATGGTGATAGGAAAAAATAATAGTACCTAACCGCATGTGGTTGTTCTGAAGGTTACTATAAGCTTACATGAAGCATTTAAAGTGATGCCTGTCCTAGTATACATTTTATATAAGCTGTCAAAAAATAAAACTAAAAGATGACCCATACTAGGAAAACTCTCCAAATAATTCCTCGCCAAAGGGCAATAAAATAACTTGTGTTCATGAAGAAAGGAAGAATAAGGTGTGTAAAATTAGCCTCTGTGAAATTAGATATAGAACCTAATTTTACAAATGAAGTTAAAAAGAGTTCCATCTTAAGACAATTTTTTAAAATATAGAATCCTCACTATGAAAGTCATTATCCTTAACCAGGTGATGCCTGGTTATTCAGGTATTACAATAACTCAAAATCAATTTTCAAAAATCACCAAGTTTACTCATTGCCAATAAGATTTAACTTAGTCACAAAGTTTCCCATGCTTACAGAATTCATCAGTCTGCTGCCTTCAAGGACAAAGGCCCCTTTTGCTGGACAATAATCAAAAGTCTGGGTGGGAGATGATGTTGCCTTGAGTTCTGCTGATGCAGGTTTCAATTAAGCTATGACAAGCTTTTTAGCTCTTGGCCCAGTGGATGGTGCTAGTTATGCAATTACCTGAGTCCTAGATGTTTCATCAATCAAGCAGGCTTCATATTTACTACTTTTTCTCAACTCTGATTGTAGAGGTTTTGCAAAATAAAAAAAAAAAAAGTTATGATTGTGAATTAAATCCATAAATGGAAACCACATTTGCCAAATGAGCCCTAAATTAGGAAACTCTGCAAGAGAACATCTAGGTGTCGCCAGTACCCAGTACACCTGACAGGGCACAGGAAGAATTTGAGGCTGTGGCATCCTCCCAAAGGAGGCCACAGTAAACAAGAAAATTCTTTAGGTCTTTCCAAAACTTTCACGTGGAACAACTCATTGTGGCACTGAATTGATATATAAGTGTGCTTACAATTAAATCTCAAAATAGGCTCATGCTTGCTTGCTTTTGTTGACTTGATGATCAACAAGAAAGTCTAAGAAATCGTAGCAAAACCTTTGTATTTTTAAGTTGGAAATCATCTAATTAACTTGAAAGAATGCATGCACAAAATAAATAAAACACATGATGTCTGCAGAGAAAGGACTAGCCATTGACATCATTCAGAAAGCAATGCTAATGAGTTTCTCTCTCCCACTGTCTCCCTAATCCAGGTAGGAGGACTATAGAAGTGTTTACTATCCTACATGTTTGTTGAAGAACAGGAAAATAAAGACACCAAGTGATGATTATAAAAATATAAACACGGCCTTCCCTGGTGGCGCAGAGGGTTAAAGCACAGCACTGAGAATCTAAAGCCGCTTCTGCATGAGTTCAATTCCCCACCTGCCCCGGAGGTGACCACATGGCGTGGCAGACCTCTCCTGACCCGTCCGATGCTCCCCTCAGCAGTGTACTTTTTCTTTTTTCCTGTTCTGTTCCCCACTCTGTCTCTGGTGAGGCCTCTTGCCGCCCCTGAGCTTCTGGCATATACCCCAGTTCTGTATGCACAAATAAATAAATCTTAAAAAAAAAAACATATAATAAACACAACTCCATAGACTTTTGAGAGCCAACTGTTAAAATGGGAGGAAAGGGTATTTATAAATTCTGTTGGAAAAATACTATGTGTTAGTGAAGATGGTCTTGGATATTCTCCCTCCTGTTTCTGGGAGTTTCTTTGTACCCACTGTTTAAAGATTGTTCTATTCTTCTCTATCAGAGCCTGATTTCAGGAAAGGATTTGGCAATTTCATTCACGCTGAATTTTGATAAATGTGCCTATCTTTCAATGTTCATAAAATATGTATATGCTATAATATTGTAGCTCTTGTTTTTTCTTTAATTGGGATCAATATCTTAACTCAAAGCAATAAGTTTCCAACTTTAGAATTAAAGACACTAGTCAGAGCATGAAGATCCACGCTCTAGCTTTGTAGATATATGCTTTCTAGCAAAATTAGAATGTTTACCTGTTTCTATTTAACTGGACTAGTATTTGATCATTTATTCATATTTTGGCTTTTCTATACTTTCAGAAGAGCAAACACAAACAAAGCAAGGGGATAACTGCCATCCAAGTAGGCAATCCCTAAAGAGATGTATGGATGTCACTGTGCAAATTCATTAACAGCTTGCTCAGGATTCAGGATGAACCAAGTATCCAAATACCAATCTATGTTTGCAAAGGTACAAAGTTTAATTATTTTTGTCTTTGTTGAAATAAAAATAGTCATTTTGCATTCATGAGATTAGATAGTTTTGTTTTCATAGTTTACATCACTTCTGTATTTTTACAACAATCCTTGGGCTATGTTCTTTTACTAAATTATTATATTCTGTGATAAAATAGATCATTTGTTTTTCTAGAACCATGCTTCTAGATACATTCTCCCATGCTTTTCCTTTCTCTTATCTCTCTAAATCGACTGTATCTAAGCAACTTAGTACCCTGTCAAAATGTTTAACTCATTTCAATAATGTGTCCAGGAATATGTGCTTTGGAAACAGACTGGGTCTTTAAATATTGTGGTCTGGCACCATTTCTACAAATTTTCCCTATGGTACCATGCATATAAACTGTCAATGACTCACAAGTTGCCTGACAGACAAAAGCCTCCTCTTCTCATTTTGTTTTAGATTCAGAGTTCCCAACAGGAAAGTAACCATTATAGTAACCAATCTCAGAAGCATGTTTATCTTTGCTTTATAGATTTCCAACCTTTTCCTGATGTAGCATAAAGTATGCAAGGCCCAGGTTATGTCAACAATGAAGTTAAGGTTAACAGTGAAAGAATGACATGGGAAAGAACCCAACTAATTCAAACATTAAAGCATCAATAGGTGACTTAGACCAACTTTAACATCAGGCATTACCTCAACACACACACACACACACACACAAACTTAATCTATTTTGCTAGTAGACTCTAAGACTATTAGACTATAAGACTATCTGCTTATCTGTTCCCCCCCTGCACCCCCCTCCATTGGCTTTAGAGTAGGGGTTTTGTTGTTTGTAAAGCACCATATCTTCTGCTTTCTGCTAGGAATAATTCTGTCCTTGGCCTCAGAAACAGCTCGTAAATTATACCTCCTCAATTATACAGTACAACAGTTAACAAAATGGTTTCCTGTTGCCTTGGGAAACCCAGGTAGGAAAAACTAATTTCTAAAGTGATTGTACATAGCACTTTTAAGCACAGAGCAGTAGTGACTCCATGGGTTTTTTTCATTTACATTTTGGGTTTTATTCATTTTGAGGAATATATAGCTCCAAGCTAATTTGGCAAAGGTTAACTATGAAAGAGAGAGATGGGAGCCATCTCTATACGCCACAGCATCCTTTGACCATATATCCATCCACCAGATCAACTGGGAAATTCCATGTCTACTCCTGAGCTTGAATGAAGAATATTTTCACTCATGGTATAGTCTTGAATGGAAGACTTCCACACATAATTTCCTGCTCAGGATTAGTCAGGTTAATATAAACTCCCAGAATCTAGAGCTTCTAATGTAGGAAACAATTTTTAAATAAAATAATTTGGGGGGATTGTTAGGTTAAACAAAAAAGTAAGTAGCTTACTTTATGCAATTAATAAATATACTAGTATCTACTGTGAATTTCTGAGTGAAGGTCTATGTTCCAAAGATACTGGATCTTGGAAGATTTTCTTTATTCACATCTAAGAAATCTCAGGTTCTGCAAATAATCAAGCCATAGCCATCTTAATTTAAGTCTTGTTTTAGTCCTTTACATTCACTGTAGTAAGCAGAGAGAAGTATTTAACTAACATTCTGGAACCCATTCAAAGCTAAACTAAAAATATCTGAAACCGGCCCTCCTGGTGGTGCAGCCGGTTAAAGCACAGCACTGAGAAGCTAAAACCATTTCAGCATGACTTCAATCCCTGCCCAGGAGGCGATCCACATGGTGCAGCAGACCTCTCCTGACCTGCCCGCTGCTCCTCTCAGCAGTGTATTTCGTCAGTCAGCCTGTTCCGCTCCCCACTCTGTGTCTGGTGAATCCTCTCAGTGCCCCTGCACCTCTGGCCTGTACCCAGCTCTGTATGCATAAATAATTCTAAAAAAAATATGAAACCAGTTTATCTTTATCTAATTCAACTACTAAAATGATAAAAGTGTCAGTAACTTTGCATGAAAGAGGCTGGGCTAAACATAGGAAAATTAACTATAAAGTTGTAACCCAATCCAAGCATCAGTAGAAAAATCTGAATTATGAGGTCTTCCTAGCCACTAGAAAGAGCAAATTCTTTCATTTTTTGGAAAATAAACAAACAAACAAAAATGATATACTTTGATATTCACTGTTCATTCATATATAATATCCAAAAGTCAATTTCAAAAATTATATTACCTGTCACAAAACAACCTCCCATCCCCTTATTTAAAAGTTATTAATACAGATTTGCAGATGCAGACTTACTAGAGTAAGTAGACAACCAGGTCTGCAGACTCTAAACTATTGATTTTAAAGCAAAATTGGGACTGAGTTACATACATTATATGGATACCGGGTAGTTAATCACAAACCTTGTGTAATGAAATGAATTTTATTTCTTGGTTCTAAGGTTGTTGTACAATGGCTAATTTTATTCATCTAATATTTCCTTATGAGTTTATATATAATTTATAACAATATGAGGGAAAGTACTAAGTTTGCTTCCTTCATAGCTTCACTTCTCCTGTTATGTTTCTCTTTAAATCAATTTACCTAGAACCTTCTTCCAATGACTGTCAAGGTTATCACTTCTCTTGTCAATCAAGGACAAATGAAGAAAAGTAATGTGGGTTGGGGGAGATTAAAGAGAAGATCTTTGGAGAAGTGTTCATTCAACTAGATGGTGTAGAAAGAAAGAAAATCCCAATAAAAGTAACAAAATAGTGTCCCCTTGTTTTTTTCACCAGGTGTAATATGAGCTGTCCATCTGTGGGTTTGCATCTACTGTATCTTGACCATGAATGAGGGATTAAGTTATCCAGTGTCATCAGGTTAGAGTTTAGCATAAAACAAGGTGACTATCAATAGTCACTGGCAAAAAATAAGTAAAATTCATTCCATCCCTGCTGCTATCCCAAATGTTTTCTGCTGTCCATAAGCAAACAGCGCTCCCTCCAACAGTCCATTTTCAAAACAAAGAATATGGTAGTGCCTTTCTTATCAGTGTTCAACTTTGCATAGGCCAAGAGGAATCTTTTGAAACCTACGCTACAAGAAAGGGTGACTGAGATCTCTAATCCACTCATATCAAATTGTAACCTGACATAACCAGGGCTTCTAGAGCAGAACAATTATAAATAGCTGCTCCACATGTTTGAGGAAAAGCAGCTCCATTTCTGTCTTGGCATACAGTGCACTTCCTTTGTGGGTCATTTAGAGGCAGTGCAGTCTTGCAAACAGATCCATCTTTCTGGTGGGGCCAACAGAAGAATTTCAGGAGGCAATGGCAACACATCTCTGATGTGTCAATGCACTATACCCAAGGGCTGGGGCTTAGGCAACTCACATGTTCACACAAGATCATAGGGAAAGGCCATTTCACTTTCCTGAGATCCAGAGCAATGTTTTTTTTAAAAAAAGAAAAAGAGAGAGACGCTAACAGAGTAGTCAAAATTCGTCACATTCAAAGAGACAGAAAATAGAATGGTGTTTGCTAGGGTCTAGGGGAAAGGGAATAGGGATGGAGTTTAGTTTGGGAAGATGAAAAAAATTCTGGAAATGAAAGGTAGTGATAGTTGCCCAACAATGCAAATTTACATAGTGTCACTGAACTGTTGGCCAGTTAAATGGCAAATTTTATGTTACATGTATTTTAGCACAATTAAAAGAAAACCAGTGAATTAATGAGTTAATAGTTGGCCTCAAGTTGTTTGGATAAACTGATAGGTAGATTTTTTTTTTTTTAAGCATATGGCAGATTCTGTTTTCTTCCCCAGTGCATCTCCTAGTCTCTCATGGGAACTATAAATATGGGGGACTCAGGTCTGTTTGGGATGGAAGGAAGTAAGATTCGCAGATAAACAAATCCAAACAATTTGAGCAACAAAAATTTTAAAAAATATATATATTTTTAAACTTAGGACTCAGCAGATATCTACCAGTCTGATTTTAAGAAAAAAAATTTACATAGTACCTGAAGTTCTTGCAACTAACCTGACTACCCTGTTTGAGAATTAGTGGGTTGTCTGCTGGTGAGACAAAGGGTCAGCTGGTTATAAAACAGATAATATGTCATAGTGGCTCATTACTGAAGCTTTCCATGAAACGACTGTATGGCTGCAAAGTAACACAGCAGCAGGGAACTTTTAGAACTTTCCATCTTTCTAGCTGATAAAAGTAAAAATTTAAATTATCACCATAATGGAAATATCAAATTAAAATGTTTTTCTTTTCTAATAATCCCTCTTCCCACTCTAATAATATGCTGAGGGACCTACTTCTGTTTGAGAAATACTATTATTAGAAAGTTTTGGGAGCTTCTGACAGCCATGATTGATGGGGGAAAAGAACAGCGCAAAAAATGTTTTTGGTGGTGATTCTTGACAAAAACATTTTAAAAAGTGGACTGACTTCCTAAAATGGAAACAGGGTTAGGAAATAAGTACACATATATATGGAAGGATAAATAATTTTTATGCAGCTACTTTACTTTCAGTAGCTAGTAGGTGGCTTGATTTAGCTCATTCAGCTATTTTAGAAAATGGTGCCCAGTGAAAATATTCTTTTATAACAAACTTGGGGTGTCTCCATTTCAGGACCTCCATTCTATTGAAGCAGTTTGATTTGGGGCAACTTGTTTTTGAAATTTAGATAAAACTGACTTGTGAGCACATTTTATTTTCCCCTCAAGCTGTACAGTTGCCAGCCATTTATTGCTTGCTTGGTCCATGCGCAGGTTTATTTTTTTCTTTTCCTTCTTGTGGTTCCTACAATAAAAATAATCATTTTTAAAAATGGAAAGGAACCTACTCCCTTTTCATAATCTGAACTACAGATCTGCTTTTGATTTTGTATGCTTCATTTTGTTCCCTGAAGGATAATTTGGAGATTTGAGTAATTAACCCAAGACTCATAGTAGGCTGTCTTTCGAAGGCAGGCAATTTTTCTATGGTGGAGTCGGCTGCTGTCAAGCATTAACTTCTTAATAATGAAGTCTTTCAGACCCTCAGCTATCACACAAAGATGCACTTGAAGCTAGTGGCTTGGCGGAGTGTAAGCGGACCACTTCTATTCTTTATGTGGACAAAATAGTCCTCTTGATCTCTGCATTGGAGCTATTTTTATTTCAGTGTAGTTCTTTTTTGCTTTTTAACTTGATGAGCAAGTCTTTCACTTATATTTTGATCCACTGGTTAATCTGTTGCCTCTTTTTTTCAAAAAGACACCCTTCCCAAGATCCAGAAGCTGGCTCCTCCTTTCAGTATATTTAGAGTCCTGCTTTTTTAAGAAAAGCAGTGACTCAACTCCTGAACTAAATGGGAATTTGTCTTCTGATAGCACTTTCTGCTATTAACATGTAATGTCCCTGGTGCAAGCGTACCTGCAATTAACAATCAAATTAGGGGGTATCGTCCTTGGCAAGAGATCCACCAGAAATGCAAGGGCAGCTGATGCCCTCTCATTCCATTCCCACTCTCCTTTTTAGTGCCCCTTTCAAGTTCTTAGTGGAGAAATGAGTAGGAATTTTTGTTTTCTATTTGATAAAAGCACTTTTATTGAGTGCTTACTGTGAGGGAGGGAGTACTTCTTTATCTGCTTGTCACCAGAGTAGTGTGTCTGGTACCTATGAGCTTTGGTAAGGATTATGAAATTACCATAACTAACATTCATATTATATTATAATAACTTGTATACACAAGAATGCCATATGTATATTTTACATATTACATTATAGCCCAATAGACTCAAAATTAAATGTCAATCAGCACGACGATATCAACCTAATTGCAAATTTTTAAAAATCCCATTGTTTAGAAGATTTACTCTCTTCAATAACTCCTAAATATTATTGTTATGAATGAAATTATTTTACATAATTTAGTATTATATATACTTAATTTAAATCACAGTAGTACATCATATAACTTAGTCAAATAATTCCAAAAGCACATTTATTTTGCTCTTACAAGCTATTTCTTTTTTTTTTTTTAAAACAGTTAATACAAGGTACAGGCATTAAAATACTTAAAATGATAAGCACCTTAAAGACTTGAAAGCAGCTTAATGAGTAGGGGAGTCAAAAAGGAGGCCCTTCCCTTTCAGAAGCATAACATCCCAGTTTGACAGACATGGCTACTTAAAATGCTTGTCCACCAGTGAGGGCAATGGAAATGATTTTTTGATTCTTTCTGTTCCTTATATAATATATTGTGGTTGCTTTTTTTTGATCACAAGTCTGTATGTGTTTAGTAAAATGTGGTACCCCAGAAAGGAAAACTACACTCCAGATGTGGTTTAAAAAGTACAAAGCAAGTGGGAGTCTTGCCACCTCACTAGATTTTTATTCCATGTTACTTCAGCTATATCACGTTTCTATATATGTTGCAGTTGTCCCCAATAGAAACACAAACATTCCTATGATTTTTTTTTATACCTATGATGTAGAGTTGATTGCCCTACTCGGGTACTTGTGAAAGTGGTGTTCTAAATGTCTTTGCATTTAAATTTCCTAAATATATTTTTTAAAATTCCCCTCCCCTTAAAAAGAACAAACCTAGATTATGTTATCGAAATTAATTATTATCTTTCCCAGCTTTGTGTCAGCTTAAATTCGAATAGTTTGCTTTCTATGTGGGAGAGGACAGAGATCAGTGATGAATAAATATAGGAGACTTCACACTAGGGACTACCCCAAATTATTTCAGTCTCTGTAGATAGTTGTTCCATCAGCTACAAAATCAAACAATAGCTTCATACTCTTATTTTCCAGTGGAGATACCACAAATTCTTTCTTTCATGCTTTACTAAAATAATGACACTGATTTCTAAGAAGCATGTAAATAGGACTACAGCTTCTATAATTTCCACTAGTCATTTATTTTTATATGTCACATACAATTTTAATGTATGACCCATAGGTCTACCTTTCTTGTAGAGACAAAATGTCTGAATCTACAGAGATGAGGTAAAGTTTGCGAAACACCAGAGACTTTGTAAAGCTAATGGTGCCACTGCAGACACGATAGACACATGTGCGCTGAACATCCTCTGTCTACCTCCATTGTCCTCATGCCACAAGTATGTCTTCATTTCCCATAGATATTTCTTCATCTAGCTCCTTCAAAATGCTGCACGCATGATACCATTTTCTGAGTTGTCACAGACATTCCAATTTTAAAATTCCACGAATAGTGTCCATGTCCTAATATTCCTGGCCTGACTTTGCCTTTTGGCCCAGTCTAAAATAATTAGAGTTCTGATAAGTACTTAATGACTTTAGGGACATAAAAGAAGTGGGAGTCCTGCTCTGGATTAGAGGGCTCAGAGACCAGGGGAAGGCACCACATTCCCTGGCTGTATTAATTAGCCATGCCTGTTGCTAATAAGTCTCTGGGGATATTTTACCAGGATCACAGAAGTGATGTGTGATGCTCAGAGTAAAAAGCCAACATTCTAGCTTTATGAATCTCATAGAAAAGAAAGCAGCATTCCCCACAGAATTATTTTTCTTATATTTAATATTTTCTTTTTCAAAACAAGAACAACAGAACATAGAAATCAAACTGCTGTAATTCAACTTAATTGTGGAAATGTATTTATCTTTTCCCTAGTTGTGTAATTCAGTTCAATTTTCTTACCCTTCAGCAAAACACTTAGTGGAAAGCCTGAGTTTATCATCATTTTTTAGAATTCTGTGGATCTCATCCATGGAATTTATTTGCTCTTTAATACTATCTCTCCCCTTTCAAGGGATTCATTACTCATTTACACATCTAGAATGTAAATAATGTGCCATTAACTGGACAAAAATGTAGCCTCCAATTCATGGCACCAGGATATGCTTTTTTCCCGTTCTTTCTCTCTCCCTCTCTTTTTTTAAACAAGACAAGCATTTGGAAACAGAATACTTTAAAAGGAAAAGATCAGAACTTGTTTTTCAATGAGTTGAGAACAACAGGCACCATTGTAGTTCAAAGCAAGGGTCTTACATGCAGTTCAGGGAGAAAAAAATCCACAACCGACTATTATATGTAAGCTCAAGATTTAAATTAAATATTGTTAGGATCCCGATGGATTTCAATTTCTTTTTTAATGTGTATATCTTTTATATACATGTCTTTTAAAAAAGATACCAGTATTTTGATAATTTAAGAACATTGGTAGTTTTAATGTAAAATCATTTTAACTAGAAATGAGAGCAGATCTCCATAGCTGCTATTCATTTGTGGCCCAGTTGGCACCACAGGGAAAACTCTTCATAGCATTCTCCAGGTTAGGAAGACTAGGACCTAATTTGGTTCATCAAAAGAGTATGGGTCAGGATCTCACCCATCATAAAAGGGTAGCATGAATACTGTCCATGTATGGCATCTCTATCAAAGGACAGACATTCCCAAATGTGTAATCATTAATCTTGCAAGCATCTACAGTGTGCAAATGATTGACTCTGTGTTGATTGAAGCTGGCTACACAGGGCTTCCTTGGACATAAGGGTAGATGAAATACTACTGAAGCTGTCAAGTTTTTCTTTTAGGGGACCAGCGATGATGTTTAAAATAGTAAATATTTAATATTTAGGGGCAATTTATAGCACTTTACACAGATAAATGCATTTCTTCCTAATAACAACATAGGGAATATTCCTATTTGACAGAGGAGAGAACTGAGGACACAAAGAAGTTAAGCTACTTCCCAGGAGCAAGCAATTAGCTTGAGCTCAGATGGTCAGACTTTAAAAGCAGCACTATTAAAAGGAAATAATGTGAGGCACATACATCATTTTAAATAATCTAGGAGCCACATATTTATAAAAAGCAAACTGAAATACACGGAATTAATTTTACCAATATATTTTTTTTTAGCTTACTATATCCCAAATACTCTTTTAAACCTGCAACAAAAAATTATTAATTACATCTTTTACATTTTTTTGAAATGGTCTTTGAAATCAGATATGTACTTCAACCTTCAGCACCCATTGGTTTGGATTGGGCACATCAAGTGCTTGATGCCACAAGTGGCAGAGACCTACCTGGAGAACACCCTAAATATCCTCCTTTTACTTCCACTGATGCCCCTTACCCTGCAGTATTATTTCTTTCTTTGGTTAGGGACAGAGTCTAAGTGCAGAATGTAGAAGTGAAGGGGATTAGCAGGAAGTTTTTGGGATGACTGGAAGAATAAGAAGCCCTCACTCCCAGTCCATTTGGAGTCTTGTGGTTGTTAGATTAAGGGCCAGCTCTGGGAAGACTGGATCAGCTGGGTGAAGAGAAGCAGCCCACATTCAACTCCTTACGCCACAAGATCCACACCCAGTGTAGTGAGACTGTATCTCTTCCTTCTCCAGCAAAAAGTGGGATTCCTGAGAAGACTCTAGGTGGGGAAGACAGAGAGCAGGTGACCCAAAGCAATTCTTGGGTGTGTGCTCAGGGAGGTCAAATACCCTACCCTGGGTATTTCTGTCAGGAGGGAAGCAGAGCAAGACTTCCATAGACACATCATGGGGGTGGCCTTTTTATCCTAAAGGATGATTATTTGGGGTAGAAAATGACATTCTGATGCATGCAGAAGTCAGAGAAGCAGTATCCAGGACTTGCTTCCCCAGGTGGTGTAAGTTATATGTGTTTTCTATTTGTCCACCTTTCTGAAAACCATTCTTTCTGTAGTCACAGCCTCAGTTTTTCTTTTAGATCTTTATCCTTTTGATCATGAAAAGTTCACTCATTGGCCTGTCTTTTAGGCACACTGTAGGTGTTTGTCTCTACCACCGAGGTCTCATTCTAGAAAAGTGAATGTTCTAATGGACCAGATGAGCTTCAAAGCATAGGAATCTGGCAGTGGCCAGGGAACCAGGGTCCTCTCTCTATTGTCTTGGTGGTCAAGAGTTCACTTAATTAGGGAGGTCACAGAGAGCAGGACCTGTTACAATTTCATACCCAATAGATAGGTGGTCCTTCTGTTTTTCTCTGAAGTTGTTTCACAGTCTATTTTTCCTTCTCATCTCCTCAGCCTTGCTCAGAGTTGTAGATGGAGGGTGAGAGAAAGAAGATGGTTGATAGATGTACACAATAACATTTGTACCTTAGGGAAAGCATTTTCCCATAGAAATCATAAATCAGTATTTTTCAAACTTCTTTGAACATAACTTACTGTAAGAAAAACAACTACTCTGAGAAAACTTCTACTAATAATGAACTTTCAAGTATTCAATAACCCAGCAATTCCACTCCTAGGTATTTACCCAGGAGGAGTGTATCTGTAGGTCTATGAAAAGATACATGAGGATATTCACAGAAGTACTAAAACAACTACTCTGAGAAAACTTCTACTAATAATGAACTTTCAAGTATTCAATAACCCAGCAATTCCACTCCTAGGTATATACCCAGGAGGAGTGTATGTGTAGGTCTATCAAAAGATACATGAGAATATTCACAGAAGTACTACATGTAATAGAATAAAAGTAAAAACAGCCCAAATATCATCTACAGGAAACTGGTTTAAAAGTTTATGTGTAAACCTAAATGTTCAAAACCGAATGAATAGATTGAAATGTGGTATTCATCCACAATGATTTACTGCTCAGCAATCAAAAAAGACAAACTCATGCCATTCAAGGCAGCATAGATGGAGCTGGGAGGATTATGTTAAGTAAAATAAGTCAGAAGGGGAAAGATTAAGGCCAGATTATATCGCCTGTTAGTGGAATATAGAGAAACAAATCAAAGAAATAGATAAAACCAAACTTAAAAACTAAGCCCAGGCCCTCCCTGGTGGCGCAGCGGGTTAAAGCACAGCACTGAGAATCTGAAGCCGCTCCCGCATGAGTTTGATTCCTGCCTGCCCCAGAGGTGACCACATAGTGTAGCAGACCTCTCCTGACCCGCCCGCTGCTCTCCTCAGCAGTGTGCTTCATTGATCTGCCTGTTCTGTTCCCCACTCTGTCTCTGGTGAATCCTCTCACCGCCCCTGATTCTCTGGCCTGTACCCCAGTTCTGGATGCACAAATAAATAAATCTTTAAAAAAAAAAAAAAACTAATCCCAGAATGTTGATTATAGATCTGAGGATCCCTGAGAGGGACAGGGGAAGGAGGATAAGAACAAGGTGGGGAGGGAGCACAAGAGAATTATGAGTTCTTTGATGGTGGGTACACTATGGCAGTAATACTTGAAATGGGGGAAGAAGGGGTTCTATACACTCAAAATACAAATAATAATATAAACCAACATTACCTTAATAAAAATAAATAAAAATTTATGTGTGGTTATACATTTTGCAATATATGCACTGTATAACTATAATCATAAGAATGAACAACTACGACTATGTTGATGGTTCTCTCAAAAATAATGTTGAGAAAAAGAGAAAATGGAAAAACACTAGAGAATACATGCTGCATTGTGATTTACATGAAGTTCAAAATAAACAAACCACATCTATGGTGTTAGTTGACAGATTACTACATTTTAGGTTGCAATCAATAATACACCGCATATAAATAACTGAATTGAAAGGATAATGCAAAAATTTTTACTCATACTATATGTGTGTCACACATATGTATGTGGTCACATATACTATATGTGTGCACTATGGCATATTCCCTAATCTGTTTTTCTAAAATCTAGTTGAGATCTACCATATGGACTTTATAATCTTTAAGGATTGTGTCTTTTAGTTTGGGAAACACCATTTTAAGGCTGATCAGGATCCCACAGTAGCCTGCAGGTAACCTGGTTTCTTAAGGCCTCAGTTTCCTCCTTAATGAAAGAGGACAATGGTTTCCATCTGAGATATGAGAACAGGGTGAGTTAGTGCTCATTAAGCACTCAATAAAATGTCTGGTTTGCACATACACACTCTTCCTAGTTTTATTTCCAGAGACTTTCAAGTCTTTCTTTGGGCAAATAAATTTTTAAGATCTTGTTCTCGATACCTACTGATAATATTCCAGGGGAGTTATTCATTGTTTTAGGAAAGCTAGGTTCCTTGAGATTAAGACCTCCAGAACTTCTACCTAGATGTGGGCTTCTTAAAATTATGTGTCTCTACATCATTTTCCATTAGGCTGTTGTCTGCTCCCGTCTTTTGGGCAGGGTCTGAGATTATTTGTGCAGGTACTATGTAACTGTATTTGTACAGTTCTTGTTTTTAATAAGTTTTCTTAGTTTGGGAAGTGTGGTCACTGCTAAAAGCATCTCTCCTGTTTAGCTGTAGGGTCAGATAAGCCCCCAGTGCTTCCTCCAACAACAGGGGCTTTATGCTCTCAGGCAAAAAGACCAGCTGTCAGTTTAAATTTCCCTAATCCAGCCAGATCCCAACTCGGCCAATCAAGAGTCGCTATTTGGGGGAAGCCCATCTGTGAAATGCAGCAGTGCTCTTACTGGAACGACATGTCATAAAAATTAGTTTGGGCACTAATCTAAAGAAGCATTGTGCTGCATCGAGGGACTGAGAGGTCCCAGTTGGTGTCCTCCTCTTTTGCCAAAGAGCTGGAGCAGATGAGCAGAGCAGAGCTTGAAAATATACCAATTGCCTTCATCTTTGCCTGCCCCCCACCCCCGCCCCAGTATGCTGTCCTCAGGGATAACTGATTGCCGCTGTCTTTTCCTCTAGGCAGCTGGTTGCTCATCATACATGGAGCAAAAAGATGGATAGAAATATATCATAATGCTAGAGCACTTGTATGGGTTTGTTGTTGCTATTGTTGTTAAACTGCAAGATTACATTCTAATGCATGTGGGCCTGATTAGTTTACAAGGAACAAACAAGCTTATCCTAAGATTGGTCTAGTGTGAGTTCCCCTCCTACCCCTTAAAGAACAGTTGCTCCCAAAGCATTTTTTTCCAAAGCATTTTTTTTTATTTTACAAAAGCTTATTTTTACATCATTTTGTACATTTTTTTTTCCATCTCAATTGTAATCCCCGCGGGTTTTCCATCACCAAGTCACCCGTGTGCCATCACCATAATCCCGTGCATTTCCCTCCCCAACCCCCCGTTTTTGATCCCATTCCCCACTCCATCTCTGCAAAATGTCTCTGGTATATGGTTGTTCATTATTTTTGTTATTTTCTCACCTAGTCCATTATACTCCTGCTATGAGTGAAACCATCCGGTATTTTTCTTTCTCTTTCTGGCTTATCTCACTAAGCATGATCTTTTCCAGCTCCATCCAAGTTGCTGCAAAGGACATGTGTTTCTCTTTTTTGGTTACTGAGTAATATTCCATTGTACATTACCACATCTTTTTAATCCAGTCATCTACTTTTGGGCATTTGAGCTGCTTCCATGTTTTTCCAATTGTAAATAAAGCAGCAATAAGCATGGGGGTATAGGTATCTTTTTCAATCAGTGTTTTTGTGTCTTTTGGGTAGATACCTAGGAGTGGGATTGCTGGGTTGTAGGGAAGCTGCATGTTTAGCAGTTTGAGGAACCTCCAAACAGTTTTCCATAGTGGTTGTACTAGTTTGCATTTCCACCAGCAGTGCAGGAGAGTTCCTTTTTCTCCAATCCTCGCCATCATTTGTTGTTGCTAGTTGTTTGAAGATGTGCCATTCTCACTGGGGTGAGGTGGTATCTCATTGTGGTTTTAATTTGCATCTCCCTTATTATGAGTGATGTTGAACATTTTTTCATATGCTTGTTGGCCATCTGCATTTCCTCTTTGGTGAAGTGTCTTTTTAGCTCTTCTGCCCATCCCATTTTTTGATGGGGTTGTTTATTTTTGTTGAGTTTCATCAGTTCTCCATATATTTTTGTGATCAGTCCTTTATCACTACTTTTGTGTAAGAAAATGTTTTCCCAATTAGTGGGCTGTTTGTTTTTAGTAATGTCTCTTTTCCAAAGCATTTTTTTTAATGCTGAGAAAAATAAAGAATTCAGATTTTCTTTTTCTGTATTTTAATAGCCTAGGTGATTTTCCTTATCAGACCACTGTCCTGACCTGTTTGCTTCCTCTCATTTTACCATACTCTCCACCCTCATGCCTTCTTTTGTTTTGTTTTCCTGTGTATCCTTTTCTCCTTTCAGTTTCTGTCACAGCACCATGGGAGAGACTCAGGGAATGAGTGGCCAGTGGATCAGCAGGTGGCAGAAGCAAACCTGGCATGCAAGTAGGGGCCAGTTTTCTTCACAGACTTCCTGGGGATGGTTGTTTTGGGGAGGAGGGCTGAACCCAAATCTTATTTCAAGGCCCCTGCACAATGGAGTAGGAAATGGTTTACCCCACATACTGATTGCTAACCACTGGCCTGTGCCTAGTGCCTCTGGAAGAGTTGTATACTGGTGCCTGAACATCTGGCATTGCTTGAGTTACAAATTCATGGCAGAATAACAATGCACAACAAGGGCACCAGCA
Organism: Condylura cristata; assembly: GCF_000260355.1. Taxonomy (NCBI): domain Eukaryota; kingdom Metazoa; phylum Chordata; class Mammalia; order Eulipotyphla; family Talpidae; genus Condylura; species Condylura cristata. The sequence goes on along the minus strand of NW_004567108.1, from coordinate 48,437,240 downwards.
CAACAAGAGCATGGGATTGCCATCCTGACTCACTAGGCAGTGTGTCTGGCAAACTTCCTTCCACTGTCTCTCCATGTTTGAATCCCATTTATAGCTTTCCAGTGATTTTTATTAAAGGCTATGACATCTTATGGCATACTCTGCATTGCTGCATGTGTCTTGGGATATTACTTTATCAAAGACAATTTACTAGTCAGACTGCCTGGAAGTAAGCAGGAGGATGCTTACTTACAACCAATGAAAACATGAACTTTATAGATATAAATAAGCTCAGAGACTCCAGAGCAGATCTCTTTGACATCCCTACTAACAACCATGTGCTTCATCAATATCATTAAAAAAAATTCACAAACGGATCACAAATTTTGAATTTTTTGGTTAAACACATGGTAATTTTTATAATTTCCTACTTGTATGTACTTTAACTCTTGCTTTCAAAGATTTTTGAAACATTTCCTAAGAGTATAAGTGCTTTCCTAGAAATTTAGGAGGATGAGTTCTATAAGAAAATTGAAAAATAAAATCCATCACATTCTTATATTTTAAAATGATAGATTATTATTATTTTTAAGAATTATTTATTCATTCATACAGAACTGGGGTACAGGCCAGAGATGCGGAAGGTGAAAGGATTTACCACAGACAGAGCTGGGAGCAGAACAGGCAGATCGATGAAGTACACTGCTGAGGGGAGCAGCAGGCGGGTCAGGAGAGGTCTGCTGCACCATGTGGTCACCTCCGGGGCAGGCGGGGATCAAACTCATGCATAAGTGGCTTTAGTGTCTTAGTGCTGTGCTTTAACCCGCTGCACCAGCAGGGAGGGCCCAGGTTATTAATTTTTTCAGATTCACTTATTGGGCTCTCCCTGGTGGTGCAGCGGGTTAAAGCACTGCATTATGAAGCTCTCTGAAGCCACTGAAGCATGACTTCAATCATCCCTGGCCAGGGAGCTGACCCACATGGCAAGGCAGACCTCTCCTGACCTGCCTCCTGCTTCCCTCAGTAGTGTAATTTGTCTATCTGCCTGTTCTACTCCCCACTCTGTCTCTGGTGAAACCTCTCACTGCCCCTGCACCTCCGGCCTGTACCCCAGTTCTGTATGCATAAATAAATAATTTAAAAAAAAATCTTTTTAGAGCTTTTAAAAAAAAGATTTATTGTGCTTATAGAACTGGGGTGCAGGCCAGTGGTGTGGTGGGTGAGAGGCTTCACTAGAGACAGAGTGGGGAGCAGAACACGCAGATGGAGGAAGTACACTGCTGAGGGGAGCAACGGGGGGCTCAGGAGAGTTCTGCCACGCCATGTGGTCACCTCCAAAGTGGGCGGGATCGAACTCAGGCTGAAGTGGCTTTAGCTTCTTAGTGTTGTGTTTTAACCCGCTGTGCCACCAGGAAGGGCCATGATAGATTTTTTTTTTTAAGATTTATTTATATATGTATACAGAACTGAGGTACAGGCCAGAGGTGCGGGGACAGTTAGAGATTCACCAGAGACAGAGTGGAGAGCAGAACAGGCAGATCAACAAAGCACACTGCTGAGGCAAGCAGCAGAGAGGTCAGGAGAGGTCTAACAGGCCATGTGGGTCACCTCTGGGGTGGGGGCTTGAACTCCCACTGAAGATGCTGTGGCTATCTTGCAGTGTTGTGTCCTAACCCACTGCACCACCAGGGAGGGCTCGATAGATTTTTTTTTTTTAAAAACTTTTCTTCACACTAAGTAGGATATTTGTACTATTTATTTATTAATATATTCAATGCTAATTAGCTAATTAGGATATTTGTGTTACTTTTATTGTTAAAATTTTTAACTAGTTTTTGTAAAAAAGGAAACCAATCAGTGTTTTGTTCAAATATTCCTCTAAGGTAACACAATTAATCAGATTGCAATCCCAGCTTAGTTCAAATTCTGAGCAGCCAACTTTACAGTTTGAACAATCCAAGAGTATTTTATAAGGACTCTGTACTATCAAAATGTATTAGACCAAAAGAAAACAATCTGTTAGTTAAAGCAACAGGATTATAGCATTTTTGTTGGGAGTGACTAAAGATTTACTCACAAGGACTGAATTAGGGTGGTAAAGAATTTAGCCTTGCATCCAAGCTTGATAAGGTGGTAATAAACTGACCTTGCATCCGGGATGGGACTAGCTGAAGGTGATAACGAACTGGGCCTCACATTAAGGACACAGCGATGAGTCACCCCTTTGGAATCTGAGTTGAGAATCTATATAAGAGACCTTTCCCCCTTATTGAGGGGGCAGTAGCTGCGGACCCCACTCTAGAGGCTCCGTCTCAGCTGCTGTCCGGGAGCAATAAACTCTGCTTGCTCAGCCTTTCTGCCTCAAGCCTTCCTTTCTTGCGGCCGGTCACAGAACTTGGGAACAGACTCATGGTGTCCGTCCCTCCTCTCCGCCTTTTCCTTTCAATTTTATATAGTGAAATCTGTCCATTATATCATTTAACAGTAAATTATGAAGACTTTCATGGTATTTTAGAAAAATGTCACGTAAAGCAAGATTGAAATAAATTAATATCAATAGAGTTATGAAGTGAGGGAGGGAAAGAGAGCAGGACAGAACAGATATAATATTCAATGCCACCAGGAAATCAGTGCATTTGGAAGAAGGCTATATTAGAAAATATTTAACATATTGATTATTTCATTCATTCGCTACTTATTTGTTTTTTCATTAAGTACTACTAAGAGCTCCTTAATACAGTACCAGGCACTGTGAGATCAAATAAAATCTAATGTTTCTCCCAGGCTAATGTAATCTCTTTAAAGCTACCCATTTACCTCCACACTTCTCCACACTATAGTTATCTTTCTTTCTAAGTGGGCCCCTCCCATAAAAATTACTCCTATCCACCTCCATAAACTCTTTTTCATCTCTCTGCCTTTCCTATATTGCTTTTCCAAACATCATCCTTATTTTTCAAATATTGAGATGATTTGCACTGAATTCCAGCATAAAGTTGTGAAGGTTATTGTATAGAGATGTGTAAGATGCAACAGATCTGTGATTCATGTTCAGAACACAGAAGACATTCACAGCATGGCACATGTGCACATACAAGCTGGCTAATCCACGTGATGTGTGCTGCAGGAGCATGTGGATGGACATTGCTGGGTCTTCTTAAGGAACTGAGATTTAAATCTTGAGAATAAGCGTCAGCTACTTGTAAAAGGGTGGCAGATATTCCCAGTGACTACGAAAAGCAACCCACCTTAAGAAAGCCTACCTCAGTGGACAATGCCAACTACTTGCCCTGTGAATACGGGATTTAAACCTATCCGGGATTTGAATGCACACTCCTTCACTTGCTCACCAAAGGTAGGCCATTGTGTTTCTGTGGCTTTTCTATTTTTCTTTTTCCCATTTTATCTTTAAGCCCCTTGAGAATAGGCCCATAACTTATTTAATTGGAGGGAAGTGGTATGCTTTGCCTCAGCAACAGGCTATGCAGAGTAACAGCTCCGCAGCTCCTAGATCCGGGGAGCAGCAGAGCACACCCAGCCCCACTGTAGGCCTGCCTCGGCAACCAGGTTCAGCAGGGCATGCCTGCCTCTGTTACTCTCACCAACACACCTGGTGTAAACCAGGCGGGATAGCTGACCCCAAGAGCAGATCAGGTTTCAAACTCTGGTGGGGAGCAGGTTTTAAAACCTGCAGAGTTTTGAAAACATACCAATCAGGTTTGAGCTTACACTGGCACCAATCAGAACTTGGAAATGGTGCCAGTTTTAAAAACTGGCCAATCAGGTTTGAAACCTGGGTAACCTTAAAGGGATATAAGCTGGAGCAGCAAATGGATTCAAAGACTTGTTGAGATACTCCCTCCTGGAAGACCTTAGCTTCAGATTTTTGAGGTTTACGTTTTCTGGTTTCAATTCTCTGATCTTTCACATCAAATCATCTATTGCTATTGCTTGACTTCTGGCACCAGCCTGACTGCTTGACTGCCTGACAACTTGACTGCCTTCTGCTCTTGCCTCCAATTCTGCTTCCATATTGCCTGCTGCTAGGAGCCACTGGCCTGTGCCTGGTGCATCTAGAAGAGCTGTATATGGATGCCTGCTGCCTCTGAAAGGGCTATACACTGGTGCCTGATCCTCCAGCACTCAAAAAATTGTCCAACACTGCTTGATTCTCCACATTGCCATCTGCTGACCAGTTCTAACAGGCACTGCTGACCTAAGCCTAACCACAGAGCTGTCTACTGCTCCTGATCTTCCAGCACCACCACCTTATTGTTGCTCCTTCCTCCAACACAACTGACACCACCTCCCCTTTGCTGTTACCTCTGGTGTGACCTTCCCAGTCTCCAGATAGATATCACTGGCTGCTGCAGTGCTGTGATTATCTCCAGCTGCCTCCAACAAAGAGTTGGGTTCTGGTCATCTGTGTGCTACCAGCTCCTGACTCTCATCAAAGGGGCAATGTCATCTTGCATGAGAAGTTTTTTGTTAGAACTACTGGATGCTGCAGATACTATCTGGGCTAGGACAAACAACCATATGTGACCTATGTAACTTTTCTCTCTTCCAATTTATTTCTCTTACCACTTTGTAAATAAATTATATGGTTGCTGCATTGAGTCTGACTCATACTTGGCAGTCTGAAGTGCCACAAAACATGACATTTCACCAGATTTGTATGGCTTCAAAGAGACTAGCAGGTTATAAGAATTTAAGAATTGTCTATGACAATCGAGCCAGATTCTTACATGAATTAAGAAATCAGGACATGAAAGATCTGCTACAAGGTTTTGTACAGAGAATTTAAAATTTAGCAAGCCAGTAACTACTGATTTATATTGTTTATAATCCAGAATTATGCAACCATAAAATCAGAGTATACAGCAAAAGAGGACTATAATATATGAGGAAGAAAAATCAGATAATTTAGAGGAAGTAGGCTAGCTGGGTCCTGGGAGGAAGACAAGGCACTGTACGCCTGTGCTGTGGGAAGGGGGTGGCAGGTCATGATGGATGGGAGAAGCTCTGGGAGAGAAGTATACTGGATAAGGCAGGGAATTCTAGAGTCCAAGCAAAGGTAAGCACTGGCATTGGCATTGGCAGGGGATCTTGAGAGACGTTGGTCTAATTTCCTGTTAAATTTTAAGCCTTCTAAGTTTTAAGAGTTGCACTTAGTCAGTTACTGTGAATCAAGAAATTTCTGGATAAAGCTTTCCTACTTTTGTTGAACTTATCCTAAGTCTTTACTATGAAAATAAAAATGCCAGTTACACCATAGTAAATTTTCTTTACTATGAAAATAAAAATGCCAGCTAAACCAGAAAAAAAAATTGTAATACAGAAATCTTGCTAGAGAATTCTAGATTTTCCCAAACCTTTCTGATTCATTTAAAAATTATCCTAATTTTAAAAATAAAGGAAAATAGGCCCTCCCTGGTGGTGCAGCGGGTTAAAGCACAGCACTAAGAAGCTAAAGCCACTTCCACATGAGTTCGATTCCCGCCTGCCCGGAGGTGACCACATGGCGCGGCAGACCTCTCCTGACCCACCTGCTGCTCCCCTCAGCAGTGTACTTCGATGATCTGCCTGTTCTGCTCCCCACTCTGTCTCTGGTGAAGCCTCTCGCTGCCCCTGAGCCTCTGGCCTATACCCCATTTCTGTCTGTACAAATAAATAAATCGTTAAAAATAAAATAAAAATAAAAATAAAGGAAAATAGATTTCTGTCTTTTAATTACTCTTACCTACAAGTTATTGACACTCTAGCAGAAGGTAACATTGTTTAAAATTAGAGCACAGTCAGGAAGAAAACAGGTTAACACTAATCAGACATTAACCATGGCTAATTTCCCTGGTCATGTGCCTGTTTGGACATTAACCAGTTTAGTATCTAAATTTTCAATCTTATTGCAGAGTTTTTCTTTCTACATATTAGTTCTCATATTCCCTTTTGGGTCAGTTTTTTTTTATCCTTTAAAGTCTTATCATTACCAATTTAATAAATCCTTGACAAACATATGCTATTTGTATACTTGTATGACAGAGTATATACAACTTTTAACTTTTTGAAAATCATAGCTCAACAACTCATAGAAATCTGACTTGGGGTCACAGGATTAATTTACTGGTGAACAAACACCTAGATTGTGTCGCTAGTAATCAAGAGGAAACAAGAACCAAGAGGAACTGACTTTTGTAAGCCACGGAGCAAGTCCTGAGTAGAGCTAGTAACAGAACCAAATAAATTCTCTAATTTGCAAGAAATGTTCTTCCACTAATTGCAGATTCTGTCTTCCATGAACCCATGTGACTATGAAATTCTTGCAAGCTGTCATTTCAAAGAGAAAGAGGAACTTTAAAAAAATGTATCCCTGGGGAAATTATTTTTCTCCTTCCTCTGTTCTAAAAGGATTCATAATTCATTTCATTTAATTTCCTTTGTACTTTCATGGCATCATCTTAAAAAATAAAATACAATGGAAAATTAAGACTTTATAGAAGACATCACAGATAGAGGCAAATGTCATTTTCTCTTGGCGAGGCTTAGTTAACTAACCTCCAGTGTTTGACGTATGTAAGATTTTATCATTTTAAAGTATGCAATATATTATGGGAATGCTGAAACAACTGAACTAATTTTTTCTTAAACTAAAATTAACCAATGCACTGACCACAATTGCTTTGAGATGTATAAAAGAAATTAACAGAGATAAACTTAGAAAAAAATCCAATTAATCTTATAGAAATGGGATATTGCTTACTGCATGAAATTACTACATAATACAAATTAGAATTTGTTGCATACACACAAAATTCTTGACTTCCTAATTACATAAGCTATCAGGTGAAAAACTAAAGACAGTTTCCACTCAAAATGAGCATACAATTTAGTTGGAGAGGCAATAATCAAATAATATTCACTTATAAAAGGACAGGACAATATATTTTATGCATATATATTGTTTTTACTTCAGCAGATCTTGATTATCTTTGGGCCGTATCCAGATAAATCACAGTACAATTTCTCTGGAGGCACGGCTCAATAGCATGTGTATGTTCATGGGTAGGATTGACTTTTCATAGGCACAATTCAAAGGACAAACAGAAGGGTCAAAGGAAGTTGAGGACTGAGAATGATCAATTCCCTCACTTGTTTATTTCTTATATAACCATATTTCCAGGAGCTGAGAGGTCTTGTGAAGCTGAGTTCATATGGTAAAAAGCAATGTATGGATTTGGCTCTGGCCAGTATTTCCCTCTCATTTTCCTTCTGTAAATAATCCCAACTTATTGTTCAGTTTTTTCTTTAAGACTTCTCCTAGTTCTTATCTCTAGATATTCAGATTCAG
>NW_004567108.1:48385261-48429018 GCF_000260355.1 Condylura cristata | reverse complement strand
CTAGAGATAAGAACTAGGAGAAGTCTTAAAGAAAAAACTGAACAATAAGTTGGGATTATTTACAGAAGGAAAATGAGAGGGGAATACTGGCAAGAGCCAAATTCATACATTGCTTTTTACCATATGAACTCAGCTTTATATTAAGGGTTAAAGCAAACCTTGGAAAGTTTTGAGAACTTCTTTGATTTATGGATCAACACTGTATCCATCATCACCAAAGGACGCTCAGTCAATATCTCTACAAGCACTTCTCTGTCCCACCCTCTGTCCCTAGCCTGTGACACAAATTAAGTGTATAGTAAACCATTTGATAGTATTACACACTTCTAAAATATTCTATACAGTGTTTTTTCCTCTTTGTAGAAACCTTGGTTTCAGTTTGACAATTTCTATTGACCTATCTTCATATTCATTCTTCTGTATACAGTATTATAATTATATACATTGAAGTCTTTATTTCTAATATTGCAGTTTTCAGATCTATAATTTCCACATGGTTCTTTTATTTAATTTTTATTTCTCTGCTTACATTCTGCCATCTGGAATAAAGTAAGTATTTTCCTAAAAATAGTTCATTGAATGAATAATTGGTTGTGTGGCTCTGTCAATGGGGATAATTTTAAAATACAAGGAAAAAAATACATAGTTGGAACCTTCATTTTTTCACAAATTAGCTATTTTTCACTAAAATTCAATAAGTTTTGCTAGTTGGAATGCCTGGTGAATTTAACCTTACTTTGGGAACATTTAATGTTACAAAGAACTTTCCACTTTCCTGCTATTGATATTTTTCTACTGGGTCAATTAACTTGGGAAGTTTATAGGAATAGGCCCACAGACATATGAAAATGAAAGCCCTTTGTTCAACAGTATAGAGCTAGAGCTATACCAAGTATAATAAATGGTTCCTTTTTGTAGATGCTCTGAATAAACCAAGAATGCCTTTGGATTCGGAGTTATGCTTGGAACAAAAAAAAAAAAAAAAAGGCAAGTCATTCTACTAGAAAGACAGTGAATATGCCCCTGGAACAGACTACACATGACTTGGATTCCCTCTTTCTAGAGAATAGCTTTGGCAAGTCTCACCATGTGCAAAGGTGAAAGGAAGAAACAGGTTTCACCTGACAAAGAAAACCCCAGAAGTCTGGCCTGCAAAGAATAGATACTATAGGGATAGGAAATGTAGAATTTAATAGTCAAAAACTCAGAGAAGTAAAAGTGCAAAGAGGAATTCTCAAGCAGCCCATTAAATGTCATTGGAGTGGACAAAATATAATAATAAATATATAAATAAGCAAGGCTACGCAACTGCATGACAAGAAAATCACATTTTCTAGAAAGCAGAGGGCTTTCACATTAAGTTCAAAGGAACTGATGCCTCAGGTAGGTTACACAGAATTCCAACCACCATTCGGTTTTAATGTTTATCGTTACTGTAACAGACATAATGCTGCCTGCTGCCTTGGTGTCTTTCAGGTGTAAGTGAAAATCCAGAAGTTTTCCCAAAAGTGAGAGATGCACACTAGCGCATATGACAACACTGTTACAATGCTCATATACACACATGTGCACACATGTACACATTCATGTGCAGACTGAAATGGCTGAGAGGTACATTTTAATCTCTCAGCAGAAAGAAATTTAGATTTTTTTTTCCATATTCATTTGTACTTCCAGACATTATGTTGAGAGACAGACATCTGAATTTAGCCAGTGGGAGGGTCGCCCAGTGCCTAATTAGATCAGGACATGGGTTGTGATTTGCTGACCTTTTTTGTCCCTGTTAAGCTGAAAGCCTCTGTTTTTGAGCCCCTCTCTCCTCCAACTTTCAGTAACAGCAAACTTTCCTCTCAAAGTGCTTCACAAACTTTACTTCTCCCTGTTCTGAGAAGAGTCCTTTAATAGCCTCTCCACTTTGCAGACTGGAGTTAACTGAGCTGCTTAGGGTCCAGTGGGAATTAGTGTTGAACTAGAATTACAACTTCAGAGTATTCAGGCCAAGTCCCACACACTGGCCACTTAGAACAAGTCTGTTGCAGCTTTTTTAGCCCTCTGCTCTGTGTGTAGGGGTAACACACCCCAGGAAACATTCTCACTAAGTCTGTGAATGTTCATTTTTTTTGACCATACTTTTAGTAGGTTTGATATTGTTAAGTATATTTGTGCTATTTATGATATTTGTCAGGTTGAAACATAAAAAGGTATCAAATATCAGAAGAGTAGTCTGTGCCTGGATTTGTAAAAGTCAGATAGAGGGATGACGCTGTTAATGACGTATAGAAATTTAAAAAATCCCTAAGAACTGCTGTATAAAGTAGGGACAATTCTGCTTCTCTTCACAGCTTAATCAAAACTTAATGGTCACCATCTAGACGCAAGGGGTGGGGGTGAGGGGCTTCAAATATCCTTTATTCCAGATAGTCCAGTTATAATAAAGAGTACTTATTAATATAGAAGAAAGGGTAAACAACACTGGAAAAGAGCCAGCAATTATTACATGCCAAACTAGAATTTTTTGAAATCATTACTAATAAGGAAGCAATAAACCAGGGAGGAAAAGTGGGGCTTTAAATAACTCTGTTATCCAACATTTATCTCTCCCCCCCCCCCCACTATTTAAAGAGAACATTTAAGATCCTTCATTGGTTTGCTATTTTATTTCAAATTGGTTTCATGGCATTATTTTATGACATATTATCACCATCACTCACTACATGCTTTTGTTTTGTTTTTAAATGGTTGCCACTAGTTTTTAATAACTACCCACCTTCCCAACCTCATGGTAAGCAACACCCTGGATGTGTTTGATGACTATCATTGAAATTGTGTTGCCTTATAAATTAGTACTTTCACTTTACAGAAATTATATTGGTCTAAGTAAAACTTTGTTATTTTCTTTATTTTTCACCTATAATTATGCTTTTAAGTTTGTTTGTTTGTTTGTTTGTTTTTAAGATTTATTTTTGCATTCAAGAACTAGGGTACAGGCCAGAGGTGCAGGAGGTGAGAGGATCCACCAGAGACAGAGTTGGGAGCAGAACAGGCAGATGTATTGAAATACACTGCTGAGGGGAGCAGCGGGCAAAACAGGAGAGGTCTGCCACACCATGTGGGTCACCTCTCTGGCCAGGGATTGAACTTGGCTGTGGATAGCTTCATGGTGCTGCTATTTAACTGACTGTGCCACCAGGGAGGGACCCTGTTTTTAAGTTTTTATGTGTCTTTAGTTTGATACTTCTAACTATACATAGTATTCCATATTTCACCACATTTTATCAATTTGTCTGGTTATAGACTCCTACTTTGACCTTCAACTCCCCACATCCAAAACAACAATGTAATAACACAATGCCATATAAATAGAAAGAAAGTAGGAAGTAGAAATAATAGAAAGTAAGCCAATTTTCTAGCATCTACCTTTGATCCCAAGGGTGGACATATATGGTATCTATTTTCAGCTTCCAAACAGATACTGGGCTGTCTCCCTATTCTATATATCTTCTTGCTCTTGGTCCATGGATGTATTTGTCTTTCTTCTATTTGTTCATTCAGAGTTGTTTCATAAACAAATTGCAATTAACCGAGCAAAATGTAATAATACCAAAAAGATAAAAAATAAATGAGCCAATAGAAAATTTTAAAGTTTGACTTATATCATTTGAAGCCCAAATTAATTTAAAGCAATCTCAATTCAACATGGTCTTTCTTCATTTGTATTCTCTTTCTTTTGCTGTTATTTAAAACAGGAAATGAGAACCCCTAAAGCCCCACATTTTAACAGACATTTAGAAGAAAGTGGTTTATGTCTGTGAGGATTTCCTAAAACCTGTGCAGTTATCTGATACAGATGGAAAAAATTAGACAGAAAGAGCAGAGATGGGAGCTCTTGTCCCTGGCTTTGCCATTGGCTGGCTATGGACTTAAGTGAAATACAAATCTCGTTCTGGTTTATCATCCACAGCTGCTAGGGAGAAGGTTACCCTCCATGGTCCCAAGGTTATACTGAGTGCCAACATTCTCTAATTCCACATGTTTTTTCCCTCTGGGGGCATCACTCATCAGTTGCCCAGGGAGACATTTTACAACTAATATGTGTACAGGGCCAGTTGTTAGTTCCAGAACTGAGAAAGGTTATCCCCAGAAGGCTAATTAGCCTCCTCCCCTGATGGAGAATAAACTCCATAATATTCCCTTTGATTTTTTTACACAATAAATAGCTACCCTGTGGAAAACAAAGAGGATATATGTTGACTAAGCTTACAAGAGAATAGCAAAAGCATACCACGGTCAAAAGGAAACACCTCCAGTAAACTACCAGCTATTCAAAAAAGTCACAGAGTCAAAGAAACCAGGAATTGTCATCCAAATGTTTTCTGGCCCTCTTGTCTTCTTGCATTGCTCCTTATTTCAAAAACCAAATAATCAGTGAACTAGCTCAGTATCCCAATCTACAATGACTGCTGGCATTCAGATTTCTCCCATTTATATCTGAGATCTGTTGGAAAAGAGATCCTGATTATCTCCAACTCTTGCGCTGGGCCCCTTGGTCAACTAACCCTTTTCCACCTGTCCTCCCGTGCATTTTCACTCAAGGTACTCTCTCAATTCAAAGCCAAGTTTCAGGCTTAGAACTACCTTGCAAACTTTCTAGCCAAATACTTTCATGGGGATTCCTTCATTGGCTTTTATGGGCTGAATCATGTACCCTAACTCTCCCCTCACAAATTGGATCCCTAAACCCATATGTAACCATATATGGAGAGAGTCTGAGGGATGGAACTAAGGTCAAATGAGTTATAAAGTATAGAAAGTATCCTAATTTGATAGAATTAAAGTCTTCTCTATTAGCTAACAGTCTTAGGAAGGAGACAAATTGGATTTATTATACCTAAAGGTAACAAGTCTGAGAAAACTCTCATTATAATTGACAGTGAGTCTGGGCTGACTCTTTTGGTTCTTCACCAGATAAGCACATTTATCCACCTTCTATCTTTACTCTCTATCCGCCATGCTTAGGCGCTGGATTCAAAGCCAGCAGGGAAAAGTAACTATTTCTGACTAGTGAAGACTCAGATTGTGAGTCATTCCTAAGGGTGATTCATTCCTTAGCAAAGTGATTGGTATAGAAGTGTTACAGAGGCATCTCCATAAAAAAGGGAGGGATATTGCAACACAGTGAACTAGCTTTATTTTTCCCACCCCAACTTAAATGCAGCTGCCTTGACTACAAGTCCCAGTAGGCAATGCACACTTCCTGAGCAGGGAAGCTACTGGGAACTATGGGTGGAGCTGAGAGGCCAGGTAAAGCTGTATAACAAGAAAGGCAGGTGTGCTGACAAAGAGCTCTTACTTTTCTGGCTTTGACTTGCACCTAGGGACGTGGGAAGATCTGGAGAAGACCTGTGAAGGACAGGCATGTAGAGATGGTTGAAAAAGAGAAAGAGACATATGGGTGAGAGACATGTGAGGAGGTTGACAATAGCCACTATCTTGATTTGTACTTTGATTTCGCTCCTTTGGTCCCTGACTTACCTGACCCTTCCCCACCCCCACCCCCACCCCCGTCTTTTTTTTTTGTGTGTGTGTTTATCCACCAGAAGGTGCCTTAGACTTGTGGCTAGCTTTGTTAGGCCTCAGTGGCCCTCCTGTTTGGTTAAGCATTTGCTTACAAATGGATGAGTAATTGGGAAACTTTTTAAAAGAATATTCTGTCAGGTTTATTTTTTTTTTTTTAATTTATTCATTTTAGTCTTACATTGTTGTAGTCCCCATAGTTCTCCTCCTACCATTATCACCCATGGGCCATATTCCCCTGTGTTCTTCCTTCCCATTTTGTTCCCCCACCTCTTTTTTTGTATGCTCAGTTCTGTGGTCAGCTTGCTAGTTTTGATTTTTTTCTTGACCTTTTGTATGGTTTCTCTACATACCACATAAAAGTGACCATCCAGTATTTTTTTTTCTTATTTCCTTCTACTTTTAGCTAGCACAATCTCTTTCAGCTCCATCCATGTTGCTCCAAATGGACTGAGTTTGTCTTTTTTTGATTGTTGAGTAATGCCAGGTTATAAATATACAACTTTTTGATCCATTCGTCTATTTGGGAGGTATTTGGATTGCTTCCAATCTTGGCTGTTCAGTAAATAGTGCTAAAATAAACACAGGAGTGCAGGTTTCCTTTTGAATTAGTGTTTTTGTGCTGTTTGGGTAGATTTCTAAGAGTGGAATCACTGGATCACATGGCAGATCCGTTTTTAGTGATCTGAGGAATCTCCACACAACTTTACATTGTGGCTGGATCAGTTTAAACTCCCAAAGCAGTGTAAGAAGATTCCTCCATATCCTCTCCAGCATTTGTTATTTCCAGCTTTTTTTTTTCAATGCGAACAATTTCTAATGTAATGAGGTGGTATCTCATTTTGCTTTACATTTCCCTGACAACTAGTGATGTTAAACATTTTTTTCATATGTCTGCTGGCCATTGCATTTCTTCTATAGAGAAGTGTCTTTTTTAGTTCTTCTGCCCATCTTTGACTAAGTTGTTTGCTTTGTTGTTTAATTGTGCAAGTTCTTTACAGATCTTTGATAAGATGTCCTGTCTTCTCCCTATATACACTGTTTGTTTTGTCTTTGTGTGCATGAATGTCTGGATTCCTTTAGAGAATGCAAGTTTGGGGGTCCCTGTGTGCCCCTTGGTTGTACGCCAACAGATTGACCATGGACTCCATTTTGGGCTAACCAAGTATAAGAAGTAATATACTGAGGTTTCTGGGGAAGATTCTCCCCAGGTGAAGGTTAGAGGAGTCTAAAACTTCATTAAATTTTCTTGGGGGAAATAGGACCGCTAGTCCCTCATGCTTTTGGATTGTGTCTGAGGGTTGAGAAGGATGCTTGAGAATACATCTTACTCAAAAATGATAAAAATAATGCATAGAAACATCCTATAAGGGAGATTAGTCTTAACAATAAGATTATTGGAAAGTACATGCATAGCATAATTTCAGAGCCCTAGGAAGGTCTTTATCCCAGAAATATTCCTCCTGATGTCTAAATCCCACACCTTGAGATTCTGTTTTTGGCTAAAGGATTTGTCCCTTATAAATTGCAAGTAGGTCTGAGGAACAATAGATTATACTTTGCCTATCACTTAAGAGGAAAACTGGAGTGATCTGTGGAACGGTGGGTGGAGTGAAGGGAGGAGAAATAATCATCCATGAAGAGTTAGGAGGAGTTTGAGGTGATTCACATTTAGCTTAGGGTGAGCTCTAGACCAACTGAAATAATCACTAAAAATTGGTGATTTGTGATTATTCTAGCAAATTTTTCTCCGACTTGACTTTTCTTTTTAAAAAGGTTTGTGGAAAAATGAGACTCTATCCAAAAAGGTATGGAAATCAACTGGGGGATGGCAGACAGAGAGCAAGTGGGAGGTGGGAGGGTGCTTGGAGAGAAGGGGGTGGAGAGAGAAAGTGAAAGAGAAAGATTTGACTGTCTGCCTGCCTTGCTATTTATAACTCTCCCAAATAAACCTCCAGAGAAACAATGAGACTAGGGAAGCCGTTTGCATTCCAGCCCCTAAGCTATAAATGCATAATTATGTAAAAAATGTAAATGAAAATATAGTTAACTGAAAGGGAGGCAGAAGAATAGTTCATTATTCCAGGTTAGATACTTCTAATATCTTAAGACTCTACAGAGCACTGCAAGATTTGCTTCTTGCCTAATCTTTCATCCTGACCCGTGCCCTCCTCTACTCCATCCCACTTTCTGGCATTTTCCTCTGTTTCCCATGGAGGCACCACCCCCATCCCCTGGTGTCTACCAAGACATCCTCCTAAATTATCTGTCTAAAAGGGTTTCAAACTGGTTTATATGCTGCTGAAGTGAGCACAGGGGTTCAACCCCAAAGTTTGATTTACTGCAGTTAAACTGAAGTACAGAAAAATCATGACATGTGTTGGTAAGAACCACATTGACCTATCTCTGCAAAAAGGAAGCTATGCTGAATTATCTGAACAACAAATTTTCCCTTTTTTGTGAGTCAGGAAACCCTGCCTCCTCTTATTCATTTCCTTCTGTAAGAATCCCTTGGGCTACTACTATGTGCCCAGGAGCAAGATGGGCATCGTGCAGTGTGTGTGTGGGGGTTTACAATTGTGAGCCCCATAGATAGTTGAGAGTCCCTTCTGGACTCTATTAGAAAGACCACTATAAAAGAATAAAAGTGCTAGAAATTGAACTGCCTGAAATATACTTCCGGGAAACACCATAGAATATATGTGATACAGTTCACCCAAGAAGTGACATCAGAAGAAGGAAAGAGACACCAGATGAGATATAGAAAGCAGCAGTCAGTAGCTCTGCATTCCAGTGAGGGGTTGAGACTCAAAATTTGGGCAGATTTAGCTAAGAGAAATCCAAGGGGGAAAATGACTGGGAAAGCATGGAAAAAGTCAGGGTTCAACTGAGCCAGAGGCAACGTAGGGAGAGGATGGATGTTCATTCCAAACAGAAGGAAGAAACCTGCAGGAAGACAGATACAGGAATCAACACATCACAGCCGGCAACAGTGAAGAAGTCTGCCCAAGAGAAGCCAAGGGCTAGCTAGTTTTGGCAGGCAGTGGGAAATGTTATGGCATGGGAAAACATAGCCTATAAAAAAGTCTTTAACTCAAATCTTTGGAAAAATTAGATAGCTCTTCTCAACTGGCAGGTGGTCAGCCTATTTGCTGGATTAAAGGTCACTTACTTTTTACTTACCATTATTGTTTAAGAACATTTATCAATGATTTCAGTCTGACACACCATGAACCTATTTATCAGGCAAAGAGATGTATAATCTCATACTTTGTCTCCTAATTCTTTGGGACAACAGAGGAGAGAGGGGTGAGGAATTCCAAGAAGAGTAATGGAGTCCTACAGCACTTTTTCTAGCCTGGTCTCTGGCCCTAATTAGATAATTTTTATCTTTTAGAGAGCTCCATTTTAAAGGAATATAAACAACACTGCTAAAGGCTCTTAAAGGCTATTAGTGCATTTTGAAAAGCTAGAAACATGAAATAAAATCCTTCCATTTTATAAACAAATACTAAGTAAAACATGATGAGAACCAGAAGTTTCAGAAAGAAAATCTAATTCAACCCAGTTTTAAACTGTCTTTCTAAGAATTCCTGACCCCAGCCTCTGTGTGGAAATGTCTATGACGTCTAAGAGTATTTTCTTACCTTATTTTAAGAGATTACTCTTCCTGAAAGTATTCTTGAGCTGATGCAGTTTAACTATGCCTGTGGAAAAACCAGGCAGGGAATGGAAATGGGCTTTTAAAAACAACAGCTTCTTCCTATGTTCTAATCAACAAAAGAGTATTTTGTAATTAAACTGCAGAGAGATATCATTATATCCCCTGGAGTACTGGGTCTGCAGATACTTTGTTGTGTTACTGCCAAAGACTTCTTCAGAGCCTAGGGATTTTCTGGGTATCTTGCCATGTAAAAATTTTATGTCAGTGTTATTTCTAACATGTTAGAAGTGTCTTGAATGTCACAAGGGGCTGGGAAAAGTTGGAGGTGATGAAGAATTGAGAAAGAGGACAGGGATTTGCATTTTTCTGAAAGGTTTATCCCAAACCAGAGCACACTCTGTATCTATAGGTTACTCAGCACAAGACTGAGTGTAGACAATCCGTTCTGAATCTGGTTTTCCCAGTGACTAGTTTAGCAAGTCATTTCACCTCTCTAGGTCTTGCTTCCTCATTTGCAAAATGTCCTCTGATCAAATAATGAAAAATTTCCTTCTAGTCCCAACATGCTCTGATACTGAACTCAAAGTGAATTCTGCTATTGGTCAGCAGGGAGAAGTCCTATCTACTATGACTGTGCTCATGGGGCTCAAAACATGAGGCATCTCTGATGGGAAGCATTCAGGCACTAGGAGTTGATAAAACTATATAGGATCTGTAGAATATTACTAGATGGTGACAGCTTAAAAGATTACATAGTTCCCCTCCCTTTATAATGCGCATCTGAAGTCCTGAAGTACTTATGTGCTGTGTGCTGAAGCTCATTCAGTGTCCAAAGCAGCTATCACCAATGAATGGTATCAAAGGAGTCATTATAGCACAAGTGCCCTTTAGTTTCATAAAAGTTTCCTGTGAGTTCCAAGACCTTGCTTTGACAAGTGCTTTCTTCTACCTTCCTCTCCCCAGGACTGATACTATTACAGTAATAAGGCCTCCTCTTCTTAATTATCTCCCCTTGTCCTTTCTGAAAACCAGTATATGAAAGGGCAACTGTCACTACTATAACTCTACTACATTTAATTTAGACTGGAATAGGGCAATTATTTTCATCAGTCATCAGGCTGAGCCAAAAAAGAAATCTATATCCCTTTACTAAATTGCTAATTATTGCAGATAGATGAATTAAATAATACATATAAGGCAAACTCTCCCACCTCATAATTTCCTTATTTAATGTTTTTAACCTCAGGATCAAATAAGACCTCAGGATCAGGTTCCTACTGGTTGGGGTAGAGAGGGTTGTTGCTTTTTCCTTAAGGTCATGTGTTCCTTGAATGTGAAACCTACTGCTGAAGTATCTCTTGTTAGCCAAACAGAACAAATATACCTTCAACCAAATATATACATGTGCACAGACTTGGGAATGGTGGAAAAACTAGTTTTTCCTTGGTGCTTTCTCCAAATCACTAGGGGAAATTTTTATTTTCTACATGGCCATGATGATTGGTCTTTTAAACTGACACGTCTATGAAGCTTGTACAATGGATGGATGTTTTGTGTGGATGCTGAGGGTAGCTTTTTAGAGTTAATTTTCCATTTACAGAATCCTCTTTTTGAAACTTTGTTCTATTGTATCAGTTACACAAAGGGCAGTATTGAACAAACTTTTTGCACACACAAAAAAAATTTAAGAAATATAAGATGTTCTTTAGGAGCCAGTCATAAGAAAAGAGAAGAAAAGTACCTAATAGCAACAGAATTTAAGGGAAAGAAAAAGAAGAAGAAGAAAAAAAAAACAGAGAAAATGCTATAGCTACCATTCTATGCATTTCAGTTTTACCTTATAGTTAAAACTACAAGAACCATATGATAAATCTGCTTCTCAGAATCAAACTTCAACTCAGCATCTTTGAATAAATTTGGTTACTAAGTAAGGCATTTGTGGAGCTGTTTTATTCTGCCTTTCTCTCATAAGCTACTTGGAAACTTTTCTTGTGCCTCTTATTTTGTTGCCTTTAGCTGTTAAATGCAAATGACAACATAGAGACAGCTTCACCTCCAAAGAAGTTATTTTCAACTTATTTTGAAATAATTTTAATCAATTATTTTTGTTTGTCAGCCATAATAGGTATTTAAAAATTTATTTGAACAAACAGTCCTCTAATTTATATCAATATAAGCATCTTTTTTCTATTTATTAAATTAAGTCATTGGGATTCATAAGGCAAATCTCCAGGAGTCGTTATTTTCTATCTCCCAGGAGTGGGCCAGGGGAGTTCTATAGCAGTTAATCACCCAAGTACAAGTGGGGAAAGCAGAGACTAGGTGTTTCTTCTATAAGAAGAGGGCAGTGTCAAAAAGGCAAGTGTCTGAGTATAGATCAAGGCCTACATCACCACAGCCCTGGAGTGACTATGCTGTTAAGCCTTCTAGCATCCATTCCTTCATACTTTGAATAAAAATCCCACATTCATTCATTAAGCAGTTACCCTTATTTGCTCACATGGACTTCACAGAGTTGAAGTACAGCAGCTCTAAGTCAGGGTTCCTCTTGTAGTTAGAAAGCTGCCTCCTGGACTCGTTAAGGACTAGATGGTCCCTCACTAAGAATGAGTTGACCTCTGAATAGATTTACTTTAAGAAGTAAAAGAAGAGAGAAGAAGGAAGATTAGAAGGGCACACCTAATACTGAGACGCACTGATGTGGGGATTTGGAAAGGATGGTACTGAAATAATTCACATAACTTTATGTGGAGATCATAGATTATTGTAGTTACTATAACTAAGGAAATGGTGAGTCCCTTTTCTTTGTGATTCATTAATAATTCATTATACGAATCAGTAATGTTCTTGTGAAAGCAGACAGGAAAATGATGGGAACTTCACTCCTGATCAAAGTTCAGAAAGATTTAGTTTAACCTTCAGAGGAAGAAGGTTAAAAGGCAGAACAAGAACAAAAAGAGCTCTGCATTTCTCAAAGTGCCTAAAGATAAGTATCACATGTGGCTCAGTGAAAAATGACTTAACACAACAAGTGAAAAGTTTGTTCCAGTGTTTCATAATTCTGTAGCTATCTCTTTGGTGCATTCTCACCTCCATTTTTTCTTCTACTCTGGTTGATTTGAAGTCTTCACCACCCCTCACATTTTCAGAACTCTTTTGTTGCTACTCAGCAATCTCCCTACACCTAGCACACATGGATTCATTGAAGACATATTTATTTCAACTTTTGTTGTGTCATGCCTGAGATATTTTAACTTAACTTCCCTGCTGGTCACAAGATGTTTGCATCATCTCAGGAATGGAGATTTGAGAATATGCAAAAGTAGAAAAACAATTGCTTCTTCTTGAATAGCTCTTGTCATCAAAGTGGGAAACATATCCCAGAAGTTCTTCAGGACACTTTTCTAATATCTTGTTATTTTAAACCATATCACATATCTGTTGCCCATACTATCAACATAGAGAATAAGGTCACCATTAAAGACACAAACTAAGCATGAGTTACTCCTGAAGCTTGGGGTCCACTTTCATCAAACTCATGAAGGGAGAAAATGAAGATTCCATTAGCAAGAAAGAGATTACTGTTGGGTAGGAAACCAGTAGTTTGTTCTACTTGAGTAGGTCACATCTTTCTATATTCAGTGACATTCTTGGCCTAGCTTTTTTGGTCTACACTCTGATTACCTACGTATCCTATATATTTTCATGACTACCACATTCAAAGTCATTTTTTAGGGATGTCACTTCTGCATTTACTCATTAAGTGCTCCATCTGAAGTTTTTCCATTTTGGCCTTTCTTCTTAAAGTTTGGCTACCTCCTTGAAGATAATGACATTTATCATACAGTGAGTATGAATGATAAATGTATAACACAAATAGTGGGAACTTTCTGGTAAGTTTAATCTATTCAGAGATAGTCCCAAAAGCTCATAATTTAGACCTTAATATTTGGGAATTGGTAGGAATTCAGACAGGGCTTGGGACAGCAATAAGCTTTTTCTTCCCAATTTATCAGCAAAACAATATGAGCAGTCATCAGATGATGTTTCGAAACATTTAAAAGTAACTCAGAATGCTTTAGAACCTTCTATTATACACAACAGAAACATCATTCTAAAATAATTGCATCAGTTATTAAAAATACTTCTAAAGACATCTGCTAAAATCTTATTATTCTTAAAAAAGATTAGTCTTGATTGACTTAGTTTGACATAAACTTGAAAATGGCCTTAAAATCCATTTTCCAGTCCATTTCAATCCAGCATGAATATTAGGGAAATTGTTTTTTAACTCATCCCCAGATTAATTTAAGTGAAATATTTCTATACAATCTTAATAAAAATACAAAATAGTATTTGGGTAAAATTATATCCAGTGTTTTGAAGTCAGCACTTTCCATAATGTTATGGTGAACTATGAGAGGGAACCAAGAGTTGAGGGTCAGAACCAGTCATGACCAATTTCGAACTTATAAGAATATACACATGGCCCAGTCCCAAAGGGCTAAAAATTTATGGTCTTATCTTGAGTGTTCTCATTGGTCTAATCCCAGGAAATTCTCTGTATAGTAATTCAGTCTCTTGCAGAAAGATTGGAGGCAGGTGAATGGGTTCAACTATATTATGGATATTCCAACCAAAACAGAGTAACATAGCATTTGTGGTCAACATCCTACCTCATTCTAACCTTTCACAAGCCTCCAAAGTTTCCATGCATCTAGACTTATCATCATCACAACAAACTCACTGAAGACACAAAACAGATACCATATGTTTGAAATGTGTGATGTTTTGAGAAAACTATGAGTTTGCAAAAGTGAAGAAGGGGAATTTGGCAGGCTCTGTTTCTCTCTCTCATACACACACACACACACACACACACACAAACTTGAATTGGTTCTAATTGTCTAGATTATTTTAGCCTAGTCTTTCCACCTTGCAAACTGCAAAAATCAGAAGTACAGGATAAATTATAGCAAGCATTCTTTTAGACACACAGTTGAGTTTATAAGAAAGAAAAAGAAAACCCCCAGTGCCAGAAACACAAAGGGAAATAAAAATCAGGTCAAAGAGTATGAAAACCTTTGTTGCCCCTTTGCTATGAGGAAGGGCTAGTGTCTTAACTATAAAATACATAGCATTGGGTGCGTGGCTGACACAATAGATATATCTCATAGTTCCAGATATCAGGAAGTCCAAAATCAAAGTGCTGGCAGATCCAATGTCTAGTGAGGCCCACTTTCTTGTAGACAATTGCCTTCTCACAGTATATTCATGTAATTGAGAGAGAACATCTCCTAGGGTCTCTTTTTACAAAGGCACTAATCTACTCATGAGTGCTCCAACCCCATGTCCTAATATCATTCAAAGACCCCACCCCAAATATTATCACATTGGGATTAGAGATTTAACATATGAATTCAGTCCATAGCAGCTGGTATGGAAGACATCTCATACTTAAATGTTAAGACCTAGACTATGTGTGAACAGGTAAGGATGAATATTGAAACTGTGATCCCATTTCAAAAGCTTAGAATTCCACAAAGACTGAAACAGGAAAAACATTCCACTTACCATCTCAAGGAAGTTTGTCTTTCTCTGCCAGAATTCTATGTAGAGACAAATGTTTCCCTGAGAAGTGTACTTACAAATCTCCACTTCTGAGTTTGAGACTATCTTTTTATCTATCCCAGTTTTAGAAGCCCTGGCTGATACACAGTGTTAGTGACTGATCTTGGTCCTGTGATATAACAGATGCTGTGATATAACCTGATAGAAGTAAAAGGAAAACTTTTATAGTCAACTCACTTAGACTCACAAAGTTTTACTGAAGATAATGCTACAAGCTAAATTTATAAACTATCAATGAAATAGTCATCCAAGGTATAAAATTAGGCACAAAACAAATAGTAGGATTAGAACCTAACTAACTAATTTAAGTTCAACTAACTTAATAAGTTCATTAATATCTTGATTAACCTTAATCATTTGGTGATAAAGGTATAAAAAGAAACCCATACTATAAGAAAAGACACTAACAAAAAGAAAGTGAGCAGGATAGAAAAAATAAAATTAGATCCTTTATCACTCCATGCACAAAATAAATTCAAGATGCATTAGGACTTAAATGTGAAAAATAAAACTTTAAAAACTCTTCAAATAAAACATATGAGAATATTATTATGATGTTGGAATAGTGAAAATTGTCTTGTACAGACACAAAAATATATCATAAAGGAAAAGGCAAATAGACAAACTTTATTAAAATGAAAAACTTCTGTGGTTAAAAAAAAGATACTATAAACAAAGATGAAAGGAAAAACATACAGTCTCAGGAGAAGCTGTTTACATTGTATATGAGAAGAAACTCCTTAACTTGTTAAGAAAAAGACAATCTAATAGAAAAGGACATTAACAGTTCATAGAAGAGCAATAAAAATAGTTAATGAGCAGATGAAAAGATTATGTTCCAGTTCACTATAAGGGAACTGCAAACAATAAACGTTGATCAGGATGTCAAAGAATGTATGTAGATGGAGCCTGTGTTGGAACCACCATGGACAGAGACTGGGTAGTATTTAATAAGGCTGAAGATGTGTACCATCTTTTCCAAATGTTTCTGACAAATGTGTGGATGTTTATTATTATAGTTCTGTATGTGAGGCAAAAATGCACTTAATGTCCATAGAATAGTAATGAAAATACAAAAAAAGCAGTAGAGTGGGTTGTTTGTGGACACAAAAACACATACAGGAATGATTCTCATCTGCTTCAACATAAGGATTATTGTAGAAAAGAGGAAGGTGGATGGGGTTTTACTTCAAAAAGACTATCTGAAGCTCATTAGACAGTAGGCTGAGGAAGCATTTGTATAATCTCAATACTGGATACCTAGGTGCTATTACTATTACTTAAAAAATTTCTGAGTTAAAAATAAAATTTAGAAAGACTTCATTCAGGCAATTATGTTTTTAAGTAAAGCCTAAAACTATGCACAGGATTTTAAAGATTATGATGGGAAGAAACTCATTGATACAACAAATATTATCTACCATGTGGTATTATGACAGGTGCCTTTGAATTTAACTTGGGGCCATATTATGGTTGACAATGACTGGGAAAGTTTGTTGACGATTCAGTTAGTGTTACCTTGTAGAATTCATATTGTTTTAGGCCATCTTATAGGGCTTTCCCAAATATACTTTATCTTGATAAAAGCAAGCAGAACCTATTATAATAACTAATAACAATCTAGTATAATTAAAGAATTACAGGTCTATATTAAGTCTTTTTATCCTACTTACAATATTAAGAGGTAGGTATTATTATTTCTCCCATTTTATTAAAAACTGAGGCACACAGTGATTCACTAATTTGAGCTAAACCACAGAATAGTAGAAACAACATTTTCACTTTATCATTTTAACTCAAATATACTTCACTTTTAAATTCTCTGCTGGCCTCTCCTGTGCACTTATCATTGGAGAGTTAGCACTGAGAAACAAAGTTCTCTGGCATGCTGCAGGGTATGCAATGTAGGTATCAAGGAAGTGGAGGACACTGCGTCTGGAAAGCAACCTTAAGGATCTGTTGGTCCAGTGTAATGGGAAAGCGTGAGCTTCATGAGAGAGGAAGTATATTCACCCATCACAGATGTGTCTCCTGGCTCTAAAATAGTGCCAGCTATATATATAGTAAAAGCTCAATAAATACTTGTTGAATAAAGAGAGTTAAGTAATTTTCCTTTAAAAAGTCCAGTTCAAGATTAAAAGAGATGCACGGGTTGAAATTTAACAGCCCCACAATTTGACCCTGCTACAACTTTAAGATCTGCAATACAGATGAAGAAAGCTGATATCCAAGGAAGTTGGGATTTTATGAAAGACTACCAGCTAATAAGAAAGGGAACTGGCTGATTTTGCATCCCAGAGTTCTTTCCTTTGTCACAAAATAAAGTGGTGGCTTAACTCCCAAACTATTCACATTTTAGAATACATTTACAGGAAAAAGACAACCACTTGGTAAAGAGACAGGTATGTAATTATGGTTACTCAAGGGCAACCTTAATTTATGTGCAATGAGCTAAACAAAGATTTTCTGCCTCACAAATTAAGAACTAGTAATTGTACTGTCAAATGTCACAAGTCATCCCATGGATCGCTACTAAATTCAGAAAAGTCTGTTGGTTTAGAACAGATACCAACATCTATTTATTGCTTGAAGATTATTTATTATATAATGGAGGCAGACTTTTGCACTTCTTTTACCATACTTCAGTCTTTCCCCACATCAACCAAGAAACTTCCATTCCACCTGTCTTGCCATAATGAAAATGCTATAGAAAATACTCAATGAAAAGCTGCTTAGAAGAAACATGTGAGGACAAATGCCCTTGTTTGGGTATAAGAGAGTGCATACAAGCAGGGACACCCATCCAACGGCCTCTTCTAGAGGTGTACTCCTTGTTCTTTTCAGAGCATATTAATCACTTTTACACTCTTCTGACTCCTAATCACAGGCGTTTCCAGTGTTGTCAAAACAATGTCTGCCTACATCTCTTTTCTACTATTGGCCTGGGTTCTAGGGAGTGTTTATGAGAGAGGGAAAGAACAAGAGATTGACAGTCTTGTGTTGACATTTTGAGCTATTTGGAAATGAGAATGATCCAGATCAGATGTTGTAATTCCTCCTTTTATGGGTAAAAAGCAATGCCTCAGCATGAATAAGCGTAGTTAAACCCACTGGGGCACACCCCAGACAGTGTGCACTCCCTGGGCGCTCACATTGCTTTCTGTTGTTGCTGTTGTAGAACAAAAAACAGATGATGATCTTTTACTTCTCCTACTAAATCTCCTACTCTTAATGAAATAAAACATCAGACTTAAAGAGAAAAAAAATCCAGATTTATATATATTTCTTTCCTTCTTTTCAATGCTATATTCCTAATATTGCGCCTTATAAAAATGAAATATTTTAATTATATAATAGCATTAATTTTCACTGATAAAAATTTAAACAATACAAATAAAGTAAAACTTCTCTTTGGCTACTGCCCTAAGGCTACACTGTTCCACTACTGCATATTCTTATTATCTATTCACCATGTGTTTTTCTAGACATTTTCTAAACATATACATTCATATATATTCATGTACAAGAGCATATATTTTATTTGGTGGGAGTTTTTGTTTAATACATAAATTGCTCCTTATTGTTCATATTGTATGACAACTAGTTTTCTGATTTAAGAATATATGTTGGGACTCTCCCTGGTGGTGCAGCACTAAGAAGCTAAAGCCACTTTAGCATGAATTTGATCCCCGCCCCAGAGGTGATCCACATGGCATGGCAGATCTCTCCTGACGCGCCCACTGCTCCCCTCAACAGTGTACTTTATTGATCTGCCTATTCTGCTCCCCACTCTGTCTCTGGTGAATTCTCTCACTGCCCCTGCACCTCTGGCTTGTACCCCAGTTCTGTATGCATAAATAAATAAATCTTAAAAAAGAAAAAAGAGTATATGTTGAGCATTTTTTTATATTATTGCCTATTGATGGTCAACAGGCAATAATATAAAAAATGAAGCACAGTCTCCATATGATGTATATATAGTAGTTTATTAGGTTATTACCCCCAAAATGGAAGTTTGGATTATTTAAAATATTTCCACTACTACAAGTATTGCTATGATGAATACCTTTATATATAATTTTTAAAGTACATATGTGCCAATGTTTTATCTATCACAAGAGAAAGTAAGGGATGAGAAATGAAATTTCTGTGTTAAAGGGTTACACTTGTTGTTTTAAAAAAGCAGTAAAAATTCTCTTTCTCTCTTTCTTCCTTTCCCCCTCCCTATCTATCTATATACCTATCTATCTGCAAAGCCAGCTTGAACTGAGAAAACAAAATACCATAGACTGAGTGGTTTTAACACCAGGCACTCATTTTTTACGTATCTAAAAATTAAGACGTCCATAATTAAGGTACTGACAGATTCAATTCTTCATATCTTCAGTGAAGTCCTTTTCTTGTTGCAGACTGCTGTCTTTTTTGCTGAGCTGTCACATAATGGAGAGAGAAAAGTTTCTTGCTTTTCCTAAAAGGACACCAATTCTCTCATGGAGGCCTCACTCTCCTGATCTCATTCTAAACATAATTACCTCTCAAGTGTCCCACCTCCAAATGCCATCACATTATGGGCTAGAGCTCAACATATAAGTTTGGGGGGGGGTGACAAATAATCATTACATTATGTATCTATCTAAACAGGTAATAAATGCCTATAACAAATTTCAAAGTCAGGAAAAAATGGAATCTTGAGTCAAAAGTGGGCATGAAAAAAAAAAGAATTTTTTTTTAAAGATTTACTTATTTGTGCATACAGAACTGGGGTACAGGCCAGAGGCTCAGGGGTGGCGAGAGGCTTCACCAGAGACAGAGTGGGGAGCAGAACAGGCAGATCTACGAAGTACACTGCTGCGGGGAGCAGCAGGCGGGTCAGGAGAGGTCTGCCACGCCATGTGGTCACCTCCGGGGCAGGCGGCAGGCAGGAATCGAACTCAAGCGGAAGTGGCTTTAGCTTCTCAATGCTGTGCTTTAACCCGCTGCGCCACCAGGGAGGGCCAAAACAATGAATTTTAATTAAACCTCATCGATAACCACAATAGTTACAAGTATTCTTAACACATCAATTTAAAAAAATGTCAGATTAAACTAGCATAAAAAAACAAGACCCAACTACATGTTACCTATAAAAATGTCACCTTAATCTAAAAACAGATAGGTTAAAAGTGAAAGGAAAGAAACAAACACTAAAACAAACACTAATTAAACATGAGTCAAAAGAAAATCAGAGTGCTTGTATTAAGAACATACAAAGTAGACTCAAGAAAAGTAGTTGTTACCAAGAATAAAGAGAATTTATACTACAACAAAGATGATTTATCAAAAAGACATGCCAATCCTGAAGGTGTATACATTTAACAAAATACACAAAGCAAAAATTGATAAAACTGGAAGAAATAGCACATCCATAATTATAGTCGGAGTCTTTAACATTTCTCTATCAATAAATAGAACAAAGAGACAAAATTACTAATAATTCACTGAACAACAGCAGTATAAAAGTTATATATATGCCTTAAAAGATTTAAATCATTCAAGGTAAGAAGAAAATCAATAACATAAAATATCTTTAAAATCCCCATATATTGGAAAGTTACACAACATATACTAAACACCACAATCAGAGTTAATCAGGGAAATTGAAAAGTATTTTGAGTCAACAAAAGATGAAAATATGCTAGATCAAAGTTTGCAGGATGCAGCTAAAGCAGGATTTAGACATGTGTAGCGTAATATATACACTTACATCAGAAATGTTACTGGAAAACTCATAGAACTGAAAGGATGACTGGAAAAGCACTCAGAAGCAAGAAAAAGGAGTCAGTAGGTGGGTTTACAATCAACACTGTAACTCCCACCCTTCTTTCTGTGAGCACTACTGCAATAGTTGCAGGACAATGTCTACTACAGAATGCCTGGAAGTTTCTATTGCATCCCTGCCCCAACAATGACTCTTACTGCCCTAATTGTTGCCACTAAAAACCAGAATGGTCTTCCTTGTCTGTTGGATCACCAAATCCTTCTTCAAGGTCCAGAATTTATGGATCTGATGGACAGCCCAGACAATGTGTCTCTATCCTAGTTGCAAAGGTAGCTGGGAGAGTGAGAGGCTTAAATATTTAGAGGAACATCACAGAAAGAGACATCTGTTTTATTCTGAGTTAAATAAAAGGGTTTTGTTTTGTTTTTCTCAATGTTATGCACATTTTTAAAACCAATTCTTCAATAAAAGTGTCTGCCATAAAAACTTGGATCTAGAAAATATTAGAATATTGAATGAGAATGAGACCTTTCCTGATAACATAGAGCTGGCTGGTCAAAATCTGCAGAACTGAGAACAAAGAGTACCTTGTATTTTAAAGAGAAATTTTAGACACTTCTATGGGAATTTGTCAAGAGCCTGAAACACTGAAACTTTTACCCTAATCATCACCCTAGCTCCATTCCTCCCAGTCTCTATAGGAATAACTTGGAAGAAAAGAGAATGAAAGAAGTCAGAGTTATCAGGAATATAATATTCATGTTGGGAAGCTATTTCTGGACCCCATTCAAAACTCCATACTCTTGCATCCTCATTCAGGAAGAGCTTCCATCAACCACTCTCTCATCGCAACAAATGAAGGAAGTAGATACCTAGGGAATCATTGGTAGAGTTTGAGAGTATCTGCAGTAAAAAAGACTAATGTATCACTCTTTGCCTGGCTCCTATTATAGGTAACAAATGTATGTTAAAAGGAACATGAATGGAAAATATAAAGTAAAATAGATGAAATATTTAATTATGAGACTGTCCAAGTTGTCATTAAATAACAGTAAATTTGATGGATTATGATTGAAAGTAATCTTAGTTGTAGTCAACAGGATTCACTAGCAACCTTTAGCAAAAAGGCATTTATTTAAGGATATAGAAAACTCACATACCCATGAAAAGGACTGATGTAGTAGAATCTAGACTGATCTTTAAGGAAGTAACTTCAAAAATGTTCCCTCCTTTGCCACAATAAAAAAAAAAAAAAAAAAGAACAATCGGAAAGCTACTGTAACTTATAGTCCATGGCATTGTTTCTGCTGAGAGGGAGCAAATGGATAGTCTATGCCCTGATTTTTTAGGCACAAATTAAAGTATTTTGTGGTATATCTTATTTATGGAAACTAAATTATATCCTCACTTTTTGGGCATGGGAAATGACAATGGAAGATTGTTGTTGATTCAACTTTGGAAACTGGAGTTTGAACTATGTGAAAAAGATGTTTAATGGACTTAGGACATCACAAATGATAGTATCTACTATAGTTATAGGGAAAAATGAGTTAGTGTTGATTCATACTGAGCTGGACTCTATAAAAATAGTTATACAAATGTACAACAGTGATTTACATTCTGATTTTCTCATTTAAAATATGTCTATATCCATTACAAATACATCTATCCCATCTCACCAACTGTATAATATTCTATCGTGTGAATGAACTCTAATATGGCCAATCCTCTAACAATAGCAGTTCAAGTTGTCTCCTATAAAAAAGGTCACAATGCAGATCCTGCACGCATGTGCCAGCACCTGCCACGATCACAACCTTCCCAAACAATAGGCTGGAATCCTTTTGCTTTGTCAATGTTTTTTACTGAATTAAATAGAAGGTCTTCTATTTTCTTCCCAAATGATATATTACGTATTTTAAAATAAATCCTTGAAAGGAATAGCGTATAAACAGATTCATGGCAGAGGTAGCTCTTAGACCAATTATCTCTGTAGCTTCAGGCAAGTAAAATCCTCCATCGGGCATAATTTCATTATGTATAAACTGTAAGTGTTATACAGGTGATCTCTGAGACCTAGCTATTAAATTATACGGTACTGTGTGTCACTGACATATGTGATGCTGCTTTAACTTTTGGGAACATTGATAACTATGTCCTTCTTTCCTTTTACTCCCCCTCTTACTCTTTCTTTCCCCATTTCCCATTTCTTCCTCATGCCTTCCCTCCCTTTCCTTCTCTCCCTTTCCTTACCTTTTTCACTTCTTTCTTTCCATTCTTTCTTCCTCCACTCCTTTAAAAAACAAAATTAAGGGCCCTCCTTGGTAGCGCAGTGGGTTAAAGCACAGCATGAAGAAGCTAAAGCCACCTCAGCATGAGTTCAATCCCTGGCCACAGAGGTGACCCACATGGCATGACAGACCTCTTCTGACCCACCTGCTGCTCCCCTCAGCAGTGTACTTCGTTGATATGCCTGTTCTGCTCCCCACTCTGTCTCTGGTGAAGTCTTTCGCCACCCCTGCGTCTCTGGCCTGTACCCCAGTTCTGTATGCACAAATAAATAAATCTTTAAAAAAAAATGAAAATACCATTTTCAGTAAACATACTCATCATGGGTCATGTAAACAATTCTTTCTGGGAGGATAGGAGGAACTTGATTGTTCTTTTGTATCCAACTTCTAATATACATAGTAAATTTGGTAAAGATGGCATAAAAGAACAAGCTATTATACATAAATTTGTTAAAGAATAATTTTTTATTCACTGTTCACATATTTAAATAGCTTTGGAGGAACATTTTCACACCTTCATATGTGCATATATTTCACTCACTCTTCACCAAGACTACCATGTCAGTGTCCTCTCCCCTTCATTCCTCCCTCCATCACTATCTTTTTCACTAAGTCTAAGAATTATGTTTGCTGTGCTTTGCCAGTAAGTAGATAACTACATTTTTCACTTCTAAAAGTACCAAGAGGGGACATCACTCAGCTTTTTATCGTTTCTCCTTCCTTTCTTACATTCCTAATAACAAGAGCAGCACTCCACATAGATTATATGCTCAATAAACCACTCAGAGATGGGAAACACCACTGAATGAGGCATAGGTAAAATCTTTTATATCTTTTCCTTTCCCCTTCTGCCTCACTATCCTTTGCTTTTTGCCATTCTCTTCCTGCTCATCCCCTGCACCCACCCTCCCAGTCAAACTGTACTCTCCAAGAATACTCATCTATCTACAGTTCATGTCCTGTATTACACAAGGAGTTAGTTTCTTCTAACTGGAATGTCCTCTACCAGTTCTACTGAGAAACAGCAGCTCAGCTTCCATGAATCCTCCCTGGGTCCTTCTCTGAGCTTAGAGAATCTCTTCCTCTAAGTTTATCCTGATCTCCAGGCAAACGTCACTAAAGCATTGCCTTATTGCAGTGTCATGGTGTACCTGTTCATCTCCCACAACTGGACTGTAAATTTCTTGAAAGGCTATTTTATAATAAGAACTAAATGTATTTTTATATTTATAGCCTCATGACGTAACACAATGCCTGGCACACAGTAGGTATTCAACAGATGATGTAACTACATTAGTTAGGAAGACATTTGGCTACAAGTGATGAAATATTGGATTAAAAGTAGCTTGATATGAGAGTAGTTTCCTTGAGAAAACAAGGTTTCTGGAAGCAGGTGGTTATTACTGGTGTTAGCTGTGCATTGATGCCACTAGGGGCTTAGCTTTTTCTGTCTGTCCTTTTTGAATGGATTCTGAATGCAACAAACAGAGTGATCTTGTTAAAATGTAAGTCAGGCCACATCACAACTATACTCATAACCCTCAATAATTTGCTCAGAGGAACAACCAAAATTCCTTACAATGAATACCTGTTTTTCTTTTCTCTATTGTATTTATCATCATGTCACATATGACATCTTACTTTTTATAAATTACATTTGTCTTTCTCCTACTGTAACTATTGTAACTGAAATGTATCTTCAAGGAGGTGAGGGAGTTTTTGTCGATTCATGTCTGTGTCTCCAGCAATTGTAACAGCACTGAAGTAGACAATTCAGATTAGTTGAATAAATGAACAAATGGATCTTTCTGCTTTATCTCTCTTAGAGTGTGACCTTCAGCTTAATTTTTGTTGCCGCATGGTTACCATGTGGCCATTGTTTTCCAGTCAGCAAAACCATGTCCAAAGCAGATGAAAAGTTGGGTGAAGGCAATAGGAAGTGTGGTGTGAAACACACTTGTCCTTTTTTATCAGCGAGCAAAAACTTTCCCAAAGTGCCATGCTAACATCAGCTTACTGATTAAGTTTATGACACAAGCTTCTGCAGTAGTGAGGGAAGCTAGGAAACCAAGTAGGTAACTGCGTAAATTGTTACCTTGACAAAAGTGGAAAGAAGTGGGGAACTGGGTGTAAGATAGGTAGCTGACAAGGCTTACTGTGAAATCACTGAATGGAAAACCTAGAATTCGGGAACAGAGTGGGAAATGCAATTACCTCTGCATCTTATCCTTTTTTTCCCAGATGGCCTACTCCTGAGAAGTAACAGCCTGTGGTCTGAGACTCCAGGAAATTCATCAGAGAAATTACTGTCTGCTTCCTTGAAGCTTACTGAAAAGTCAGCATATAAGTGTTCAAATGATTGCCTCTCTCTGGCTCACAAGCACACTCAGACTCGTGTCAGACAAATACATCTTTTAAAGTCTCCGAACTTGGTCACCACAGATTGGGACTGCCCAGAATTGGGTTCTCAGACTGTATAATGACAAAGAAATTTTGGGTAAACATTAAATAAGATGGGACCAGTCATGCAGAAATCCTCATACAGTGTCCCCTGGCTTCTCTGTTTTTTCCTCAGACATGATGGCAAGGACCCAGAGCCCTCTCTACCAGTGGGTCTGTGATGTTCTTCTACCTCCAGGAAGGGACTAACTCACTGAACTCTGACGGAACCATGTGATGTTTTTCATTACACATGTAGAGAATGCATTCCAGGGAAAAAAGACAAATCTACAGAAAGGGCTGATATCTTGGAAGTTAAGGCTTTAGGTAAGGTGTTATTAAAAAAACCCTTCAGTATTTCCAGTTCTCACCTTGAATCCATCATCACATTTGTCACTGTGTTCTTTACTAGGTGAGAGGGTTCCATGAGGCAGTGACTGTGTGTCTGTTACTTTTTTGCACCTTTTTTGTTCTTTTTTGTACCTTTAGCACTTAACATACTGCCTAGTACATAACAGCTACTCAACGAATAGACACTAAATGAATGAACAAAAGATTCGCTAAAATCAGAAAGTAACCAAAGTGTAGAGTCAGGGCCCAGAAGGAATCTGATGTACCCTGTGTGTCACACAGTACTTCTCCATGGCCTTTGCATTAAAATCTAAATGCTATATAACCTCAAACATTAAATACTTACATAGATTGCCTTTTTCACTTTTGCTGTCCTAAGCTCATCTTCTTCAAGGTTTTTTGTTTGTTTTTTTCCCTGGAAAGAAATATGAAAAAAAAAAGTAAGCCTGTCCATTGAATTCAATAGGACAGAGATAGGCCAATTATAACTCAAAAATTGTATGACCCTGTGATTCCTCCTTCGCTCTTTAATGTGAAGATATTTACCAGCAAGGGAGAAGGGAGTAACTTTGACCCAAGCAAATTTGTTAAATGTCTCTAATTGAACATGATTACTTTTTTTTTTAAGATTTTATTTATTTATGCATACAGAACTGGGGTACAGAACTGGGGTGCAGGGGCCATGAGAGAATTCACCAGAAACAGAGTGGGGAGCAGAACAGGCAGATCGATCAAGTACAAGGCTGAGGGGTGCAGCAGTTGGGTCAGGAAAGGTCTGCCGCGCCATGTGAATCATCTCTGGGGCCGGAGATCGAATTTGCACTGAAGCTGCCATGGCCAGCTTCACAGAGCTGCTCTCCAACCGTCTGCGCCACCAGGGAGGGCCCAAACATGATTACTTTTTAAAAACAGATTAAATATCTTCAGTAGTCAATCTTCCTCTCCTCTAATTAAAATAGCTGTCATCTCAGTTGTGACACTGACACAGTGAGAGTCCCAAAAAGAAGGCATTTTCCCTGTATCATGTTCTAGAGTATTTCCAGGACTTTAAATGGTGCAAAGAAGATCTGTCTCCTCTGTCAGCCAGTAGTGTTCTGTCCAGACTGTTCCCACACACTCCCACCCAAACGAATAGTATTTAACCTGAACACTCCATCTGATTAGATATGTGTTTTTTCCTGGACGAAGAATTCAGAAAGAAAAGCTGTAATTATACTCCTCTACAATCGTGAGCATCCTTAGCCTAAGGTGGGGGTGGGAGGGTTGTCAAGATAGTGGAAAAAAATATCACTTCTCAGTGCTGCCTTGTTGGTCAGACATTTCTGCAGCTTCTTTCTCTGCTATTGTTACCTTTTGCTGTAAGGAGAAGGTGCATATGAAGTCCTGGCTCCTCAGGACTGTCCTATGTGATATGATGCCATGATGTGGCTGTCTCTTTACAGTACAGCTTTTCATTCCAGGAGAGCCCATTGTGCTGGTTGTTTTGGATGCAGCTTGGCATGAGCACAGAAAGTCCATACAGCCACCCACAACTTGATCTACTAGTTGTGAACGGAAACTTTTGAACACGTTCCACCAGCTGCACAATGGTACCATTTATTACTTTATTCTCAGGGGAAAAACGTTTGCTGTGTGAATAATACCAGGGACTTATGTAAGCCTCTTCATTTTCAGAGAGCTTTATGGGTGTCAGCAAATTCACACAACACCCTGGTAAGGTAGCAAAGCATTGTTATGGATTCTTTACAGAGAAAGAAACCAGATCACAGCATCAGATTTTTCCCAAGGCCAAATGGATGATAAGTAGCATGGACTCCTTGCTAAAGAGATCCATACTCTTCTGCAACAGAACACAAACAATTTTCTACTTAACAGAAAGGCTTCACAGACTCTGTCCTTGAGGGTGACTGTGCTGACTTCTGACAAACTTCCTAATGTTGCCAGATAGATGAAAAGAAAAGATGGGAGAACTTCAGTGGCGAGGGTTTTGCCTTATTTCACATGCCCTTGTCATCGAAGAATTGTCCAATCTATAATCACAGGACAAAGGGAGAGGAGTTGGGTGTCTATAAGGATTGCCCAATTAGGTAAAGCAAAACTTCTTAAATTATAGAACAGATTTGTTGATTTCAACAGCTACTTGGCACATTGAAAAAAGAGTTTCTCAATAAACTTGGGAACATGTTAAGTATCTTCTGAAGTGAGTTGAATTGTGGTCTCCAAAAAAGACATGTCCAAGTGCTAACTTTCAGTATGCACGGCTGGGGCCTTATTTAGGGAGTGGGTTTTTGCAGGTGTAATTAAGGATCTCAAGATGATATTATCCTGGATTTATAGTAGGCCTAAGTCACAGTGACAGGTATCTGCCCATAAAAGAGAAAGGCAGAGAGACTTGAGACACAGATATAATACAGAAAGGGCAATCACATGAAGAGAAAAGCCTAGACTGGGAATATTCAGCTATAAACCAAAGGAATGCCAAGGAGTTTCAGCAGCCAGCAGAAGCTAGGCATGGCATGGGCATGACCAGATTCTATCTCAGAGTCTCCAGAAGGAACTGACTCTGCCAACAGCTTGACTTCAGGATTCTGGCCCCACAAACTGTGAGAGAATAAATTTCTGTTATTTTAAAGCCACCTAAATTGTGACAATTTGTTATGGCAGTCTGAGGACAAGAATACACCTGCTTACAATCCTCAGAATTATGTAAGTTTTAAGTCAGTTTAAAGCAAAATACATACCTTGCCAAATCTTATAATTTGTGTGTGTGTTAGAGGGTATTAAAATTCTAAAATAGTTGAAAATTACTTTCTTTACTCATTTAATGATGAAGAATTGGATTATCTGTGCAACGGTTTATAAAGGCAGAAGGATATCATAAAGGGAAGAAGAGACACATGAAAAAATCGGATCACAAAGCAATAATTTTCATACTTTTCTAGGCCTCTGCATCAAAAGCACATAGTGGAGCACAGTATATACTTTAAATGCTAATGTTACATGTTATTATTATCATTAGCTTATTACACAAAATTTAGCTACTTACAGAAATCCATTATGTAGAAAATGCAAGCTTCCATTATGGGGATGGTAAGCATTTGCTCTTTTTTTTTCTCTCTAAATATTAACATTCTATGTCTCTATCTCTCCCAACCTTACAAAGAGTGGAAGTAGGGAGGGGGCCCCTAGAATAGACTGTTGTCTACCAGTTGACTGACTTAATTCAGTTTGATAAAAGGAATGTTTGCTGAAGTTAAGCATTCCTCGATTAAAGTCCAATTTGTTATAAACCGTAGATTAGGCACAACTCTCACTGGAGTCACCTGAGAAACTTTATATTTCTAGTTAAAGCACAGATTTGTAAGCTTTTTTTCCATAGAGGGTTAGAACACAGATATTTTACATTTTTGCAGGCCATGAAGTTCCTGCTGCAGCTACTCAACTCTGCTGTATCATTGCAGTCATGGGATAGAATTCAAATGATATGTCACAAATGAACACAGCTATTGTCTCACCATTTTATTGCTGAGAAACAAACACAGTATTAAAAGGAAAAAAAATTCACTTATTTCTAGTTCCATAGGTCAGAAGTCTGAGTAGGCTTGGTGGAGTTCTCCACTTAGAGTTTCACAAAACTAACATCAAAAGCTGGATCAGCTTTTATCTGTAACCTTTTGAGAGGGATTTTCTTCCATACTTATTCAGGGTGTTGGAAGATTCCAGTTCCTCATGGTTGTTAAACTAAAGTCTTG
Source organism: Condylura cristata (assembly GCF_000260355.1). NCBI lineage: Eukaryota > Metazoa > Chordata > Mammalia > Eulipotyphla > Talpidae > Condylura > Condylura cristata. The sequence goes on along the minus strand of NW_004567108.1, from coordinate 48,399,558 downwards.
CTTTTTGTGAGGCATGTCAGCAGGGGCCACTCAGCTCTTAGCTATTTCTCTCAGATCTCACATAATAGAGAGTTCATGATGTGAATCTTTGCTATCTGCCAGGGCAGCTAGAACAAATCTCAACTTTCTCTTCTACCAGACAGAGAGAACGCTTTACTTTTAAAAGATCAATGATTAGGTTAGGCTCTCTGGACAATCTTCTTTTTCAATTACCCCAAGTCAACTGTTTAATAATTTTAATTAAACCTACAATAATCCCTTTCACCATATATGTGACATAGGCACAGGTGTGAGATCTTATTATGAGGTTTCACCACATTCAACAGAACACAATTATAAAAAAGGGAATATTAGCTGTGTTCCAGTAAGGTTTTATTTATAGAATCTGAAGTTTGAATTGAATAAATGATTTCATGTAACAAATATTATTCTTTTTTTTTTAACCATTTTAAAATGTAAATCTATTCTACACCAAAGACAAGAAAGAGGGTTGGATTTGACCAGGGTCTATGTTTTGCTGATCCTGAGGTTAAAGAATCAAGTAAATAACCCTTGAAAGAACATTTTAAAAGGTATTGCTGGCTTTCCCTGGTGGCGCAGCGGGTTAAAGCACAGCACTGGCAAGCTAAGGCCACTTCCGCATGAGTTCGATTCCCGCCTGCCCCGGAGGAGACCACATGGTGTGGCAGACCTCTCCTGACCCGCCCGCTGCTCCCCTCAGCAGTGTACTTCATCGATCTGCCTGTTCTGCTCCCCACTCTGTCTCTGGTGAAGCCTCTCGCCGCCCCTGCACCTCTGGCCTGCACCCAGTTCTGTATGCATAAATAAATAAATCTTTAAAAAAAAAAAAGGTATTGCTATAGTATCACTTACAGAAACTTAGCAAAAGTACATACTCATTAAGAAGAAGAATGAGCAAATATTGGGCTCCAGAAGAGACAGAAGAGATAAAACCCACCCAAACATCCTGATGTTGAGTGTACTGTCATAGGTGGAATAGGAACAGAGCAGCCTCTCCTTTATAATAGATGGCCAAGCAGGCCCTGGTGAAGCCCAGTGGTCAGACTCTATCATCTGTGACTCTTCCTTTAGGCTTCAAAGTGAAAGCATGTAAGTACAAAGGTTTTGTTAACAGTTAAAGTCAACCCAGCATACCTGATCTGATAACTGGACTTTAAAGCAAAGTAAATCTCTTAACAACAGTCTTTTCCTGAGATGTGGTTTCAGTATCAGTGTTCAGGTCTCCTTAATAGCAGGGGAGTTTGTCTGGTTGGGCAACAGTGCCACAGTCCAGATGAATATCACTGCTTCTTGGTGGATGAACTGGACGGGGTGACAGGGGCTTAGACCACATTGAAAATCAAACATATGATAATCACAGAGCCATGCAGAAAACACTGCTCAGTGAGGTCACTTATCCAGGCACGAAAGGATCCATCTCCTGCATTTTCTAACTGGAAAACATTCCCTGAGATGGGAAGGATCATGTTATTACCTTAGGACATATCAAAGGAATAGTATTCACTCTGGAAAACCAGGGAGGCAGTGTTCTAAATCTACTTAAATTCAGAATGTCAAGATGAGGATGGATCCTAGGAACTAGCTGCTTCAACACTCATGTTCTTTGTGGGTACTAGTCATCACATTACTTTCCCAAATTCCCAGCCTAATGATTGTAATTCCCAATAAAATGTTCTTATTCATCCCAGACTCTCACATTTTTTACCCTAGATAGCATTTCAGCCAGAATTGTGCCAGAGATTACTCCTCCTTTGAGCATTGTCCTAGACTGTTGACACTTTTCACTATATAATTTAGAACATTGAAGAAAATACCCCCTGCCTAGATTTGCCTTTCTCTTCTGGTTGCTATTTTAGATAACACATCCAGGCTGCTGGAGTACAACTTAGTTTGGTGTGTAGACAATCTGACTGAGGCCATAACAAAATTTATGTTAAATATCTACATCTGATATAGATGAGATGAAAATTCCAAAAGATTTATTAGCATTTCTACTAAGTTATGCCTGTGTTTTAACATGCAATATTCTGACTGCTCCCTGCCACCTTAGCAACACCTTAAATCTCTTAACATGTTTCTCGTTGGATTCCCCAACCATCTTTTCTTGTCCAATCTGTCTCTAAGATCTCAGTTGCCCTCTGTGGTTTCTGCTCCATTCCCTGCATTTAGTGCTATCAGAAGGACTTCTATATATGAGCTTTGGAAGTATATTCTAAGGACCTCAAGTGCTGGGTTCCTACCAAGGAATTCAGGGGACTGTACTTCCCCAAATGCTTCCCTCTCTCTGACAAGGCCTCAGATGGTTCAAACACGTTCACACATGGTCTATGTGTAGCTACGTCCCATCCTTCTGTTTTATAGCTTGATCTTTCATTGCCCCTTGGCATGATGGCTAGGTCAGATCCTTTAACCAACATAGGGTCTTTCCAGCTCCTCCACCAAAACTGTGGCCCAGTTGTCTTTGCTTGCCCATCTTCAGCTGTGGAATGTGGAGATTCTTTTCACTGTTAAACTGTTAAAATTCTTTACTTGGCATGCCTCACTGTGTTGCTGATACTGTTCCCTGCATCACCACTCTAAAATCAATTCACTCCTGCTCTTGGAGAATGTGTAAATGTAATGAGGGCTGAAGCCAAACACTATTTGTTACAGGTGGTGCACCTTGAAGGGTGACACAGGTGAGAATAAATAGCCCCAGGTGAAATATGGACAAAGTATCGGTGGGGTGGAGACTATGATAGGAAATATAAGGGACAGAATAAGCAGCCCCTGGAATTAAGTGCCTTTGGGAATTTTTCAACATTTCTAGAATTTCAGCTATTTTGGGTCTTCATCAATTCTGGGGTCAGCCATTTCTGCCCCCGCCATGTTGATCTTCCAGAAGGTAGCTTAGGGCCGATGAAGGATGTGGAAAGGCTTCTAGCAGCCAAACTCAAAGAAGAAAAGTTCGTTGGCTTTGCATGTAGCCTAGAGACTATTCCCAGCTTTGTTGCTGTTACAATCTAGAAGGGAAGAGGAGAGGCAGAGTTGGGCACCTCACTAAGCTGTGTGAGTGGGGCCCTTTGTCAGGACATTTGGCTGCTACAGCTGCTGTTTCCAATGTCTCTTGTCTGGTGCTGTGCTGGCACATCATGGCAGCTCTGGTGAGCATACCCTGTTCTGTCTTCTGTTGCCTTCATGAATTGGAGCCCAGCCTACTGTCCAGCAGCCATGTGCTTCAGGAATTCCAGTGACAGAAAGACACATTAGGAAATGACCATTTGTTAGGACAGGAATTCTGTCTTCAGTGGTGGGAAGATGCCATCATAGATATCTTTTGTTTAGAACTTCAAAACACTGGATGATGCTTCAGGTGAGGTAAATGTCCATTTGTTGCCTTAGTGACACTTTGCTTTTCCTTGTTTGTAAAGTAAGTCTCATTACTGTTCATTTCGGAACCTGAATGGTCTTGCCATTGTATGTGTGGGTGATGAACCCAGAGAGATGCTGGCAAACTATTTAGGCACTGTCCTTGGCAAGCTTTAGTGCCCCTTATTGCCCAGTATCAGGACGAATATCCCTAGGTAGAGTCAACAGGCTCTGGAGAGTAACATCATAAAGTTACCTGTAGAGTTGTCTTTCTGCAGAGATCCAGGACTGAACTCTATTGTTTGCTTGCTCAGGTGGGGCCTCTGCCATACCCCTGCCCACAGTACCGTTAATGACATTAGGAAGCAGCCCATCCCCTCCAACTCTCCACATGCTTGAGGGAGGCTATGCAGCTCCAAAATTGCAACTCTGAGGACCCTCATTGTTAGGACCCTTGTTGAACTCAAAGCCCTCAATCTCAAATCTCTTTCCATTTTCCTAGAGCAGTTGCATCCATAAATGAAGGCAAAGCCTGTGCTGTTCAAGCCAGAGCTGTCTGCACATAAAACATCTCTTTCTTTTCAGGGTCTTGGACCACGGACCCTGAATGTGCTGCTCCTACCTTACTGGGGGAGCTCGTGTCTCAGTTAAGTTACCTGAAGTCTGACCTCCAGGAGTTATTCAAGCATTTCCTATTATTATCATTGCCCAGAAGTGTTCTGAAATTAAAAAAAAAATCGTTTTCTTATTTGATAAGAAAAATATTAATCTGGACCACCTAACAAGATCTGGAAGGGACCCATCTAGGGAGATAAGATCTCCTTATAGGTACCCTGTCTGAAGACATGATGATGCAGTCTCTCCAGAAGACATGTGTTAAATTTTGCTTTCTTTCTTATGAGAGTAATGACATTCTAATGATTCCCAAATTATGAAATCCTATTATGAAATATTATCTTTCAAGTTTACATATATTTCCCTCTAGAAATACTGACAGATATCCCTAGGAAGTTTCTTCACCTCTCTTAGGAAGCCAGTGCTATGAAATATTAGGAGAACAAAAGAGAAGAGGCAGGAATCACACAGAAAAAGAACAACTTCATAGGACTCAGAGGCAGCCAGAAGAGTCTCACTATAAAATTACCTTTTTACATGTTTCCCATGCTAAATGGTATTCTCAGGAATGGGTATATGTTCTGTCTAAATTGTATCCCATGCCTATTTATATTTGAAATAGCACAGCTCTCTGTGTTATACTGCCTATATCCCATCTGAAAAACTTTTCATCCAACCTCCAGAAAAGCCCTGCTTTATAAATTTCCTGTTCTTCATACAGTAAGTTCAATAGGACTCTCTCACACACCATCTGTTCAATTTTATCATTTCCTATTGGTAGAGCTTGAGAAGCAATGTGAGGATCATGAGTCCAGAGTCCAACTGCAGGCAGATATATGAACACAGAGAATCCAGTCATGGGCAGGGAAGGGCTGTGTGCGTGCATTTTGGGTGTGGGAAGTGGAATTAGTGGAAATAAAAAGAGATCACAAGTTGGAATTCTCTTTTGAAATTGATAGATTTTAAACTTTGCTTTTCACTGAGCAGTGATTAGGTCTGGTGACATATGTCATTATCCCAAGGTGTGAACAGATACAGATGAGAGACTGCTACTGCTCTAGCTCAGTAGAGATAAGGAAAGAACATCAGTGTGGCAACCCAATGGACATAGAGTAACAGGGATTCTCAACCTGGCTGGTCAGCTCTGCATGGCCTTGTTTGCTTTAATCTCCAAAAGCAACACTGCACAATTTGACACAGCTGGATTGGCTCTTCCAAGAGATAGTGAAGTAACTAGGACTGACCTGAAAGAAACAGGAGTGAGAAATCATGCTATTAATGGTTCCCTTTCATGGCAGCAGGATTCAGTGAAAAAGGAGCAAGAGGCTTAGTTATTTTTTAATGCCCTAAATACCTAGGATCTTTTGTGTTAAATTTGTTATTTGATTTGAGTATCAATTACCTTAGTAGTAGACAAAGGAAAAGCTGGGTAAATCACAAGCATTAAAATCCCAAAAATCTGTCTCAGTCCAAAGATACCAATAACTTTTAGCTTACATTTTACATAAAGAAAAAGAAACTTTCAATGAAGTGTCCCAAATTCTTAGAAGAATCAGATAAGAAGCTCCTGCCAGCAAGTTCAGTGTCGTTAGCCCAATTTTAGCAGAGTTTGTGTCTTGGCAGTAGTCCCACTAACAGGACAGAGGACTCTTTGGGAAGACAGAGCCAATTTGAAAGACTAGTGTAATTTATAAATTATCTCCAGATGGTCCAGTTCTTAAGTTATTCAGATTTTCAGAGTGGAAATTTTAATCATAGACCATTTGAGTGATTTTTTTTTTCTAAGCTGGGGACAAATCTGAGAATCCAAATGATGAAAAGATGCCAAAGAGTCTCTCCTGGGACTGCCCAGAAGACTTGCCCTTGCTAGGAAGGCCTTAGTTATGCACCATTTGCATTCTGCTTTGCAATTCACAAAGACCTTTTTTCAAATGCTCTGAGAGGCCTCTATCTTTTTCACCTGAGAGAAGTTGCTGAACACAAGTTCCAGGGAAAGAACCAACCTGAGTAGTTAATTTAGTTCCAGAATATATATCTTCACATATGGTGGTACAGGTTAGATATTAGAGTTCCAATCTTCCCACCTCCTGTAAGCACTGCTCCACAGCAGTAGCCGTGTCTGAGCTACTCTTTGTTATCTCCCTCCCTACCCTTCCTCTGCACTTTCCCTCCTCTCTTTTTTTCAATCTTCCACTGTATCATCCATTAATTCAACAATTGTTTATTAAGCTCTTACTTTGACCCAAACATAGCATTAGGTACTGATCAGAGGTTAAACACACTTCCCTCAAGTGGCAGTAGAGATCAAAATACTTTAACCCACAGTTTTACAGAGTCCCGTAAGTGTCAACATGTACAAAGGAAAAAAACCCTTTCCACTCTAAGTCTACCAATGATGAATGCAAGACTGGGGACATATAACTGCCCAAGATTATACAAATTACAAGCAAAGTTGATAGTGGCCTTTCTTGAACATCGAAACATACTATCTATGATTCTTCTCTGTATGTTCTAGTTGAGGAAGATGGAAGAGACAGAGAGATAGCCATGTATTACCAGGCCTAATTAATGGACAACAAAAGAAAGACTAGACAATGCATGGCTCAAGCCAGTAGCTGATGATTTTAGAATAAGTGATCTAGAGGATCATTGAAAAAAGTGTGCTCATTCTTGCCTTGTATTGTCTTATGTGTAGAAGATATATGAAAATAAGACAAGTTCAACTAGAGGGAAATAAAATATGATATAGAAAATCAGAAATTTAGGCATGGAATTAATTTTAAAGGCCAACTGTTGGCATAATATATGTTTATAATACTGATTTATAAATTAATTCTCCAGAAAGAATAATGCAGTGTTATTCTAGCAATGATAACTGCCTCAAATGTGAGAATGTAACAATAAAGAAAGTGGACAAAATGTCCACCCAAAGGCTAAACTGTAGCATGTGTTGAAACTATTCAGTAGGCCTGTGGTGGCAGCTAAGAATTTGTGCTTCTAATAAGCCTCCAGGTAAAGATGATGCTGCCCCTCCAACTGGAGCACAGAGAGTGCCTCTGAGGAATTGGGGAAAGATAGGAAAGGTTCACGGTATGGGGAGAGGAGGAGCAAGTGATGCATGACTATAGTGGGCATTGAGTAAAGGGGACTCTGAAAAATGACTTAGTCTAGATTATGGTGAACTATGATTGACAATGTTTTCTGGACATATGGAGATTCTCACAACCTGTGTTTCAGATGACTAGAATGACAAAGTGAAAGGTATAGGTCCTTGATAGTAGAGCTACTGGGCCCTCCCTGGTGGCGCAATGGGTTGGGAGGCAACACTGCAAGCGAGCCGCAGTCGCTTCAGTGCTAGTTCGATCCCAGCCCTAGAGGTGGCCCACATGGCACCACAGACCTCTCCTGGCCCGCCCGCTGCTCCCCTCAGCAGTGTACTCCATTGATCAGCCTGTTATGCACCCTGCTCTGTCTCTGGTGAGCTTTTCACCACCCCTGCACCTCTGGCTTGTACCTTAGTTCTGTATGCATAAATAAATAAATCTTTTTTTAAAAAAAGAAAGTAGAACTATTTTGGGTAGAATCTGTGGTTATTCTGAGTAATTTCATGAAAAATTAAACTGAGAGAAATAGAAATGAAAATGATACAAAGTACACTAAAATTATTTTAAAAATAAAATCCCAGTATTATCATACAATATGATGCTACTGTTTAATTATTACATATCTTAAACAATAATATAAACTTTCAAGTAAAATTTTGACAAATACAAAAAAAAGGGGGGGGACATTAAGCATTCATCTTTCTACTACCTCCAGACAACTAATTCTAATTTTGGAAATTGATCCTGCATATTCAATGTACACAAAGCTTTATTCTGGGTTATACAGGTAAGCGCCAAATGACAGCATAAGTGTCCTTATAAGAGAAAGGCACACTGACATACAGACAAAACAATATGAACATGGAGTAAAGAAAAATCTGAACACTGGAGTGATGTAGCTAAGGAATGCCAGCAGTCACCAGGAGATGGAAGAGAGGAGGATGATTTCTCCCCAAAGGTAGCACAGAATTAGTGACAGCATAATTTCAGCCCAGTGATACTGACTGAAGATTTCTGGCGTCAGAACTGTAACAATGTATAATTTCATTCTTTAAATTACCAAGGTCATCTCACTGCAGCAACAGGCAACTAATATAATGACTGACTCTAAATCTTTCTTGAAAGTCTGTCTCAGTTCCGGTCTTCCTGGAAAGATTTTCTTTATTATTGTTGTTAAAAAGAGAGACATGATTAAAAAACAAAAAAATCTTGTTTCTTCTGTTGGATGTTGTTGCCTCTACATGTAGCATTAGAACTGTGGCAGCCATCTTGTGACTGTGAAGTACACCAGCCTGAGAACAAGTTAACAGGTCAAGAATGGGAGAACAGAAAATAGAAAAACTCTGGGCCTTTGATGACACTGTCAACTGCTTTAATTAATCAGTTCTGAGACTTCCTATTATGAGCCTTCTTATGAAGATAATGTTCTTGCATGCCATGAATTTTTTCAAGGTTATTTTTAGCTGGTGATTCCCTTTTTTCCATCTGCAAGCAACATGCCAGATCTATTAAATGGGTTATATCATATTCCACAATTTGTCTAACTATTCCCGTTGCCTACTTTTGTAAATGAAGTTTTGCTTTTTCTTTAGGAAGACCTGTTATATTTCTGGGTGATACAAAGCCCTTCCCGAATGTATGCAATAGAACGATGCCAACCAAGAGCCCAGGAGGATAGGACCAGCTGGATGAGGAAATGGGGCCCATAGTCCTTTCCTATAAATGAAGTTTTATGGGAACACAGGCTAACATACAGACGACTGCCTATGGTTTTTTGCACTACAACAGTGAAGTTGAGGAGCTGTGATAGAGACTGAATGGACCAACTATTATGCGATTTGGCCCTTTAAGAAAAAATTTGAAAACTTTTGCCATTCTTGAATAGAACTCTTCCATTATTGTTACATATTGTTTTTATAGTTTCTCCAAAAATTATCTTCTTTAAGCAAGTTTTTAAAGCTGCCATTTGGCCATATTCCTGCATAGAAGACCAGAGAGAGAGAGAGAGAGAGAGAGAGAGAAACACTGAGAGAGAGAAACACAGAGACAGAGACTTTAATGAGAAAATACACAATGCAGGCACAGAAACAATTTTCATTCATTTCCCAGATCATCTGGGATCTTCTCTGCCAAAGGTTGTAGTCAGTGAGTGTGGCTGCATTTTCCATATGTAAGTAAGTACAGGTGATAATAACAATTAATTCAAAACTACAGCAAAAAAAAAAAATGTCTTTCTTTACTTGTTAAACTTAAATCAGCCAAACTAAACTTCCTCTCTGGCTGAAAGATGTTGGTGGAGCTTACACCACAGGGAATGTTATTACAGCTGAGAAAGGGCCCTGGACAAGTTTCCAGCAGGTAAGACTGAAGCACCCAATTTCACAGTTTCATCTTATACTGGGCAGATAACTACTTTTCATTACATAAAGCAGGCCTAAAGGTTGCTATATAAATGGAATCAAGTGTATATTAAATTAGTGTTTTGACTCCCTGCCACATTTTCTCCTCTCTTAAAGGAAGACAAAAAAAAACCACCTTGAAGAAAGCTCACCATGCTCTGCAGTGCTCTGAAGGAGACTCTTTTTCAATGATCTGAGTGGCAGACAATCCTGCCCTTGAAACTATCACTACATAAAAGCTGGTTTCAGGAGGGAGTCATTGACCAAAAACCCAATCTAACCTTGTGGGAATGGCAAGCTGCAGTTGCCTCAATGAAACATTTCTACTTGCTTCCCTAAAAGCTGCTTAGGATTCTCTCTGGTGGTGCAGAAACTGCAAGCCATTCACGTTTCCTACATTTTCTCAGGGGCTTCTAGGTTGCCCCTCAGAAAAACCCAAATAAACTGTCAAGCTGTGTAGTGATTAGAATAATTTTTGAGGATGAGACTAGCCTTGTCCTTTTGTCAGAAGGAGTCATCTAAGATGAGACTGGCATTCTGGAAAGAGTCCAGTATAAACAGGCCCTGAAGGAAACACTCCACAAATACTCTGGATCTGGCAATACTTTTTACACACACACACACACACACACACACACACACACACACACTCACTCACTCACTCACTCACTTACTCACTGACAAATGCAGCATAAATATCACCACCAAACCCTCAGGAAAACAACCTGAAAACCATTGACTGCAATATGCCACACTTGGATAACAGAGGCAAAAGGTTTCAACTCCATGAATATTCAACAAGAATCAATAAAAGTGCCTCTGGAAGGCTCTCATTAGTCACTCCCAACCTATTCCACAGTTACCTTCTTTCCAAAATATCTGATTTGGGAGCTTTCCACTTCCTTTCTAAAAGAATGCTGGATATGTGCTAGGTTTTCCATATCAACCTTGGAAAATAATGCCTACCCCTCCCTTGTTTCTTAACCTGGGCAGATTTAAAATCTGTGATTGTATATTGCTCATTTTGTTGAAGGTTTTCAGCTCTTGTAATACTTGGTAACAAAGATAATTCATAATAACTGAAGTAAATAAAACTTGCCATTTAAGAAGTTAGGAAAAGAACCATTGAAGCTTGAGCACCTTTCTTTGCATTCAACTTGAACGGGTTTTGATATGTATTATCAGTTGTCTCACTTTAATTTCTATATAAAGTCACAGGAAATGAGCAGGGGGAGGTACAAATTTCTATGTTCACTGCCACATTATTTACAATAACCAAGATATGAAAATGACAAAAATGTCTATGATAAATGGATAAAGAAGATGGACTACTTCACAGCTATAAATTAAAACAAAAATGATATCCTGCTGTTTGTGACAATGTGGGTAACTGTGAGTGTCATTTATGCTATGTGAAATAAGTCAAAGTAAGACACTATATGATTTCACTTACTTAAAGAATCTGAAAATCTAGCAAATAAACTAAACAATACCAATCTTATTGACACAAAAAAAAACCAGACTGGTGGTTACCATAAGGGATAAACAAAGTGGATGAGCGGGATGAAGAAGTACAAATTTCCAATTACAAAAAAATAAAGCATGAAGATTTACTACAGCAGGAGGTTCAGAGGCAATAATAAAATATTGCAAACTTGAAAAAGTGCTAAGGATATACAAAAAAAAAAAATAGGTTTCTGTGGGGATTATTCTGCATCAAATTATTTGGTTGTATACCTGAAACTACTATAACCTTTTATGTCAATTATATTTTACTTAAAAAGTGAGTAGGGGTAGGTACTATTTATAAAATGACAACTGAGGGTCAGAGTGATTTCTGACTTATTAAGATTGCATTGTTTTCTTGTTAACTATGTTTATGATTATTATTAAAGTAGTTATGCTTCTAAATATTTTTTAAAACTAGAAAATTAGTCTTGTCTCATAATTTAAAGCAAAAACAAAAATCTCAGTTAAACAAGTAAAAGAATCTGACTTAACAGAAAACTACAGATTTTACTGTCAGACATATGTATGTAATTACTTGGTGCTGCAAAAAGGTTATCTGGCCACCTTAACTTCAATTTTCATGTGTAAAATGAATATAACAGTATCTACCAGAAGGGTTGTTGTGCAAATTGGAGATAAAATATATAGCCTTTGAAATATAATGGAGCCATAATAAGTGAATAATAAATAAAATAAATAATAAAAAATATTTTCCCCAGTACTGTTTATTTTTTTAAATAATAAAAGTTCATTTTTACATTATTTTGTGCCTTTTTCCATCTTAGTTGTAGTCCCCGTGAGCTTCTCATCACCAAATCATCCATGTGCCATCACTATAGTCTAGTGCACTTCCGTCCCCCCATCGTTTTTCATCCCATTCCCCATTCCATCCCCATAAAATGTCTCTGGGATATAATTGTTCATTATTATTATTATTATTTTCTCACCTAGTCCTTTATACTACTGCTATGAGTGAAACCATCTGGTATTTTTCCTTTTTTTTCTGGCTTATTTCACTAAGCATGATCATTTCCAGCTCCATCCATGCTGCTGCAAAAGGCATGCGTTTATTTTTTTAGTTGCTGAGGTATATTCTACTGTGTATATATATGCACCACATCTTTTTAATCCAGTTATCTACTTTTTGACATTTGGATTGTTTCCATGTCTTTCCAATTGTAAATAAAACAGCAATAAACATGGGGGTGCTATTGTCTTTTTGAATCAGTGTTTTTGTGTCTTTTGGGTAGATACCTAGGAGTGGGATTGCTGGGTTCTATGAAATCTCCATTTTTAACAGTTTGAGAAACCTCTAAACAGTTTTCCATAGTGGTTGTACTAGTTTGCATTCCCACCAGCAGTGCAGGAGAGTTCCTTTTTCTCCACATCCTCGCCAACATTTGTTGTTGCTAGTTGTTTGAAGATGTGCCATTCTCACTGGGGTGAGGTGGTATCTCATTGTGGTGTTAATTTGCATCACCCTTATTACGAGTGATATTGAACATTTTTTTATATGCTTGTTGGCCATCTGCATTTCCTCTTTGGAGAAGTGTCTTTTTAGCTCTTCTACCCATTGTTTGATGGGGTTGTTTATTTTTGTTGAGTTTTATCAGTTCTTTGTATATTTTTGTGATCAATCATTTATTGCTAGTTTTGTGTGAGAATTTTTTTTCCCCCAACCAGTGGGATGTCTGTTTGTTTTCTGTAATGTCTCTTTTTTTTTTTGCTGTACAGAAGGTCTTTAATTCGACGTAGTCTTATCTATTTATCCTTTCCTTCACTATCGTTGTGTTGGGTACTGTATCTTCACAGGTGTTACTAAAGTGTATGTTGTGTAGTGTTTCACCCATCTTTGCTTCCAGGTATTTTATGGTTTCTGTTCTTAAGTCTAGGTCTTTAATCTATTTTGAGTTGATTTTTGTGTATGGTGCAAAGTAGTGATCTAGTTTCAGTAAATGATACTTTTTAACACTTTGGAGTTTATTCTTCCAGAATGGCATTAAGGCATTGGTTATTTGGATTTTATATATGATTTGAAATATTTTTTCATGTTATTTGCTCTCATAAATTTATCTTATTATAGATATATACTGCTTATTAAAAAGTGCATATATTACTGCTCACATGAACAATCCTTACTGCTAGATACATAGGTACTGTCTTCCATAATAACAAAGTTGTAAATAAAAATAAAACAAAAACAAAACAAGTAACACTGGGACAAAAATCTTCAACATAAAGCTTTGTCCACATTGAATATGCAGGATAATTTTCTAGAAATAGAACTGCTTCTGGGTCAAGGGCCTATGATTTTTGTGTTCCAATGGCTTTCTAAAAGGATTATACAGATTCTCACAAGCAAAAGTAATCAAGAAGATGGGCTTCTCACCTTGTTCTCATTAATCTGTTAGGTATTCTTTCTGAATCTCTGTGCAGATATGATTACAAAGAGAACATCTCTTTTTTGATTTATATTTCCTTGGTTACTAATGAGTTTAAATTTTTGAGTTATATTTAATTTGCAAATTAATTATTCTTTCCTTTTCTCATGTTTAAGTCTTAGCATTTTCCCTAAAGACTTGTATGTATTTGGGTTTTTAAAATATTTATTTAATTATACATAAAGAACTGGGGTACAGGCCAAAGGTGTAGGGGCAGTGAGAGGATTCACCAGAGAGAGAGTGGGGAACAGAACAGGCAGTCTGAAGTACACTGCTGAGGGGAGCAGCAGGCAGTTCAGGAGATGTCTGCTGCACCATGTGGATCACCTCAGGTGTGGGGATGGAACTCATGCTGAAGCGGCTTTAGCTTCTTAGTGCTGTGCTTTAACCAGCTGCAACACCAGGGAAGGCCTGTATGCATCTGTTTTTTATGCCAAAATGTTAACCTAAGTGGCATTGCCACCTAAATTAAATGGGTAGGCACTAATGAGAAAGAAATGATGTGGGGTTCTTTATTATTTTACTGGGTTCTCACTAAAACTTGGTACCAGGACTTCTTAAATTCCCTGACAGTATAAGCATTTAGAAAACAAGAAAAGAAGAAGAAGTGACTTATAGTGTTGAATATGAACTATAACTGTTTGACCTTTTATGCAGCAAATTTTTATTACGCAAGTCTAACATGTCCAATGTTGCTCTAAACGCCAAGGATGCTGCAATGAAGAAAAAGGACAGTACCTCTGGCCCTCCCTGGTGGCGCAGCGGGTTAAAGCACAGCACTGAGAAGCTAAAACCACTTCCGCATGAGTTCGATTCTGCCTACCCTGGAGGTGACCACATGGCATGGCAGACCTCTCCTG
>NW_004567108.1:48288982-48385161 GCF_000260355.1 Condylura cristata | reverse complement strand
CTTTAAAAAAAAAAAAAAGAACAGAACTTCAGTAATGCATGCCTCCTCCAGAAGCCTGCCACACTTTCTTCTTCCACTCACCACCATGGCATTGATGGTCAGAACACCAGACGTTTTGGCAGTAACCCCTGCTCGACATGTATAAAGAAATAATCTTTTTAAAAAAAAAAAAAAGGACAGTACTTCCACTTTCAGAGAACTTTTTTTTTTTAATGTAATTTCCTCAGTATCAGGGGCATTCACATAGGCCTTCCCATCTGTAACTTCAAGAACTCACAGTAGCAAGTACTATCACTTACATTTTTCAAATAAGAAAACTGTTTCTCAACAAGGCAGTTTATTTGACCAAGAGCAGTCTGTAAGTAGTTCAGTGCTATGGTCAGAATCTGAAACTAGACATACAAACTCCAAAGCCTGCTGATTTTTACTATTAATTACTAATAACAGTTAAATCAGTAAAAATATAGTAATAATTATTAAATATTTGATAAGGAAAAAATTCAAATATAGGTAGTTTTTGCATGGTAGTACAGTACTGTAAAAATTACAATAAAGGCTGAAACCATGCAAAGTGAGCTTAACAACCACTGGGGAGAGTTACAATTGTCCTATGACCTTTATAAATTTTACAAAATATTTATTTAAAATGCTTCTGTTTTGTACAAAGAAGTGGAAAATAGTAAAACAAATGCTTATTTAACACATTGGTGATATTAATGTATTTTTACTTCTTTGTAAAAACGTTAGAGCAGTGTTTGTCTTCTTGTCATATAACTTAGAATGCAGAAAAAGTATTTTTCCATCCTTCGTAAATTGTCAAGTCTCCTTTCTAACTTTGGGAAAGCTTCCAACATTTTTATACTTTGTATCACTGCCATGAAATATCTGGGAATTCATTTAGTATTAATTTTTTGTCAGTGTCACTTTCTATAAGACATCATTTTTTGTTATTTCCTTAATTTATGAAAATTAGCTCCCCTTCACTAAGTTTCTTTGTATCCTTATCTCGGGTCTCTAGAATGGCTGTAGTGTCAACACTTTCATGCTCAAATAGATTTTCTGACCTCCACTTAGATCAATCATTCAGTTGAATTTCATGAAAATTATTTCTATTCCCCTTTTTCCCCCCATTTTTATTAGCTAATTCCCTCCATTGACTATCTATTTGTAAAATGTCACATGGGTTATCCCTATTAGACAAGGAGGCAACCCAGCTACACAACTTTGCTGTTTATGTGTAAACTGAATAACAAACACATGGCCCAAGCACCAACAGCTTTTAAAAGAGGTGACGTGCTGAATATCTGTTTTGTGTACTAAAGAGTTAGTGAAATTTGTACTTCATGCAAGTACTTGTAGTTGACATACCATGGTAACTGAAATTTAAACAGCAGTTTTGGAGGGAACTACCATTATTTAACTAACTAAACATTGGTGATTAAAATTAATACATATGGGAGTCCTGTAAATATAAGACTTGGTGCTGGATCTTGCATAAATGTAACAATGAAATGATAGTACATTTTTAAAAAGGCAACATTGATTTTAATTTGCTATGTTTGTGTAAAATAATAGGGTGTGTTTAGAGAACGCCACTGTTTAACCATTAGTTTGAAAATTTAGCCACATATGTTTTCTCCTTATCCCAATTGCTCTTGCACTTTTAAGATAATTTCATCTAGTTCACAAAGCAAAGCAGTAGTGAAGATATTTCCTGTCTTCGTGAAAAACACTTCCATCCTCACTCTGCTCCAGGGAGGAAATGGAAAGAAAATGCTTATCATAACAGGATGTAAAACTATGTGCCTGCGTTCCCCCCCCATGTGTCATATTTAACGTGCAGCCATAACCCAGGTACAAACCTACATGTCATAGGTGCAGTTACCAAAAGAAATCAAACAAGTCTGAAGAACATCAGGTGGGGCAGCAAGCTCCAAAGACACCATTATTTATCATGATACTGTTTCCTTGGTGGCCTGGTTTTCACAGGGTTCTGTGTGTATGTCAGTGGTATTGTGGTGGTGGGAAAGGAAGTACAGTGAGGGGCAAAGGAATCTGCATTGTTTCATACTAGCGCAGATGTTGTTACTGATGTGAGACGAGGAACACGGGAAGATGAAGATGGAGGATCAGAGTGTATCAAGTACCAAATAATCAAGGTTAGATAGTATGTAGTAAGGGGGAATCTTAGTTGGGGTTCACATAGGCTGATCCTGAAAGAGTAGGTAATTTGGGAAAGTAGAAGAATGAGAAAAAGAGCCATTTAAAGCAAGAAAGCAATATAGGATATGTCAATAAGCAGGTTAGGATCTCAGTGAGTTAAGGAACTTCTACAGTACATGCTTCAGAGCTGTCTTACCCATGAGACAAGAAAGCTTAATTTTAAATTGAATAACTGAAAAACATTTAGGGAAAGAAAATACTTTACATGAGCTTGATCCTCAACAGCATAAGGTACCATTCTTCTCTAGACAGGATATTGGAGAGTAAATATAGAAAGAAATACTCTTATTATTTAAACCACTGTGTTTGGAAGCTCGCCATGATAGTGGCCCTATTTGTATAATTGGAGTTCTTATGGCTCAAGCACAAAGGAAGAGCCACAGATCCAGCCCAGCCATAACACTTACACTGGAGCTGCTGAGCTAGCATCTAAGTACCTGTATTCCCAGTCTGGCTTTACATGATTTTGTCTTCCTTTGACTAAAAGAGTGTTCATCTCTTCTAGAATTCCTTTCATTATGCAGGGAAGTAGTACAAGAGACAACATGATTGAGTCCTCTCTGACTTCTCCACGAGTCACTGCTTGATTCTGAATCTGCCTCACCAAACCAGTCTTGAGGTCTCAGTGCCCAGAGCTGTCAGCAAACCTCCCACTCCCTGTTTGTTTTGGCTTGTGTCACCATGCCATGCTGGAGATGTCAGCCAAAGCTGTCTACTTGCTTCATTTAAAAACACCTTGAGGTATTCTTAAAATTGTGCTTGAGCAGCAATATGGACAAGAATAACAATGAAGCAAAAAAGTAATGAAGATAGAAGATAACAAAATTCATAATGGAATCACATGGAATAGTGTGAAAAACCTTTAGAAAACATGATATCTTATTAAAATGCAATATCACACACATGTATATAGACATGTAAACCTATATATAACATCAGGAGATCTTATCATCTTTATGGAATTCAATCATCTATATCACAGAGGTCAAGCCATGTCCCAGGCTAAGTGTAATTCAATAGCGTAGTCCTCTATAAACCAACAACAATTACTAAAAAATAGTAGATTTAAAATATTACTTTATTACACATGAAAAGTAATAACATCTTTCTGCATACTCCTATTGCTAAACCATCACGTGAGCTTCCCTAGTGACTTTTGTAGTATCAGAGACCATTTGATAATAGACTAGACAAAGAGAAGAGCTAAAAATCAGACTTGCCAATATTCCAAGTTAAGTGAGACCTTAGAAATTGCTTATCTAACAAACAAAGAGTCAAAAAGAAGATGACAGAACTAGTCTGATCCTTCTATTCAATGCTCTACACACTTCATAGTCTCCCTATTTTGGTATATTTTTTTCCTATTATATTACTTTTGTCAAGGTAACAATGTTTTACAACATTATATATAATTTGGCGATACAGGTTCACACCTTGGAGATACAGGCTACAACAGTGCCCCATCTTACTTTGTAATGGCACACTACAGCACCACATTAGAGGGAAACCCTTTACACATAATCCCTCACTCTCACCACCCTCTTACTTCCTAGACTCATGCCACCCGTCACTTGCCTTGCTCAACTCCAATACATGGTCCTGGCCTCCTGTCTTGGCACTAATACTTGGAGAATTAGTCAGAAGGGAAAGTTAAGAGGGAAGTGGGATGTGCTTCTCTTTGCAAGTGAGAAGGTTAAAGTAACAATGACAGAGAATTCAACAATGCCTCCCTTCCCCAGCCCAAGAACAACATCAGGCATCCATTGCCTCCCACATACTGACACCTTCTTTGTCTTGGACTGAACATTTTAGTGCTAAAGCCCACTGCCTTTGCTTTCTCTCTGCCAAAAGGTGAATGGATTTAAGAAGTGTTTCCAAAGTCACCTGAAGAAAGAGGCTTGTGACCCAAGGCATAACAGTGCTATCTGAAGTGACTCAGTAGGAGAGGAACTGGAGTGATTCTGTAAGTGTGTAATTGGTTGGAACTCAGATATTAACATTCTCCTACCCAAATTAATGTTTGTCTCATTTAGTTCATTTGTTTGTTCTGTTTGCTATATATTACTGAAATCATACAATGTTTGTCTTTCTCAATTTTTTTAAAGATTTATTTATTCATACAGAACTGGGGTACAGGCCAGAGATGCGGAGGGTGAGAGGATTCACCATAGACAGAGTGGGGAGCAGAACAGGCAGATCGACGAAGTACACTGCTGAGGGGAGCAGCAGGCTGGTCAGGAGAGGTCTGCTGCGCCATGTGGATCTCCTCCAGGGCAGGCGGGGATTGAACTCATGCGTAAGTGACTTAAGCTTCTTAGTGCTGTTCTTTAACCTGCTGCCCCACCAGGGAGGGCCTGTCTTTCTCAATTTAACTAATTTCACTAAGCATATAATACATCCAGATTCACCCATTTGTTTCAAATGGTAAGATTCCATTTATTTTATAGATGAGTATTCCAGTGTATATTATACCATGTATTTTTTATCAAAGTGCCATCTGTTGATGAGCACTTAGATTATTTCCAGCTCTTGACTATTGTAGGTAATGCACAATGAATGTTAGGTACACATTCATGTCTTCAAACTAGTGTTTTTGTATTCTTTGTATTAAATGCCCAGTAGTGGGACAAATGGAGAGTATGGAATTTTTTATTTTTTTGAGGAATTGCTATTTACTGTTTTCCATAATGCCTATGCCAACTTATACTCCTACCTACTGTATCCAAGGATTCTTTTCTATCTCATCTCCAGTACTTGGTGTTTCTTGTCTTTTTGATAATAGCAATTCTCACAGGTATAAGGTAGTATCTGATTGCTTTTGTTTTTCATTTCCTGTATCATAAGAGATGATAAACATCTTTTCATGTACCTATTGATCATCTGTATGTCTTTGGAGAAGTATCCTTTCAGATCCTCTAGTAGCATTTCTTCTCTTTCATATTTTCCAGCAGCATCTAATTAATATCTGTTCATTGTTTGAATAATTATAATTGTAAAAAATGCTTATGAGCTTTTAATAACATATTAGATAAAATATATTTAAATATGGTGTTTGTACAGGCCAGACATTTCACACTAGGAGCTGAGTTTACAAGCAACTGAAAACTGCCTAGGTTCCAACCCTCTGGAATTTACATTATAATTATATATATATTAGAATTGTATACAGCAAAAATAGAGAAATATATAAAATTAATAAAAGCTATAATTAGTGCTATAAGAGAAATGAAGATACTGAGATATTAAATAAAGGCGAGAACTTTATTTAGTACCTTGGCAAGGGATTGCATCCAGTTTGCTTGTTTGTTTCTTTGTTTTACATTATTAATTTCATCATCAGTTTATAATACTGTATAGTTTAGGAATAATATTTCATACTTCAATCTCTGTGTGTATGTATGTGTGTATACATAATACACAAACACATATATGTGTATACATACATACACACACACACACACACACACACATATATATATATATATATATCACACTGCACCCACCATAGTTCTAGTACCGTTCACATTATCAAATTAATTCCCCCTCCTCATCCCTCCCAACATCCTTCTCTTCCCTTCTTGGCAATGATAAAATACATAGAAGAAAGCACAGATGATACATTCCAAGACATCAAGATGTCTTTGGTAACTCAACTTGAACAGCAAGGGAAACAGAAGCAAAAGTTAACAAAAAGTACATTAAAAAAAGTTTTATATAGTGAAAGAAACCACTACCACACACACATAAAAGGCAATCTGCTGACTGATAGAACATATGGGCACATCACATACCCAATAAGGGTATAAAGTATGTAGGAAATTTATTTGGGGACGTAACCCCAGGAAAGACAAGTGAGGACTGACTATGTAAAGGAAAATAAAAAAGAAAAGCCAACACTATGGTATATTCTCAAATGGTCACTGCTGTGGCCCATGAGTATACTTCTAAGATAATATAAAAGAAGTACCTCAAAACTGTCTATGAGAGGTAGAAGAGAGAAACATTGGTCCACCAGCTCCCACTGGTCATATGTTGTCAATTTACTCCCATTCCCAGGATATGCCTGCAAAGCTCTTACTATAACATCAAAGATCGAGAACCCTAAAGTAGAAACTGAAAGAAGCCAGTACAGCAAACCATAGTGCTCTCAGGTAGCACGTGGACAAAGCCATTGTCGTCCACAATGACTGGAGTAAGAGGTGGATGATGAGGGTTTGAAGCAGGCATAACAGGTGACATACTTAGCTGGGTGGGTCAAAGAAGGCTTCTTTGTGGAAGTGGCTTCTATGCTGAGTTTTAAGGAAGAGAAAAATGCTAAGAAAACCAAAGTTGGTGGAAGACTATTTCCAGTCACAGAAAACAGCATGTTGAAAGGGTCTGAGAAAGGGTTCTTCTACCTCTATTAGGAACTGAAAAATCGGTAAGACAGCTCAAGATGTTAGAGTAACAGGGACAGAGGCCGGATTATCCAGAGACTGGAGGGCATGAAAAGGACCTTATTTGAGTGCATTGAGGGGTCAATATAACAATAATTTCTGAATAAGGAATCACTATTCAGAACTGGAAGAATCACAGCAGTGAAGCTGAGCGAACAAATGGACTGACAGTACCATTTGTCAAAGCTCCACACTAGGGCCAAGATGAGGACTTCTTTCCAAGTCAAGGCAGAGCAGACAGTTTGTCTTGAGTTGCTGAATTCAGCCAACCAATCAGCAAGGCCAGACTCAAGAGGCAGGAATCTGTGTACTCCAATCTGTTAATTCCATGAGAACAACTTAGAACCAGAAACAAAACTGTTCAGCTTCTGCTTAGGCAATTTCTAAAAGTCAGGTTACCTTAAATTTCTTTAATGATGTCGGCATTGATTATCATTTTAAAAAGTCTCAAGCATCCAAGATTTGGGGAAATAAGAACTCTAGAAAAGAACTCTAGTAATAAGGGGGCTCCTGATTTTTTCCCTTTGCACTACATTTTCACTTTGCCCTGGGAGATCTTTGTCATATTTCTGCTGCAATGGCAGTGCTATGCGTAAGGAAGTTATTACAAAATGGCTCAAATCTCAACAAAACCCCTTTCCCTGGAGACATTTGTTGGATGTGAATTGCCTGTCTATGTTTACTTAAACATATTTGCCACATGATTAATGAGGAACATAAAATGCTTATAACTGGGAATCTTTAATCTTTAAACATGTAATTTCCATTTTCTTTGTCTATCTGATGTTTTCTTAGCTTATAGGTGCATAGATATACATCCTATCTGCATACCTTTTAAGATTATGTATGTCAGAGTAGGCTAACTACTTAACAAATTCAAAATGCCTTAGCAGTCTTGGGGAAGACTTCTACTTGTCCATCAGAGAAAACTCCCTAGCATTCATTATGCTATTCTTAGGGCCAATATAAGGCCCTCCCTGCTGGTGCAACGGGTTAAAACACAGCACTCCAAAGCTAGCAGCAGCTGCTTCTCTGCGAGTACTGCAAGTTTGATCCCTGGTCAAGGGGCTGACCCACATGGCATAGCAGACCTCTCCTGTCTCACCCACTGCTCCCCTCAGCAGTATATTTAGTCGATTGTCTGTTCTGCTTCCTAGTATGTCTCTGGTGAATCCTTCTACTGTCCCTGTACCTCTAGCCTGTACCCCAGGTCTGTATGTATAAATAAATAAATTTTGAAAAAAAAATCAGGATATAACCAAGCAATTTTCTACAGCCATGAAAATATTGAATGTTTCATGTCAATAACTGAAAGAAATAGGTTTAAGGTTTGGAACTCTGTATAACAAGCTTCTCATCACTGCCTCTACTGTTATAGACAATACTGAGAGCCATGTCCTAGGCAATGTTTCCCAGACTGCAAGCCCCTTCGTGATATCAGGGCAGCTTTCCCCATGGACAATCTCACCATGATCCAAGCAGAACAGCAGAGCAGGCTCCTTTTCATAATTCCTGGGAACTGGGGAGCACCTTCCCCCCAAAAAAATATCCCCAATCAGGGGATAAGCCTAGAGAGTAATAACACTCTTGACCTCTTAAGTCTGGTAATCAGATACTGGAGCTCTTCACAATGTAGCAGTGAATGATTCTTTTCTTTCTCTCTTTGCTGGTCTTTTCTAGTCTTGCCTTCTATTTCACAGCTTTGTTAAACATTCAGGTCAAGGTCAGAGCAAGGGACTCTCAGTGGGTGGGAGAAACTGAATTTAGTCATACAGGGCCTCTACCCAATGAAAACATTTAGCACCCAGCCAAGGAGTCTATCTCTAGATTCCAGCTGGGGAAAAAAAAAAATCTTCCTTAAGAAGGTGCCAGTTTTTCTTCGCTGTGCCCCAAGCTAACCCTGTTTCAGATTACAAAGAGGCAATTCCCTGTAGAGGGGAAAGTGCTAGACCTGAATTCTATTTCTAGCACTTATGCTGATGCTCTATGACCTTGTCCTGGCTACTGCTTCAGCTTTGTCCCACTCCTAGACCCATCCTAGCTCTAAACCACTATTCTTCTCCAAGCTTCTCTTTACCGCAGTGCTAAAGGTTGAGTCAAGGAAATTCTCCAAAAGCTCAAATCCAAATGGCTGTTATAACAAGGAGCCACTACTGTCAACCAGCCTTATAAAATTCTAGGAATTGGGCCCTCCCTGGTGGTGCAAGGGGTTAGGACACAGCCTTGCAAGATGGTCACAGCCACCTCAGTGTAAGTTTGAGCCTCAGTCCCAGAGGTGACCACATGGCACAGCAGACCTCTCCTGTCTTACCCGCTGCTCCCCTCAGCAGTGTACTTTGTCAGTCTGCCTGTTCTGCTCCCCACTCTGGCTCTGGTGAATCCTCTCACCACCATGGTACCTCTGGTCTGTACCTCAGTTCTGTATGCATAAATAAATAATTTTTAAAAATGCTCATCATCTATAGAAAAAATTCTGGGAATGACTTTTTCTTTTTCAAAAAAAAAAAAAAAAACCTTTATTAAAGGTTGATTTCCTGAATCTCTGACATGAAATAGTCTAAAAGTGACTACATTAAGAAGTAGACATGGGAATACACGATCTTCCATTGGTTACCTGCAGGCATTCTGAAGCCCACAGAATCTTCTCTTGTAGGAATCCACAGAAAACCACTCTTCATTTTAGTAGGTGACTCTTACCTTATGGAAGCCATTTATAGCAAGACCTCCATAAACTATTTAAGTATATAAGCATGACTTACTGGTAGGGCATAGCAAGCCACTTCCCTTGGAAGTGCTAATTCCAGTGCATTTAGTGAAAAAGAAGGCAATCATGTGAACAGAGGATGGTGCTTTTCTGTTAAATTGTGCAAACATGATTGCACATGGTGCAGCAGTGGTGTGGATGAAGTATAGACTTCCTTCAAAAGGCAACTTTGTAGGAATAGACCTGGAATAAATTCCTATTTCATCTCTCAGAACTTTGTGGTTTAAGTAATTTCCTTCATGTCTCTGCCCCATCTTCTTATATATAATGGGGTTTTCTAAATTACCTCAATACTTCATATAGTGAGAGGCAAATGAAAAAAATGCATGGACAGTGTTTAACATGGTGCCTTAGCACGTCACTTTATCATATAACCTATTTGCAATAATAACACAAAGATTCATGAAGAAAAGCATACCTAGAGAATTCATGAATAACAAGCAAGTGGAACTAATTTTATTCACTACTTTGCAGCCCTACACACTCTTGTCTTAGCATCTGTAAAAATATTATTGTACGATTTACTTTTTTTTTATTACAAAGTTTATTTTTACATCATTTTGCACATTTTTTTTCGATTTACTTTTTTTTAATATCCCAGTATTTTGAATCCCCTTTCATTGTTATATCATAAAATATCCTCTAATACCACTTCAATTAGAAGCTTTTTTGAATGAATGAAAGTATTATCATAAATTACTGAATGAAGGACTAGGCAAGTGAGTACTCTGGAAATATTTGTCTCTTTAAGCCAAAACAAACATTTACAAACTATTCCTACAAAACCAGCATTTTGTTTATTTATAATGTAATGTTCCCCACCCTCTTCTCCCCAACCAACGCCCATTGTTCAGGGGTGCCAAATCCCCAGGTCAATCTTTCCTAAGTTTTAGGTGCTGAAAGTGTTAAACACAGTCTCCAAAATCATTTTTGATAGGATGAGGAGATTTTAACCTTACTATGACCTGCAGGTATTAAAAACCAGGCATTTCAGAGCAGATGAAAGGAAAGAAGAACATCTTGTTATGGAAATCTCTAGGTCTGAGGAGTGTGCATTTTGAACTTTCTAAAGGAAGAACTGTGAGTAGGCCAAGTTCAGCAAGTCTTGCCTGGTTGCATGTTTGTACTTACAGCAGATGTTGGGATATCAGAGGGCCCACTTTAGTTTGCAGAACACCCTCTAGTGTATTACAACCGCTGCAATAGTTTTGAAGAGGAAGCAACTCACCTTCAGCAGTTTATCAACTAACTGGCAGGCCATTCTCTCAAAGGAGCACTCTCAAACCATTAATCAAGCTTATTCAAATGATTATGAGCTTCTACTAACAGCACTACCAATCCCAGCACAAAATGAAAATGCAGTCATTTCCAAAACTTATTAATTATTTCAAGACAATTATTTATTTATTTTAAACCATGCATGGGTTATCTCTGAGCAACTGCACAGGTCATTGACTGTAAAACCAACCCTGCCTGCTGTTTACCAAATGAAGAACCAAGAATTCACAACTTCTCCAGACCAAATGCTACAACAGAAAACCAAACCAAAACAAAAAAACTAGATATCACACCTCAGCATCAAGTCTCCCATCAGAGGGCCAGTTTCCACTGTGTTGTTGTTGTTTTAATCACTTCAAGTCTTCAATGTCCGGGAAGCACTTAAGGCATTCTAAAACAAAAACAAAACCTCCCACTGGATCTATAGCCCTGCAGAATTGCCCCCATACTGCTTGCATTTGGTATTGAATGGTGTGGCTGCTTTAGGAGACAGCAAGCTGAACCTCAAAGAGGCTCAATCAAGACTGCTAACTGAAAACCCTAGAAAGCACTCTGGCTAGGAGACACTCCCCTCGTCCCTGTCTCCACAAAACTGACCAAGAAAAACAAAAAACAAACAAACAAACAAACAAAAAACAAAACGAAAAGCCTGTAATTGCAGAGAAAAGATTGAGAAGCTAGAGGACCGGCAGCCAGGGCAGAATTTCTTTCCTTCTGATGGATAATTTGATAAGAAACCTGGAGTCTGAACAGCCTCACAAAGGCCTATTTATCCAGCTCTCACGCACCACCGCAGCCCGGGCTGGGAATCACGGGGGTGGCAGCAGTCCCCGGAAAAGAGCGGCGCTCCGGCACAGGAAAGCCAGCTGATAAACTGATCTGCAGACAACGCTTCTTCCTTCCTGGGAAGCAGCCACAAAGGCAGCCAGCTGACCTGGGCCTGAAAGCTCTTCCCGGCCAAGCAGGGCAAGAGGAGGGAGGTGGGAGGGCCAAGAGGGGGGAGAAGAGGGAGGGAGAGCCGACTGAGGCTGGGGGCAAAGGGGTGGAGGGGAAGGTAAAGGAATTAGGCTTGAAGGGCGTGAGTAAAAAGGCCAGGAACTATTAACAACCCGCCCCCCTCTCTCTCTCTCTCTTTTTTTTTTTTTTCTGACAAAAGCAGCCCTCCTTGTGCTTCAGGCAGAGACCACACTAGGAAAGAAGACCAGGGTCCCTATCTCTCTAAGCCTTGGCTTCTGGGGTCCCTCCCCACCCAACCTCTGCCAGCCAGCCCCTGGCGAGGACTCTATTGGCTGGCCCTTCATCCCTCCTGGATGGCCCACTGTCAGGAATGAGTTTGGTAGGGGGTCTGAAGGGACTGGCACAGTCCTCCCATGCTGCTTCCTGAAGTGGCCCCTCCCTCGGGGCTTTTGGTCAAAAGCAAAAGAAACAGACATTTGTGTCACCTTATTAAGTACACAGGGCTTTGAATCCTGCGTCAGACATAGGCTTCTTATCCTCCCCTTGGCAGACTGGTATGGTAAACACAATAAAAAGCAGACTGGGTGTTCCTATAATACCCTCCCCACCACCCATCTTCCCTCCTGATGGAGAACCTTAATAGTTAATTTTCTGTCTCTTTCTTTCAAGTGGAAACATCTTATTTTTGTGTTATCATTAAAAAAAAATACATTAAGAAATATTGGCAGGATGTCAGATGGTGGATTCTGAGATGCTCCAGGCACTCCCCAGGAAGCTCTGTTTTCAGGAAGAGTTGACCAAACAGCTGGTCCCTGCTGCTCTAAGATGTGTGCTTTCACTTTTCCACTTGCCAAACAGCTTACTTTGGAGTTTTGAAAAGCTTTGTAAAGAGCTTCCCTGCCTATATAGGAAAAGTCTGGGAAGGGCAGACCACAGTGTGCAGGAAATCAGGGAATGGAGGAGAGAGGAAAGGAGCAAGCTTTATGAACTGAGGGACTTCTGCCTCTTAAGGAGTGAGGGGGGTCTTCCAGGTCCAGATCACATGGGGGATCTGTAGCTGGGGGTCTGGATGTCATTGATGTGCTCTCCAAGTGATCCACAACTCCCACAAGGGGGTAAAGCAGTGGGGAAACTCACATCTTCAGCTAATAATATGCCCTGCGGCAGAGGCACTATCTCAGTTAACTAAACCCCTGCCCACCTCAGGGCACCAAAACCCTTCTAGACATGATCCTGGATCCCGTAGCCCCATTTCCTAAACTCCTACTCAGCGTTCTGCTATTAGCAGCACAGCCAGCCCCACAGGGTTGAGCAGCAAAATGGATGCCTACTGATTTACAGAGAGGTGCTTTGGAGAGCTGTGTAAGGGCACCAGTTCTCTGAGGTGACACTTCTGTGAACACTATTCAAAGGAACAGAGTTGTCCCTGACAGAGAAAAGACACTGCAGTAAGATCCCTGATGTCTGTGGCAATGTGAACAGCTAAGTTTATTAGCTCTACTAATTAAGGCTTTCCTAACCTACCAGGAACTGCCCTTCAGTAAACCTAAAGATCCCCCAGTCAGGTCCTACAACCCTTCTAAGCCCCCATGAGATTTCCACTATCTTGGAGGTTTAGATAATTTTGCAGCAGAAAAAGATGCATGTATAGAAAGCAGTTGTCATTTTGGCCTGAAAGTAGTTTCTTGGAGCTTTAATATCTACCTACCCACTTTGTGGCATTATACTTTGTCTTCACTATAGAACTTCAGGAAATGAAAAGTAGCTACTTCGTAGGAGTAAATTGAGAAGCCTATTGATATCCAGTTACTCATGATAGTTCTAGGCAACACAGAAAAGTACATAAACTATGGTGAATATTTTCAGAAGAAGGAGACTACATTTGCCATGTCACAAATTTTATAACTATTCTTGGTATTGAAATTTTTATGAAGACATCTGGGTAAAGTTAAATCATTCCCTGTTCATTCAATAAGCTTTCAAACTACTGAAAAAAAGCTGTTCTTTACCTGCCCACACACTACCTTTGCCTCTTGCTGTACCCGCAATCAATAGAATAATCCCTAAAACAAGTGAGCTTGGGTAACCCAATCCATCCACATCCAATTCCTTATCCAGAATTGCCTTATCGGATTGCTGGCCTGCCTGGCCCCTCACTCCTGGTGGCCTGCTTCCACTCTGTCTTCACCCCTCACAACTGATGGCAGATATGGAACTTCCTGTCATATCCCACAAGTCCTGCTCCTCTAGTTTCTTTAGTAATTACATAGTCTCATCCATTGGTCTCTATAGTAGGTGTTACTGGCAAGCTTGATCTGTTCCTGTCCAGAAGAGGAGCTTCTGACATATGCTTAGTATATGTTAGTAACATCAGATTGCTAGGAGACCTCAAGATTGTGGTCAATTACTACCATAAATAAATGCTCAAGATTACTACTATTCTCTTTCAAGAAAAGTGATTTGGCTTCAAAACCATCTATACATACTGGTCTGTAAAATGGCCTCTTATTTTAGACTTGGTCACGTTCAGAGTCTTCTGTGTACTCCTCCACTTCTCCTCTTCTCACTTTCCCAGTGGTTTAGTAGAGTGAATGTTGCAAAGGACAGAGTTGATGTCTTCTTACAATTAAGAACTAAGGAGATAGAAGAGAGCTCCAGGCCCCAGCCTACTGTCAATCTCTTCCATTCTGGATCATAAAGGAACAAACATCAACAACCAATATTTTTCAAGATAAAAATATGCCTGAACTTAAAGTGCCAAATATAAAACAGTATAGCAGCTATGTACAGAAAAACAATTTGGCAGCTGTCTATAAAATTAAACACTAAACTGCCCTATGACCTACTCCTAAATCAGTACCAAAAAATAATTGAAAACAGGTTTTCAAATAAATTATTGGACACCAATGTTCATAGCAGTACTATTCATAGTATCCAAACAGTAGGAACAAGTAAAATGTCCATCAACAGATGAACAGATAAACAAAACATACATACAATGGAATATTATTTAGCATAAAAAGAAATGAAATACACATTATAACATAGAAATCTCCAAAATAGTATGCTACGTGAAGGAAGAATGACACAAGAGGTTATATGTAATTTATATGCTTCATATAAATTACATTTATATGAAATATCCAGCATAGGTAACTCCACAGACAGAATGCAGACTAATGGTTGCCAGTTGCTGATGGGTTGGGAGGTGATTGCTTGATGGGCAAAGGATTTCCTCTGAGGGAAATGAAAATTTTTGGTACTAGCTAGAGATGATAGTTGTAAAAAATGTGAATGTACTAAATGCCACCAAATTCACCACTATAAAATAGTTAATTTGGTTTTATATGAATTTTATTTTGGATAAAAATAATCCTCCAATATCTTCAAGGGTCACTTTATTCAGATCCTTTTGACCCTAATGGCTGTTCTTTGGAAAATGGAAAACTAAGTGAGGAAGGAAAAATGTTTATTTTTCTATGTAGTTGATAAGTACCTGATGTTGCTAATTTGTGATAACCAAGATACTGATCATAGCTATGATGGAAGGAAAAGAGAACTAAAAAAAAGGGCCTCACAGGTCAAAGCAATACAGTATCCACAGATCAGAACGAGCAGGACCATATTTCTCAGGAGTCCTAATCCCTGAGCCACAGTTGTGCAGTTGGTAAGTGATGGAAACAGGATCCATATTTCTGGGTAGTAGTAGATCAAACACTAGTTCAATTATATTACATGCCTCCTTAAAATGATGGTGGATGTTTATAATTACAGCTCTGCGATCATAAGGCCTCCCTAGACCTATATGTGAGATTATTAGTAAACATAAGGATTTGGCACATTCTAGGCCCAATTCTATATGACTTACATATAGGAAGTTGTTAATTCCCATCAAAGCCCTATGAGTTAAGGCACTTTTATTATCCCCTTTTCATAGAAGAAGAAATTGGAGAACGACATTATAATTGCATCCAACTTCTCCCATTTGTTAGGCAATGGTATCTGGATTGACATTCTAAAAGAAGGCTGCTGGCTACATGGCTTCTACAAAGGCTTATTGCAGGGGCATCTGAGTGATTACTCCTGGCTGTTCCCCTCCGTTGTGGAATTCCAACATGTTTCTCCTTTGTTCTTTCAGGGGGATCATGTCCTCCAACATCTGGCCCTGCTGCCTTTGGCACCAACACTGTATACATACCCTAGAGCAGAGACTTACTGAGTTTCCTAAACAATATTTTCATGCTGTTTCCTACATTAGGGATATAAATACAACAAAACAATAGCTTGCCTTTCGTTTGCCTTTGCTATTGTTTGTGTGAGGAGCTCTCAGTAAAAGGACATTGAGACAGTATACAAATAGCTTTGGCCCTGAAATTAAAGGCTTTTCTTTGCTGCAGCAGGAAGTCCAGAAAGATTCATTCTTTTTCTTGGGGAATGAGTGAGAGACTAATCCTTGATATTGCGTAGTAAGAAGACCACAGAGACCTGAAAGACTCTTCTTGAAGTACTATTTTGCTTTTTTCTTTTGCCTCTCCACTCCCAGGAAACCCCAGAAATGTCACAGAACCATGAAGCAACCCAACCACTGGATTCAGGATGTTAGGCACCCAGCTGAGGAAAGAGACTACTAGTCTGAGGAAGAACTAGATCTGGTCTCAATGATACCTACACTAGTAGTTTACTTCTTCATTCTATAGTTGAGGGGACTTGTGCCCCAAATGGCTAAGAGATGATCACATTCCTAACTCATAGTTAAAGCTGAATGTAAAGCCCAGCCAGACTTCTAGTTCCATATTCAAAGATATTCCCTGTCATGTCACCTTCTACTCCGGCTTTCCTTGAAGGCAAGAGAGCACTATTAGAGGAACCCATAGAGGCCAGTTCTGCCTGGCGTAGCTTTAGCTTACAGCAGGTATCAGAGGTGGTAAATGCCAGAGAGAATAGGGACAAGATTCAAGGTAGGGGTAATAGAGCAAAGTGTCTGGCTTTCAGTCAATGAGTTCCAATTTCAGATAGGTGATCCACAATTTATTACTGCTTCTTAAGAGAATAATTACTCTGTGAATTGTGTGGTAATTACTCTGGAAATCATAGCTGAAGGTACAGGGTATTTTACTCCTTCACTCAAAACACACCATATTCCTGATACAAGAAACTTTCTACATATCACCTCATTTAATTCTCATAACAAATGTGAATTCCATAACACTATTTTGTTCTGATGTAATTTCATTAATTACCTCTTAGGCATACCTAGATTCAGAGAGGTCAGACAGCCAAAAATATTACACATCCAGAGTATGTCTTACTACTCTAAGAGTAGGTATCTTTCCATTAAGCCACACAGCCTCCCCCAAATGAGACTGAGGGCTTCTTAGCCAAGAATCTGAGATTTGTGCAATGTTCACTTGCTTCCAAAGGGGATTTTATAACTGCTATGGTGTAGTATCGATTTTGCTAGAATTACTCCCAATAGGACCAGTGGGAAATCCCTGTGAGAGGGGGTGACTATTTGTCTGACCTCTTTTAAGATAGCCCAATGAACAATGTCTATGCCCCTAAGGCTCTCAGTAGACCATCCAAAGGGTGACACCCCAGGTTTGTCCTCTCCTCCTTTCTAGAGGGTCATCCAAAAGAGGTACTCTGGTAGAGTTGTAAAAGCATAACACTGCTTAAAATGAATCGCTGCTGGCATTTACCAGCTGTGGGGCTTTGAACAAGGCACTAAATCTTTCAATGCCTCATTTCCTACTTTTGAGGCATTCCTTCAATTGCAAAATGGGGTATAATACTACCTATGTCATAAAGTAGTTGAGAGAACTAAACTAGTGTGTATGTGTGTGTGTGTGTGTGTGTGTATATATATATATACACACACACACACATATATACATATACACATACACACATATATACATATATATACATGAACACACACCATTGAGGACTGCCTGTCAAAACATATGTATATGTGAGTATTAACTATTTAATACACTTTGGGAAGTCATTTCCTCTAAGTTGGGTACAACTAAATAAGAACCAGAACCAACTACCATTTTATTGAGTACCCAATCTCTCTACAAGATACACCTTATATATACTTTAACTAACTCTTACAGAAAACTTGTTAGATAAGTATTATCGTGCCCATTTTACAAATGAGGCAACTGAAGCTTTAGAAGGTCAAGTGATTTGCCACCAGGTCCCATAACCAGAAAGTGTCCAAACTGATGACTGAATCTGTCAGTCTGGCTACAGGGTCTCTCTACTCAGCTACTTCTCTCACACTGCATTGAGTTCAAGCAAAAACCATCCTTAAGCTATTGTTTTCTATTCTCTCACTCTCTCTCTCTCTCTCTTTTTTTTTTTTTTTTTGGTTTGGTGGTGGTAGTGGGGTGGGGTCAGTAGTAAAAAGTAAACAGTGCGACTGTGATCAAATGAGCCCAGATGTGCCCATTTTGAAAACAAACTTAAGAAAGAAAAACATTGTCATTTACCAGCACTTCTGAGGCTAAAGAGTGACTGTACTGGGCTACAAAACCCCTTCTTGTGGGTTTATCCTTGACTGATCTAACCTCAGCCCACATCTATGGTAGCTAAGCAATTTTAGGTTCATGGCCAAATAAATACATTACCATGGATTCAGGGCCCATCCTCTCAGAAAAGAGGTTCAATACAATCTCTAAAAATACTGCTTTATATTACAATATTTTCTTATGGGGAGTTGGGGGTGATGGCAATAATAATTACAGAAAGCTACCATTTTCACATTTACATGAGCGCATGAAGATCTGATCTTTAAATATACTATCCCTTTAAATTTCATAAACATCTTTTACAGCTTTCTTTTTAAGCAGAGTCTGTAGTTCCAGGTCACATAGTAAGACAGGATTCAAATTCCTGTTCTAATTTAACTTAAAACTTAACAAGAACATATATGATTCTACTGGAAGGCACTGGTCATAACAGGGTCTACTATTCAGAGGTTAAGTTGAGAGAAGTTAGAAGTGACAGGCTAGACTTTAGTTCATCTAAATCTAGGTGAACCCTTCTAAACTCTAGAAGTGTACCTTGAATTCTTCAAAGTGACAGGTTTTACTTGTATCTCCCAAGTCCTTCTAAGCGTGGGAGAATTCAGATTTCAATTATAGACAAACATTTTAGTCATACTTGAATGTTCTTCAAATGTTGATCTAAATAGTTCGTCTCCTTTCTTGATGGGTTCTGGGTTAAATGTTAAGTGTTAAGTATTTTTTTAAAAGATGTATTTATTTATGTATACAGAACTGGGGTACAGGCCAGAGGTACAGGGACAGTGAAAGGATTCACCAGAGACAGAGTGGGGAACAGAGCAGGCAGACTGAGGAACTACACAACTGAGGAGAGCAGCAGGCAAGCCAAGAGAGCACCATGTGGGTCACCTCCTGGGCCGGGGATCGAACTCACACTGAAGTGGCCATGACTAGCTTGCAGTGCTGTCCCAACCTGTTGCACCACCAAGGAGAGCCAAGTGTTAAACATTCTATATGACTCTTTGTTCTGAGTTATTAGAAACAGAAGAATAAATTTATATTTGGAAGCAATTTTACCTCCCAATACCACTGAGTACTATTAAAACAAGATAGTAAATTTATCTAGCTATTTATTTTCTAAAGCATATGACAAACATTTATGGTACTAGGAAGGACAATGAAAAAATAAATAACATCCTCCTGTCCTCAAGTTGCTTGCAAACTTGCATGTATTGGTTATAATTCAGATTCCGCCAAAACCAAAGAAAAAAGTTCTTCAATGAGGTCCCAAAAGCAAGCTCAGGAAAAACTTAAAAGAATGATTACATTATTTGTATAACTTTTTGGGTATAAAAAACAAGAAGCGTAGTTAACACAACTCCAGGGTTCTTTTATGGCATGAGTCATAAAACAGATCAACGGGTATGGTTGTTAGTCTAGAGTTGTCTTTTATAGAAAGAAACTATTGGTTGGTCAGAAAGAAATGACCAATCTTCTCTCACCTTAGCTTCCCTCCCACAAGAAGCCCAACCTTTCTGAGTGCAGTTGAGAGGTTCTCCCCTTTGATTTGGTTACAGTTCCCTCCCCAACCCAGGTGACCCTCACAGGGAGAATGAAGCCTGCCATTCTGCACACAGTATGGCCTTTTTTTTTTTTTTTGCTTTATATTTAGGGAAGACTTCTAAACCTGTTAGCAATTTCCACCCCAGTCTGTGTGGTAATAATCTCCCTTTCCAAGAGAGAAACACCCTAAGTGAGGCTGACTGGAAGACAAAGTAACACAGCAAAATTGCTGAGTATATATAACATTTTGAAGATGTCATTGTATTAGCTTTAGTAAAAAAGAAAAAAGAAGTCTGACTTGCCGTTTCAAAAATTCACTAGAAAGTACAAAAACTCCTTGGTCAAAAAAAATAATAATGTGTGTATGTGTGCCTTAACACACACACCTTACAACAGAAAGGTAGGAAGAAAAAGATGAGCAGGAATGGCTACTGAATACTTCAGAAGAATTTCTAGCAAGCCTAGAGTTTACTCTGATGTCCCAAGATCTAAGAGGTAAGCCAAACCTCTATAACAGAAAGGAATGAATTTTACTCCTAGTCCAGAAAACAATACATTCAGATGAGAAATGTCACTTTTTTATTTTCTAAAGTCAAAGCAACTCCTTTTCTTCAGGACAAAGCATTTACAGTAAACATTAAGAACTCCCAAAGAAGATAAGGCAAGGCTATTTTTCGCTTCCTTAATGACCTGTGCAGTAGCCTTGTACTCTTCTTTACTGATGGAACTTTAGTTTTATTAAGGTATAGAACAGCAATATACTCTGATAATATATCCAAACTCATTAGATGGAACATTACTAGTCTAAACCTATTCCAATAAATCCACCCCTTCCTAAGTGTGGAATGGACAGGTAAGAGTGGGTTCTAGTATTCTTGGGGGAATAATTTCTGTGTTTTTTTTTGAAGATATATTTATTTATGTATACAAGTCCTGCAGTACAGGTCAGAGGTACAGAGACAGAGTGGGGAGCAGAACAGGCAGATCTACTGAAATACACTGCTTAAGGGAGCAGCAAGCCAGTCAGGAGAGTTCTGCCATGCCATGATGCCATGCGGTTCACCTCCCTGGACAGTCGCAGCCACTAGAAGTGAGAGTTGGATGGCCCTTGGCATCTATTAACAATCATGGCAGCCCAGCCTGCAGTCAGTCACCAGCAGTTGGAGCCAGACCTTCTCTGGCATCATTTCCAGCCAGAGAACCCAGTCTCCAGCCACCAGCTGTGTCAGCAAGAACTATGTTACTCCCAGCCTCCAGTTGCCAGTAAAGGAACCTGCTGCTACAGCCTACTGCCACCAATCAGAGAGCCTTCCCTTCATCTGCCAGATCCATGAGTGAGATCTAGGTAGCTCCTGGCCTCCAGTTACTAGCAGGCAGGGCCTAGTTTCCAGTTGCCAGCTTCATGAATGAGAATCAGCCTACTCCTGGTCCCCAGTTGCCAACCACAGAGCCCAGCTGCCAGTTGCTAGCCACCAGTCACCAGCTTTGTGAGCTACAGTTAGGCTGATCCAAACCTCCAGTTTTCAGCTGCATTATCCAAGCCTCCAGCTCTACTCACCAGTTATGGGAGTATGGCCACCAGCTAGAAACCCAATGACAGGGCCTGGGTCCCACTGGATACAGTTGTTGGAACAATGAACCAAAGGTACACAGGTCTGAGATAGTCCTGTCAAAAGTAGTGGGATTGATTATCCTTTGGATAGCAGAGACTAGTTTAGATTTCAACAAGTTAGTCAACTGAAGAATTTCATACTATATTGAACAAACGTGGATGGAGACAGGAAACTAGGACTGAAGTCTAGAATAGAGGGCAATGGCAACAGGGTTGTTGGCTCAGCCAGAAAGCTTGAAGAAGCAGAAACAGAGGTTGTGTAGAGACACAATTGTTAAAACAACCTTTTAGAGAGCCTGAGGTGCACCATATAGGGTGGGTCCCTGACAGAGATAACAGCACAGCAAGCACTCTGATAATGTACTCCCTTTCCCACTGCCGGGGATGGTGCTTACCTTGCCAAGGTATTGAGATCACAGTCTCTCATCCCAAACCTCAGAGGGAGGGGGAGAAAGGGTACCTCAAACAGGACACAGCTCCACCCTAATTCATCTATATAAATGTCTAGGCCCTTTCAAAACCCCATCCTACTGACTCAATAACTATAAAAAAAAGATCCCAATACATACAAAAGTTAGCAAAGGCCATAATAAAATCAAATCCATAACACCACCTATGGAAAAAGTAATACAGTTTAAATCCTTAAGTTACCAATGAAGGTATTAGAAAATAGCTATAAAGCAGACCTCAAATAGCAAAAGAAGAACAACACATAGAAATACAAGACCTCAAGAGAACATAAAATTGCAATGTGAGAACAATTCAGAATCCAAACATACAAAGACAGAAGGCTGTATCTCTGTGTCAGAAAGAGTTCAGAACTGCTAGAATAAAGAAACTCAAGGAAATGGAAGAAAAGTCAGAAAGTTAAGTCAAAGAAATAGAAGAGAATTCAGTAAGACAAATCAAAGAAATACAACAAAATTTAGGAAAACAAATTAGTGTGCTCAGAAATAAAATCAGTGATCAAAATTAGAAACCGAAACATTAAATAAGAAATAACAGATATTCAGGAGGTAAAAAGTACAATAAACAAGATTAAGAATTATAGGGAAATCTTTGGAAATAGATCAAGTAGAAGATTAAATCAGTGACCTTGAAGATAGTCATACAGTAAGGACTCTAGGGAAAAAGAGAAACAACAGAAAGGTTAAAAAAAAAAAAAGTAAGAAAAGGAAAGGCAATTCAAGAACTATTCAACACCATCAAAAAAGCCAGCATGAGAATAATGAGTATCCCAGGAGGGTAAGGGGGGAAAGGGAACAGAGTTCCTACAATAGTAGGCACTTCAACACCCCACTTACATTAATAGACAGATCAACCAGACAGAAAATCAACAAGGAAACAATAGCCTTGAAAGAGCAATTAGGTCACATAGGCTTACTAGACATTTATAGGGCACTACATTCTGACTCCCTCTCCCTCTCAAAGTTGAGTACATATTCTTCTCAAGTGTATATGTAACATTCACCAGGAGAGACCTCATGTTTGCTTACAAAATAATGATCAATAAATGCATGAAAGTTGAATTTATAACAAGCATTTTCTCTGATCACAATGGCATCAAACTAGAAATCAACCACAAAAAGAAAGCAGGAAAAACTTCTAATATAGAGATGCTGAAAAACACACTACTCAATGACTACTAAGTTAATGAAGAAATCCAAGAAGAAATTTAAAAATACCTGAAGACAAATGAAATACCTTAAGAAACTTTAAAAAAAAATCAAACTATAACAGAAATAAATAAAGTAGAAATAAGAAAGACAATACATAAGATTAATGAAACCAAAAGTTGGTTCTTTGAAAAAATAAGCAAAAAAAAAAAACAAAAAAAAAAAAAACAAAACTAACTAGGCTCAAAAAGGGAGAAAACTTAAATAAAAAGAAATGAAAGAAAATAAGTTAAAACAGACACTGAATTGTAGAGGATCATAATAGACAATTTTATGGCAACAAATTGGAAAATCTGGAAGAAGTGGACAAATTCTTAGAAGCTGCAAGCTTCAAACATTAAATCAGGAATAAAAAGAAAACTTGAACAGTCCAGTTATAAAGCAGAGAAATTATAAAATCAAAAATCTTCCAAAAAACAAAAGCCCAGGGACAAGTGGTTTTATTAGTAAGTTCCATATAACCTTCAAAGAGGAATTAGACCTTCTCAAACTCTTAAAAAATCTGAGGAAGATGAAATGCTCCCAAAGACACTCTGTAAGGCTAGCATTTCTCTGTTACCAAAAGCAGTTAAAACTAAAAAGAAAACTACATAGACTAATATCCCTAATGAACCCAGATGCAAAAATCCTCAACATAATCTTAACAAAACAAACAGCAATACATTAAAAGAATAACATATCATGACAACTCAAGTTTATTCCTAGGATACAAAGATGGTTCAACATACACAAATCAATGTAATTTATTATATTAACAAAAGAAAAGATAAAAATCACATGACCATATCAACAGTTGCAGAAAAGGCATCTGACAAGACTCATCACCCATTTATAATTAAAAACTCATTGGTTGGCAGGAACATACCTCAACATAATAAAAGCCATATATGAAACACTCACATCTTACATCACAGTCAATGGTAAAAATTTTTCCTTCTAAGATCAGGTACATGACAGGGATGTCCACTCTCACCATTACTGTTCAATTTAATATTGAAGATCTGACTACAACAATTAGGTGAGAGAGAGAGAGATAAAAGGAACCCAAATTGGAAAAGAAGAAGTAAAGCTCACCATTTACACATAAAAAGAACTCTTAAGATCCTCTACTAAAAAAAATATTAGAAACAATGAAGCAATACAGTAATGTGGCTGGTTACAAAAATCAACATACATAAGTATACATTACTATATGCAAAGAACAAACTATAAAAAATTCAAGAAAACACTCCCATTTATACTAACATCAAAAAGTATGAAATACCTAGGAATAAACATACTGAAAGACCACTCAACAAAAATGATAAGCTATTGCTAAAAGAAATAGAAGACACAAAGAAATGGAAAGATATTCCATGCGCATAGATTGAAAGAATTAACATTGTGAAAATGTCTTCCTTACCTAAAGCAATTTACAGATTCAAAGCAATCCTGATCAAAATACCAATGGACTTTTTCAAATAGGACAAACATTACTGAAATTTATATGGAAATATAAAAGACTCTGAAAGCCAAAACAATTTTGACAAAAACAAAAACAACGCACACAAAAAGAAAGGAAAATGGAGGTATCATACATTATCAGGCTTCAAATTATATTACAAGGTTTGATATAGTATGGTACTGAAGTCAAAATAGACACATAAGCCAATGGAATATAATTGAGAGTCCAGAAATAAGCCCACATTTACATGGATAGTTAATTTACAACAAAGAATCCAAGAGTATATAATGGGCAATGGAAAGTCTCTTCACATAC
This sequence comes from Condylura cristata, assembly GCF_000260355.1. Taxonomy (NCBI): domain Eukaryota; kingdom Metazoa; phylum Chordata; class Mammalia; order Eulipotyphla; family Talpidae; genus Condylura; species Condylura cristata. The sequence goes on along the minus strand of NW_004567108.1, from coordinate 48,360,381 downwards.
AACTTAAAATCAAAACCCAATTTAAAAAAAAAGTGAGCAGAGTTGCTAAATAAGACTCTCCTGTAAAGACATATAAATAACCTATAGGCACATGAAAAAATATTCAACATCATTTATTATCAGGGAAATATGAATCAAAGCAACATGAGATATACCTCATTCCAATGAGAATGGTCCATATCCAAAACAAAGAACAAATGTTGGCAAACAGGAACCCTCATATACTGTTGGTAGAAATGTAGACAAATCTAGCCTCTGAAAAATAGTAATGTTTTCCAAAACAAAAAATAGGTACACCAGGGCCCCTCTTCCTGGTGATGCAGCAGGTTAAAGCACAGCACTAACAAGCTAAAGCCACTTCAGCATGAGTTTGATCCCTGCGCTGGAGGTGATCCACATGGCGCGGCAGACCTCTCCTGACCTGCCAGCTGCTCCCCTCAGCAGTGTACTTTGTTAGTCGACCTGTTCTGTTCTCCACTCTGTCTCTGGTGAATCCTCTCACTGCCCCTGCACCTCTGGCCTGTACCCTCGTTCTGTATGCATAAATAAATCAATCTTTAAAAACAACCTTTAAAAAAAATTCTTCTCCTTGGGGATTTATTCTAACAAAGCAAAAACACAAATTTAAAGGGACATATGCACTCCTATGTTCACAACAGTATACTCTTTATAATAATCAATTTATGGAAACAACCTAAGTGCCCAATGACAGGTAACTGGGTTATGAAGATGTGGCACATATACGTGATGAAATCTTATCCCTACTATTTGCAACAACATAGATGGGATTTGAGAGCATTATGCTAAGTGAAATAAGTCAGAGGGAAAAAGACAGATAACAGATGGTTTTACTCTTATGTGGCATATCGAGATAACAGAACAAAGGAAGTAGCAGTAATAAACCAAAGCAAAGTCTAGAAGAGACTGAGAATTGAGCCACTAGAGGGGGAGCACAGAAGTAAGAACAAAAAGAACAAAGACAGAGAGAGTCCAGTGGTATATGATACAGGGATCTGTGTGTTCTGGGTAGGTGGGGTTGGGTAAGGTACACCTGAGGAATTGTGAACCTATTCCTCTGAATCTTATACAATGTTAAATCAATTTTACCTTGAATCAACAAAAATAACAAATTAAAAAAAACATTTCAAAATAGATGTTTTTTTAAAGATGGTTACCTTCATTTATAACAAGAAAAAGGCAGATAAATCTGAAGGATGTATACAGGAGGTCTAGGTGCTAGGTGCTATATGGTTTCTCCAATTGGATGTTCATTACATAATGTGTTTAATTCATGAAGTCATATTATTATTATTATTTTGACATATTATCATTATTATTTTATTTTTGTATTTTTGGTTTTTTATTCCACAAATAAGTAAAATCTTTATCTCACTTACTTTACTTGCCTTAATGCCTTTTAGGTCCATCTATGTTATCACAAATGGACATTTTTTTGTAGGTGAGTACTATCCCATTGTGTATATATGTCTCATTATCTTTATCCATTCACCCATCACATGGACATATAGGTTGTTTCCAGACGTTGGCAACTGTAAATAGTACTGCAATGAACACATGTATGCATATACCTTTTTTGTTAACATTTTTGCATCCTTTGGATAAACACCCAGAAGCGGAATAGCTGGATCATATGATACTTCTATTCTCAAATTTTTTAACATCTCCATACTGCTTTTCACAGTAATTACATAGTTTTATGTTTCCACCAAAAGGTTAATGAAGGTTTCCTTTTCTCTGCATACTCACCAACATGCTGATTCTTACCATTTTGATAATAGCCATTTGCATAGGTAAGCAATGATACCTCATTGTGATTTTGGTTTGCATGTCCCCAATAACAAGTGATGATGAGTGTCTTTCCATGTGCCTATTTTTCATGTCTTCTTTACAGACATGGCAATTCAGATCTTCTGTCCACTTTTTAGCCAGGGTGGTCATGATATATAGTGTTTACAGTCCTAGAATACAGTGCTACCTGCCTGAAGCTTACATCATGTAATAAATCAGTGTTACTTTAATACAAATTTATTTTAAGTGAATTATGCTAGATAAATTAAAAAATAAAATTAAAAGATGGCTAAACTAGAAAAGTGCTTTAATTCATTGCATTTTCTTTTCTGTAGTTAAAAAAAATAGATTGTATAGCTCAAAAAATGTAAATAAAAATTACCACACCATACAGAAAATGTTGGCCCCTGTTTTTACTTTTTTTTTTTTAAGATTTATTTATTTATTCGTACAGAACTGGGGTACAGGCCAGAGATGCAGAGGGTGAGAGGATTCACCAGAGACAGAGTGGGGAGCAGAACAGACAGATCGACAAAGTATACTGCTGAGGGGAGCAGTTGGCGGGTCAGGAGAGGTCTTCCCTGCCATGTGGTCTCCTCCGGGGCAAGCGGGAATCGAACTCATGGGGAAGTGGCTTAACCTTTTTTGCTGTGCTTTAACCCACTGCGCTACCAGGGAGGGCCCTGTTTTTACTTTTTAATAACATATTGTGTTGTGTTTGATGGGGAGAAATACATATCAGAGTGATACGTGAACTAAAAAGTGATACGTGTCAACTAAAAGTTTCACCAAGGCTTAATACATAACTCTTACTCCCCTGAAGTCATCAGATACAATCTTTCATTATTATGCCACACCATGATACTTACATATCATCAAGTTGCATTTGAATAAGCAAAAGTGAGATCTGGATCACATGAGACCTTACGAAGATTTATTAAACTGTATTTTATGAGTATATTATGTATCAAACAATTAATTGGAATTCTACCTTATATAAACTAGAATGCCAAGATAAAACTGATAACACACTGTGCTGACCAGGAAATGGAGACTCATATCATTAGCAGAAATGTAAAAATGGCAACATTTCTATGGAGGAGGTACATGTAGTATCTATCAAATCCACAAATCCACAAATCCTTTGACTCAATAATTCTACTTCTAAAATTTACCTTACTGACATTCACACAAAATGTCAAGAATACAAAGTTATTCTTTATAGAATTTATAATAGCAAAACAATAGAAACAACCTTGATGTTAATTTTAGTAGACAGAGTAAATAAATACCTATAAAGTGGAATATTACCTCACTATGATAAAGGAATGGGAAACTCTTGTAATAGAATAATCTCCAAAACATACTTCCATGTGGAAAGATACAGGAAAGTGTATATGGCTAGTACTCTATCATTTGATAAATAAGGAGGGATTGTATATATATATATATATATATATATATATATATATATATATACACACACATACATACATATATATATATATCTTTTTGTTTACATATAAATAAACCACTTCTGGAAAAATATACAAGGAGAACTGGACAGTTTGAGAACAGAATTGAGATGAAAATTGTAGCTGTTTTCATACCCTTTGAAAGGGTATGAAGGTTTAATTTAAATAATGAATACATAAGTAAATAAGTGAAATTTAAAATCTTAAGCATGTATTTTCTGTTGTATGTAGTATATTGACTTAAATTATTACTTAGACTCTACTTTCATATCTCTCTATCATACCCCTTCAATCAAAAGCTACCACCTCAACTCAATGACTTCTTGTGTAGCAAGGAAAATTCTACTCCCCTGGATCTGTATATAGGCTATTGTAAGACATAATTTGATTTCAAAACATTCATCTGGGAAAATCATATGTCATTCAGAAGGAGGAAATCTGTTAATCTGCTCTCCTAACTATTCCATTATCAGGCCTTAGATCATGAACGACCATCACAATGGCAGTCACTGACCTTTTTTTCACATTAAAAAAGCATGACCATTTTCAAAAACATTAGTGAATACCACATAGAGCATGCATGGGTATCCCCAAGAAGGGAGGTTTACCTGGAGACAGGCTGAAAAACCAAGAGAAGGTAAGAGTGGACATTAGAGAGGAGGGACCACCAAAACCCCCTCTATGATGCACAGGGGATCTCTTATGGCCCAACTGGACTGAAAGCTGGTTGTAAAGAAGCCAATTCCAAAAACAGGACTGAAACCCCACTGTAAGGCCTTCAGGAGTTCCTTTTATCTCAGCTTAGAGTTAATCCTGCAGAGGCATTTCAAAGGACAACTCCCACCAACACAATTCTACCCTTGACTGTATAGTTTTTTATAATCAGTGATGTTGGACAGATAATTTATTCAAGTTGAAAAGAGGCAGCAAAAAGGGACTTTCCTCTAATGCTGTTTTAAAAAACTGCTGCAGAGTAGGGCACCTAGAAGTTACATTCCAGCCTAGTCAGCAGAAAAAGACCAGCAGCATCTTCCAGGAAAAGAAGAACCTTTCCTGAGGAAAAATCAATCAGCTGCTCTCAGACTGCTGCCAGTTCTGCCTCCTCTATTACCAGACTGTGAACATGAGGCTCAGCTGTGGGTAGGTGGGCTGCAGATACTGACCTTACCACTTCACTGAGTTCCTCTCTGTGAAATATAACAATGCCTTGAAAAATATAAACAAAGCTATTCAAGCCTAAGAGTCATAGTTAGGTGGGTTTTCTTTTCTTTTTATTGTTACAGGGACAATAAATCAATAATTTTGGTTTTGGATTTTATTTCCCTTCTGTTAAAGGCTAATGACTGGATATGATAAAAAAAAATATATTCTTTCATTGTTTAACAGACAGAAGAAACCTCAAATGTGAGTCCTTGTCAACTTTAGCCCTCAGGGAGACAGGTTCTATCTGAACTTTAAAAACCTGCATTGGATGCAGCTTCCAAAATTCATAAATTCCTCTGGAAGTCTATTCAAGTAAACAGTTACTTATCCTTATGTTAATCAAGAATCTTATGCACCAGATCGTTCTGGATAATGAAGGTAGAAAATCATTGAACAGAATTTTCCTGAATTATCTATGTTCTATAGTTGGCTAACACCTCAACGGTACCAGTCATTTTAATTAAAACTGTTTACTATGTGAGCCAGCAAACTGAGGTTCAGAACAGAAAGCCAGAGCAGTCCTGGTCTACATCTTGGATTTCTTACTAAGTTCAGCTCTCTTACAAATATATTAGGGTGTTTTGAACACACACACACCAAGTTGATAAAGCCCTGCTTAGTTATTAAATCCCTACTCTCTTCTTCCAACTAAAAACCTTTATTCCTAACCATCCCCTTTTTTCTTCTCCTCGGTGTCCTTAATCAGTAATGTATTATTCAGCTTTCATACTAGTTTCCAGTTTACTATATCATTTTCTGCTATTCCCACTTGCTCTGCAAATAGGCTCTTGTTTCCTTGTTTCTGGGTAGTCTGTTTATTCTCTCCTCCATTGTCCTATCTCTTCCATCTCACTAATGAGCTTCATCCTGTTTTTGACAGACCATTTTCTGTTTTGACAAGGTAAAATTGATCAGTGAATTAAACACATGTGAAACATCTCTAAATACAAACTCACTGCAGGGAAAGGTTAGAATGCTGTCCATTTCCTTGCAGATAAAAACTTGGAAGACAATTTTAATAGCCAGATGAATTCTGAATGGAGAGCTCTGTTTAAGTTTTTGTGTTCCATAAATAGAAACAAAGTGCTGACATCCTGCCTCTTGAATTGACTTCTTTTGTCATTTGAAGCTTTTAAAAGTAGACCTTATTTGTGTTCTTGAGTCTCTCTTTTCTTCTACACATGAGACTGTAGCCAGGGGCATCCACAACAGAGTGAGGGCTGGAGTAATCCCTCCTCACTTTCCTACTGCAGGCATATCATTGACTTTTGGAGCTGAGACTAGTAAACGTCTCACTTCAGTCACCTACACAATCATGGATATGATATTTTGACTTCTAAATGAGCCACTTCGGTCAACAAAATAGGCATTCCCTATGAACCAGAATAGGAGTTCATGTGATTCAAAGATGTTAAATTGCATTTAAAAGTTGGTACCACAGGCTCATAGCTTTCAGAAACAGAAAGATTATAGACATTACTCAGACTTGGGATTGATTAACGGGGGCCCACAGAAATCTTCAGTATTCCTGGATTGATTTGTGGTGAGCTAAATTTTGTTGTGGTAAGTGACTTTTAGGAAAAAAGACTTAATCGCTTATTAGTAGCACATGATAACCCCCAAGGTTAATTGGAGCTTTATTCATTGCAACATTTCCATCCTCATTCCTAGGGCTGTCAGACAGAAGGCATTAGCAGAAACACTGCATGCTTTAGTTCAAAAGGAAAACTTCCTAAATCTTCAATCTCAAAGTATTACCCAGAACTTTTGTTCACATTTTGTTGGTTGATGCCTCAGTTCAATAGGTAAAGTACAATCTTTCTGTGAGGGGAAGAAAACCACTTCCAGGACTACTTAGTAGTCATGAACTCTTCAGATTATATGCAACATTATATGTGAACATAGTGCCTGACTCTGAATAATAGTTTTATAGTTTTTGGTCTGTTTTGAAAAGGGTCTTTGATCAACACCCTTCCCCCCATGTCCCCATAAAAGTTGAGAACTTAGTCTAGCACAAACTCCTTGCTTTATAGATAGAATTTGAAAGTCAATTTTTTTTAGCAACTTGAAAAAACCAAAACAACTCCTTGAATTTGCCACACTACAGTTAATTGGGAGCAGAACTAGTTCCTAAGATGGTGCTAGTGAGAGCCCACACCCCAGGCACAGCAAAAGGCTCCCGTGCTGCTCAACCAGCTCTTTATATCCAAATTTAATTTAGAGAGGAAGAAAGAGGTCATGGGAAGGGGCTTTGTTTCCTGTAGGTTTCAAATCCCAAATGGAAGTTAGAAACTGGAAGAGGATCTTTCTTGGAAACTTTTGAAAAATAACTCATTCGAAAATATTTCAATGCCAAGAAAAACGTGACCTCTTGTCCTTCTCCCTCTCTGTTTGTCTTTCCCTTCAGCCCTCTTTCCTCATGTCAGGTAACCTGGGCGTCCATCATATCCTTCCAGTTTCCTCATGTCTCAATTGAGCTTCCCGTTGGGGCCCAACAAAAGGCATTACTGTGGAAGAACTGGTTTTTCCATCCCTTTTCATAACTCCATTTCCTTTTTGGAAGACCATGTGTTTTCCTTAATTCATTTCAACTCCCCATCCTGCCACCTCCCTTTACCCACACTTTCATCTCAGTCTGGAATATCACTTAGCTTCCCAATAAGCACAGTGATGTTTTACTCCAACAATCAGAACAAAATTTAGGGACTCTCCTCCTCAGGTCCTTTAGGCATGCGGACCAATGCTAGGGTGCATGAGAAATTTATTAATTTATCTACATTTTCAATTCTCTTTCCTCTTCTTTCAATTCACTAGCTTCTCATTTCCCCCACCTATTATCCCTTTTCTGTGTTCAATTTGTGTTGGACCACAAAGGGGAACCAGCACAACCAGACATTGTGTGAAACCTAGAAGCTATCAAATATCAGCATAGAAGGGAAATAAGAAGTAAGATTTAGAATTGAGTGAGTTAATTACAGAAGGCCTAAAATCCAGAATACCTGCTTTTAGGTTTTGTGGAGCCTGAAGAATGAGAAAAAGAATTTATAACTGCAAATATATAGTTTGGCATCAAAATGAACAGTAATTTATGTGTAAATCCTATGACAAGTGAATATTTATTTAGAATTTTCCATCCTCAACCTCAGCCTACACCCTCTCCAAGATAAGTATAAAGGAGGAGATAATTAGTGGAAACAGACAGCAATATCATCCAACATAAAAATATCTCACATTTGCAAATTTTGCCAAAATACACAAAATTATGAACATACTAGTAGGCCCCTCCCAAGGTCTTAGAAGGAACCCAACTAGTGAAAGTCTTGAAGTGTAAGCTTCATTACATCTGTCTGTATTAGAGATCAATGCAGCCTAACATCCAAAAGCTGAATCAGGTCAGAAAATTAACATACAGTATCTAAAGTCTGAAAAAGGCCTCATACATGTAAATTTTAAGAAAGTCACACAAGTCTTTCTCTACATCTTCAAAAAAAAAAAGAAGAAAAATAGGAAAGAAGAAGTTTTCTACTTATGCTTCAATGTTTAGGACATTTTGAGATTTAAGCTTTGATGAGATGTGACACAAAAGAACAGAATTTCCTGCTAAGAAATGGTTTCAGGTATCATCAATATTGAAAGGCGATCAGATTTTTGGAGGTTAGAACATGGATTTTCCCCCCAGAGTTTCTCTAATAACACATGAGATAGGAGATAGGAAAAAGGTTTAATTGGATAGCCTTTGGTGAATTAAGAACATGGAGACCTCCCTTTGCCTGTTGTCTGAGAGCTGGCCCCTAAAATAGCTTACTGATATTTCCTCTCCACCACATATTCTGATTTACTCTACTCTGTGTCATTACATGGATCTTCCCATTCTTAAAATTAGACAAAGAGACGACCACTTTCTTTTATACAAGAAAAAATTGAGAGTGGAAGAGTCTTGTTAGAAGGACTGTTCACTGAAAGTGATATAAAGAGGGAAAAAATTAACTCTTCAAGGGGAGTTAGTAAGGGAAAATATGAAAAATATGTATTTTTGCTTAGCTGTACATCGGTACATGACTCTTTCTAATTTGTGGTTTTTAATCTGATTTCAGACTTTGATTCTTACTTAGAATAGAAGTTCTTTGTCACATGCTCTTTAGAACTGTTTATAACTAAAATGGAGCAATTTTCTTACTAGGACACAACAGTGCATGTTCCCACATATATACACTCAAGTCCCTGTCTTGGCCCCATCTCACCCTTATAATCTGGCCCAATACATATGAAGAATATGTAAGTGGTCATGTGACCTGAATGTCAAAGTAATGGTCACTCCACTATTAAGCAACTTCCACCGTTTATAAGCTTTAGCTTGTATTCCTTCCTAGCAGCAAGGCATCAACTACATTTGGAATTCCCCTGTAAGAAGTCACTCTCTCCTTTTCCTGGGCAATGGAAAGAGATTTTTTTCTCTTCTAATTTAATTGCAGATATAAAAGAGAACTTAAACTATGAAACTGATAACAATGGTTGATTTTTCATAGAGGCTATCAGAAAGAGCCAATGGGAGTGACCACTGGTGTGGACATCCAGAGAAGGGAGTGTGAGAAAATCAAAGAAGTAGTCAGGTTCCCAAAATCAGAGGTATAATTTAATATTAAGCTGTTCTGGAAACTATGGTTGACTTCTAAATACAGTCTGTTTTATTTTGGTGAAAATCACTCATTCCTTTTGGAAAATATTTTATAAATTAGTTAAGTCAGACAATCAGTCTCTGAATAAACCTAAAATTTGGTTACTTTGGTAGTTTATGACAACACAAATGTGGAGAGTATATTAAAACAGAAGCCCTAAATACTGGACTAAAGGCTCCTCAGGATTCAAACAGTAGATGAAGCTGGTGTGTTCTTTCCTTTTCCTGATACTGAATCAACCCTTAAATTAACTGGAACCAGTCTTTTGTGGATAGCTTGAGTCCTATTAATTTCAGAGACTGCTAGATAAGGATCCTTTCTAGTATCTTGGAACTGGGAACAAAGCCAAGGAAGAGGAAATAAAATTATCTCCTGTTTTAATAACAGAGCCCAAGAGTATGAACTGGACCCACTTTCTACCACTCTTCCTGGGGCGGTTCTAAGCCACTGGCTGATTTCCTCTCCCCAATATAATTATAAAGACAATACCTGAGACAGCTACATGAAAATGTGTGGACATGACATGGCAGTGATAAAAATCTAGTTCACCTTATAGAGTAGCAGTCCATAGTCCTAGGATGATAGGGGATGGGAATTTGGATATAAACTTTGCTACTCACTTGTATGACATGTGAGACAATCACTGCATTGTTCTAAACTTTATTTTCCTCATTTCAAAGTATGACCAACCAGTTAGGTGAAAAGACCCTTTCTGATTAGAGCCTGACTCTAATCAGAGTGATCCACAGTGAAAGAACATTTGAAGCTGGAGGTGTTTGTGTTTAGAGATTAATATCAGTGGGCTGAGGTGTTTTAGAAAATAATTAAATAATAAATTACTAGCTGGGAACTATTGTTATTGTGATTATAGCCACTCTAAACTTCCAGCATTAACCACAGTAAATGTCAGGGGCACTGAACTGAGTGAGCAATAGAACCAGGCACTCTGAGACTCTTCCTAATCAAAACCAATCCCATAATCCCACAGTTCTCTAGGTAAGGTCCAGAGTGCTTAGAGAAGAGGTACTTACTTATCTTTGTATCTCTTTCATTTCTACTCCCCTCCCCATTTTTAAAAATTAGATTTCCTGCAGTTTTGTGTTTTCTTGGAGATCATAGTGCTATATGATTAAGGCCCTCTCCTTATGACTTCATTTAATCTTAGTTACTTCTTTAAAGACCCTATCTCTAAAAATAGTCTCATTAGACATTAGGGCTTCAACATGTGAATATGGGAACATAATTCTATCGATAAACCCTCTAATTCCACTTCTAAGCTCCCTCCATAACAACAGGCTCCATGCCAACAGCAAGACCAATGAAGGGTGTTCTAAGTATAGGGACGAGAAAACAGATTTAATAATTAAGTTATGGGAAATGAGCCATCGTTATTTTTTAAGAGATTTCAAATAACTATGACTGTGTTAGGTCTTCATATCCATTAATACAAGGTAATAATTCTACCAAGTGCTTCAATCTGGAGGTGAGCTGCCGAAGGTAGGAAACTGACTTACTTCATTAGGAATTTGAAGAACTGTCATGAAAAAGCAGGATCACAAATATCTAGTATATGTCACCTGGTTTCTTCTTTTTCTATGCTTTGCAAATGTTCCTTATCAATTTGGCACTCACCAAACTAAACCTCAAAATACACTTGGTGCAATACTCTGAATAGCACGATTTTCTGAGAAGAACTAGTATTCAAGATGAACTATAAACAACATTGTCAACAGCTAACATTCACTGAGTGCCTACCAAGTGCCACACTTTGCTATAATATTGAAATTGTATAAAACAATTTCTTTCTCAAAACCACTCTATGAAGTACTAACAGAATTCACATTTTTCATTGGGCTGATTACTAGGCTTTATAGTAAGTCTTAAAGTTGGATAGTATCAATCCTTCCAATTTGTTCTTTTTCTACAATGTTGTATTGTTTATTCTGGGCCACTAAGACACAGATACTTCATTAAGATGGGGAGGAACTTGGATTTCAACATAGGCCTTGTGGCTCCAGATGTTATACTCTATCTTTCTTGGGCTGGATTTATTCCTAGTAACTCTGGGGGCAGAACTACAGTCAATGAATGGGAAGAGGGCCCTGCAGACTCAAATTTTGTCAGCATAAAAAAAAACTTTTATTTAACTATTAAGTTATTCTAATAATGACATGATAACCATCTGCAATGTTGAGCAGCCTACTGCTAGAGAAACTCAAGCAGAGATATAGAACTGACTGCTGGGATTGCTGTGCAATGACTCCTGAATTTGAAAAAGGAGGAGGTAGATTGGGTTGTATCACCTCAACTTCCCACCTAGGTCTCAAATTCAAGAACTCCTTGACTTAATCAGTGTCAGCAATACAAGAAGGAACCCACAAATGATAGCCCTCATGGTTTTTTCTTTTTTGCCATCTCCCAGAAACCCAGCATTGCCAAGCAGAAGGAATGCCTGTTTTTTTTTTTTTTAAATAGACACTCAGTCTTTGCTCAGCATAGAAAAAGAATACAACCCCAATATACAAACAGACAAAATTGAGTTCTATAAAGAAAGTCATTGTTCTGCAATTGTCTAAGTGGGCTTATCTCACTGTTATCATTGCTTCTCTGTGGAAAGGACCAAAATCTTTTATAGCAACAGTGAAAGATAGGTAAGTTTGTATGTCATTAGAGTAGTTGACAATATCTTCAAACATTAACACTCTATCTCTCCCCAAGAATGGTATGCTTTACAAGACAAGCATCCTTTTCTGGAATGTGACCTTGGCCATTCCTAGTAGCAGCAGAGAAAAATGCCATCCCTATGAGGTTATTGTTTACTGATGAGAAAGTGAATTAATAGCGGGTGCCAAATCATTGAGGATGAAGACTCACATGTGTCAAATACTATAAAATCTTCTAATACTTTATGTGCCATTCCTCCCAAGACTTTTATTTGAAAGGCTTTTCTATATTTCTGAAAGTCTGTGGTGTAACCAGGTGTAAATGGCCAGGCATTTCTGCATAGCCGCTGATATTTCCTGTTTTAAGAGAAAGCCTAGCCCTTTCCCTGGCTTAGCTCCAATCCAGACTACAGTTTAAGTTTTTCCTGAAACTTAAAAAATGAAACTCATTGAGGCATCCCTTCCCACTGACTAGCGAGTATACTTCAGAAGACCAGTCATTAAGATTAGATTTAGTCCAAATTCCAATACTGAACAAAGATGTGTGACCTTAGGCAAATCACTTAGGACTTCAACCTTTCTATTATTTTTTTAATTTATAAATTCAATCGCAATTTTAAAAAACAGCAAATTATTTGTAAATGTCAAAAATGGATTCAAAAATTGATGTAGAAAGGCAAAAGACCCAGGACAGTATATATAATATACTGAATAACAAAATAGGCAAATTGATACTACCAACCTTAAAGAGTAACTATAAAGTTCTAGTATGCAAAACAGTGTGTAATGGTAAAATATCAGAAAAATAGATCAATGGAACAGAATAAAAAGCTCAGAAATAGGTCCACAGAAATATAATTAACTGATCTTTAACAAAGGAGCATAGGCAATACAATGGAGCAAAGATAGACTTTTCAGTAAATGGTGCTGAACAACTGAACAGCCACATGCTAAAATATATTGATAAAGTTGGACATGGGCCTTATACCTTTGATGAAGATTAACTCACAAATAGATCACAGACCCAAACGTAAAACACGAAACTATAAAACTAGAATATAACATAGGAAAAAATCTAAAATCTAAATAACACTGGGTATATTGATAAGGCCTGACTTATTAAAGAAGTAACTGATTATCTCACTAGTTAAAGTGGAAAACATCTATTATACAAAAGATACCAAGAAAGAGAGAACACAAACTGGAGAAAATATTTCAAAATAATTTACAAAAGACACTTCTGATAAAGGACTATTTTCCAAAATACAAAAGAACTCTTAAACTCAATGATACACAAATAATTTAATTATAAAATATGCCCAAAACCTTAACATACAACACATCCAAGAAGATATATGAAAGGCAAATAAGCATTTGAAAAGATATTCCACATTGAAAAGATACCCCACATTGTCTGTCATCAAGGAAGTACAAATTAAAATAACAAAGAGATGCCACTATATACCTATTAAATTGGTCAAAATCCAGAACACTGACAACACCAACTTATTCAAGAGAAAGGCTGGATTAATTGATAGCCACTCTTCCAAATGCTCTACTCTGCACACACACACAGACACACACACACACAAACAAACCTGATGACTAACCCTAAACTCCTCAATCTAGCTTTTTAAGGCCCTCCACAATATCTCCTCAATCGATTTGAAATTTCCTATCCCTTTATTTCACTTTATACATTTTTGGTCCTAATAAAACTCTCCTATTCTTTGTCCCCTAAATAATGTGCATCCATTTCTGATTCCCTTTTGAACACTTTTCTAGAAGAGTCTTGAATTTCATTAAGACTTAGGGAAATGTCAGAAGTCCTTAATTTGTCATTTAACAAATATTTATTGAGTGTTTGCTTTAGTACTGCATCACTTGGGATGCTTTGTTGTAAGCAGCAGAAGTAGGTTCTAGCTAATTTAAGAAGAGGAGGGATTTATTGAAGGACACTGGGTAACTCAAAGAATTTTTAGTGGCCCAGAAAATAAGACTCAAGCACTGTGAGCCTGGAACACTACTGTCTGTAGCTCCTGCTGCAGGATCCACCCAGTGAAGACAGCCACTACTCTGTCCGGTTTGCACCACCAGCACTGGTTCTTGGATTCTGATACTAAAATCAATAACCCTATGATGGCACCCAAAAGTTTTTCTCTATGGCAAAATCTATTTAGACAAGTGGTTTCCACCTGGAATATCTCCATGCATTCCCCTAGTTTTCCAAGTTTATCTACACAAAAATAAGCTCTTTGGTTGCCCAAAGATGCATGGTGTCTGGGATTTAGCCAACTGTAAAGGTGTATATTTGCTTAAGTAGAAATGCCATCTCTTTTTCTCTCCCCTGAGAAGGCAGACAGACCTTAAGGCTGAAGAAATAGAAAAAAAAAAAAAAAGGTATAAACTTGAGAATAGATATAGGTTCTTGACCTGGAATCAGGTAGAGAACAAACCCAGAGTCCTGGGAACTCTAACAGCTCTTTTCTACATTGTTTGTTTAACACCTCCCCTGAGAAAAGGCAGCTGCAATGTGCAAAGCCAGAGTTGAGTGCTTCTCCTTTGCTGTGCCAAGGTCATGTGGCACAGAGAATTTGGAACTCTGCTCCTGCAGTCAGCCAGTGACCACTCAGGACTAACAAAGGAAGCTGTGTGGGAAGAGCTGGAAAAAACTGGCCCTTTGGCTGCTTAAGGGACATCTAAGGTCAGTAACTGGGGACTCCATCCCCAGAAGCAACCAGCCTCCAGACCTTGCTGCTCCCCAACTTTCTTTTTCTTTTTTTGATGCTGGGCAACTATTTGCTTTACAATCTTCACCTTTCTAGGAGTAAGTTTGCGTTCAGAAAGAAGATAGAAGTAAAAACAGAGAAGGAATCAGGTGACACCTTCATTCCTCCAAGAAGGGACAATTTGTGAATACAATGAAATGAAAACTAACTCATAGGCTTTCTCAGGTCAGTAGCTGAGTGAGCAAGTTGCTCTTCCTCCATATCATCAGTAAAATGGGATTATGTGAGACAATTAGTATGAATTTACAACAGACTATAAAGAACAATAGTATCTACCTACCTATACCTAGGTTATCTCAAATTCCATTTTTTCTTCATTCTAAGTGACAGAAATGATTACAGTTTGATATACTGATGATAAGCAGTTGATGACTTTCTGACCTGGCTCTTGTTTTTTTTTGCATTCAGAAATTTTCTTAAGGAAAAGCTCTTTGGTGTTCTGGTTTTTGGGTGTGGCCAGAGAACCTGGGCAGAAGAGCTCTCTTGTAGCCTGGGCATTTACTGCACTCATTTGTATTCTCTCTCTCTCTCTCTCTCTCTCTCTCTCTCTCTCACACACACACACACACACACACACACACACACACACACCATAAGAATTATATAGTATGATAATAAAAGAATGGCTAACGTTAAAAAAAAAAGTGCAGTATAATTAGCTAAGAAAAGACTCTGGATCTAGATTTCTAGGATTCAAAATCCTAACTCTGGAATTTGCTGACTTTATAATCTTGGACACATTTCTTAACCTTTCAGTGCCTCAGTTTTCACATTTACAAAATAAGGATGTAATAGAACCTACCACACAGGACTATTGTGATGATTGAATACATAAAGCACATAGGACAGAAAACAGAATAGTTTTTGTTCCATGATATTGAAGGCTATTATTGATATTTATATATTTATATGAATACATTTGTACTCAAAATAAAAATAAAGGGGGGAAGTTGTGCAAATGTGTGCTAAGTACTTAAGGAACAAGAGTTTTCTGAGTCTACCTTAACCTCAAGCTCAGTAGTATCACTCTGACTAAAGTTAACTAGCATGTCTAATCAACTAGAAAGTGAGGAAGTGAAAGTCAAGTCAAGATATTTCTGGTCCCAAAGGCTCTAAAATGCCATGCTTTCTCACCCCTAGGAAGCTTCCATCATTAACTCAAAATATTCAGAAATCCTCTTCAGGAATTTCATTCAAAGTCCAATGACCTGTTCAGAATTTCCTTGGTACTAGAAAAACTTCTTTTGAAAAATAGTTTATCAGAAATATTCAAAAGTCATTTATTAACAAGGTGAATAATTGTGCATTAATGTTTGGGCTAAAAATAAGATATGATATAAATGTCCTTAGGTGAGTAGTAAAACAGTTCTGTTGAAAATCTCCAAAGAAAAGTTCTAAAATGTTTCTGAAAAATTCTGTATCACAGAAAAACTGCATTTCTAGCCTGCATTTGATTACTTCAGTTCTGATATGTTTCCATAGATGGGATCATTAACAGCTTGGCTGTAACTTCTTACATGTAAAAGAATAGAGTAATGGGCCCTCCCTGGTGGCGCAGCGGGTTAAAGCACAGCACTGAGAAGCTTGAGCCACTTCCGCATAAGTTCGATTCCCGCCTGCCCCAGAGGAGATCCACATGGCGAGGCAGACCTCTCCTGACCCGCCCGCTGCTGCCCTCAGCAGTGTACTTCCGTTGACCTGCCTGTTCTGCTCCCCACTCTGTCTCTGGTGAATCCTCTCACCCTCCGCATTTCTGGCCTGTACCCCCGTTCTATATGAATAAATAAATAAATCCTTTAAAAGAAAAAAAAAGAACAGAGTAAGACTGCCTTTGCATAATTATCAGTACTATTTAGGGATTTGAGGTCTGTGTTTTCACAGTGACCTTCACCTCTGTGATCTCTGGACACGTCTTGTGTCTCTAGGTCTACAAAGATCCAAGACCACTGTAGATCAGCATGACTAGGGTTAGTGTCACTGAATGTGGCACTTTCTCCAACATTTGAGAGAGGTATTAATTCATTTATACCCTACAACACTATTTTAATGTGAGAAAAGAGACCCAGAATGGGTCCATAACCTATTACAGATCACACAACTAGCTCAATCAAGCAGTGGCAGAAAGGGCCATGTCTCCAAGTGCCTCCTTTACCCTTGCCTATGCCACAGCAGTGTTTCAACCAGTCTAGGTCCAAGTATATCCATGCTGGATCCTTTAAAGCTGTCTAGATTTAGAAGCAGAACAGAGTAGACAGGTATAATTAAGTAATTATTGAAACTACTCAGGGCAGGACAGGTCTTCTGGCCTACTTGTTCCTTCAGCAACATGTAAGATATCAGGATATCATCCCCTCTCTGAAAGTAAAGAGGCCTGTACTGCAACTAGATGAAGGCTTTAGCCACCTCCTCCAGCCTCCAGGGCTATGCTTCAGAGACTCTGTCCCCACATGCCACTCCACTAGAGGTAGCCTGACTCTCTTTGAAATGCTGATAGTTGTGATCATTGCCTAGTACACACTAATTGTATATCCAGCCAAATTCATAAATTAAACATGGAGTAATCCCTTTCTCAGGTTCCATTTTATCTTCTATCTACCCCAGATGAACTAATCTGCAATAAATAGGAAAGGAAATGTTGGGGAGAAAGATAGAGAAAAAAGAGATACCTTAACATTAGAAAAGGTTATGATTCCTCCAAGGAAAAACAAATTATTTGTAGATAACAATACATGCTAGAAAAAAATTATCCAAACCATGTAAGCTAAGTCATGTTAAGTATCATATTTGTCCTCTATCCACAAAACTTCCAGATTCTTGACTTCTTCCAGCCTGCTTATTCTTTTTACATTATACCTCTTATAATTCACCTGTTAAAGAAGGACTTTGAAGTCCTGTTAATTTGTGACTCTAAGAAAATCCAAGGTAAGGAGAACTATTCAGCTCCTTAACAACTTTAGGGAATTCGCCTCTAAAAAAGATGCTGACTTAACAGGATGGTGACCACACCTGAGGGGAAAAAAACATATAATGCAAAAAAATAAATAATAAATTAAAAGTAAAAATCAGGTAGATAACGAAGGCAAAATTAAATAAATTAGTACAAAACTAAACAAACAAAAATAAGTCAAGGACTGCCAAGATCAGGTTGTATTCTTGGCTTTCCAAATTGACTCCCAACCCCGTGGACTAATTGTGCACGATCACATTTATGTACACTTTGGAACTTGAAATGGGTTTCCTTAGACAGAACAAAAGTCAAGCTCATGAAGAAAAGAGAAAGGGACTCATTTCATGAAGCTGCCAAAAGTAAGTCCACGCTGGTAATAGCATGCGTGATGCAAACTTGCTCCTACATGTAAAATAATCATCACTATGGGAAGTTGCTTATAAAGATGAGGACATTTGGAGTTTGGCATCTCAGCAGTTTTACTTTTGATCTTGGAAAATTGCCCAAGGTAACCATATATCCAAAATATGATTTTCTTTCCATATTAATTATTTGGGGGGAGGGGATACTTTACTTCTTAATCATGTAGTACCAGAGGCTTACTTTCTGACCTAAGAGCAGCAAATGGATGGACCTTAAAATCTGTGATTAAACAATAATAGCGCAAACTTTGTTATACAATGAACTTATTTAGACTCCAAATCCCCAGCCTGAGGCAGACACATTTGACAAATTTTAAACCTCTTAAGGTGAAGTCTCAAGCTGGAATTCAATAGGCTCTTAATTATATTTGCCCAGAGGTAACAAGGAACATTGCTCAGTTCCTCACCCAGTTCCATATAAAGCTGGATTCACACTATAACTCAGTCTTTCTGGACTCTGGGCTGAGGCTGGCTTGTACCCAGGTCTCCTCTCTCACCTCTACTCAGAAGCTCTGTGGGTGGGCAGAAGGCAATGGGCTCAGAGTTCTCAAGGAGCAGTTCTAGTAGAGGGAGTATGGTCCTTTATTCTTTTGGGTGGTTAATGTGGGTGATGGGAATAGGCACAGGGGAGAGGGGAGCCCAGAAAGCTGGGAGAAGAGGAGTCAAAAGGATTGGGAATAGATGACAAAGGGCAACTAAATGTTTCCTCTGTTCCAGAAGAGAAAGCATGGAGAAGGTAGCAGGCACAGTACATTTGGGCTTGAGGTATGAGTCTGCCATTGAAAGTGAGCCATGCAGTTTGTCAATGGTTCCAACTATGAATGGGCCAAATACAAACACTTCAGTGAAAGACATTGCACATCAGACATGAAAAGGTTGTAATTTTTTATGAAACCTTTTTTCCCTAAAATGACCAGACTATCATAGCACTGAAAGTTTGAGAAACATAGCTGTAGTTTTCCTTCCCAAACCAGCAAATGCTTGTAAAGTCACTCACCTACCTGTGAATCTGTGTGTGATGAGGCTTGAACCCAATCCCAGCTGTTCTGTTGGAACTACATAGTCAATTTGACTAGCCTATTATCCCCAGCTATCAAACACTAACAACAGTGTCAATGTGAAGGTATTTTGTAGTTATGAGTGAAGTCCAGAGTCAATTGACTTTAGGTAAGGGAAATTATCCTAGGTAGTCTGGGGAGTCCTAACCCATCGGGTGAAAGGCCTTAAGAGCAGAACAGAGGTTTACCTGAAGAGGAAACTTCACCTGTACAGTACATTCAGCCTATGGCTAGAAATCCGGCCTTTCCTTCCCAAAGGCCTGCTCTATGGATTTTGGACTTGCTCTACCTAGATACTCCCCATTCCTTGTAATGAATCTCTTTATACTTTCTGGTGTTTTTTCTCTAGCTAAACCCTGACTAATATACATATGTATCCCAGATACATATTTGAAGAATTTGTTACTTCAACTAATAGGAATGTGACTGGCTATCAGCCCTCTTCAAGGATTGCTTTGAAGAGTTACCTTACCCTAGATCACATTCCCTTTTCAGGCAATCCTTCATCCAATGACCTGGAAGTACAAAGTTCTGGCCCCCTTATTTCAACTCTGGATAACTCTAAATGACTGTTTCAATTCCCCATGGGTTTGGTAAGACCTTCAGTGTGGCTACGTCAGAGTCTGACTTCTTCCACCATAAAAAGTTCAGTGGGGGGCAAGAAGAACATTATTGAACTAGATAGGGCCATTTTAATAAAGGCACAATAAAAGAGTTCTATGTGAAGGGAGGATGTAACCTTTCCAGGGAAGTCTTCCCTATCGGATAACATTTGAATTAGAATTTGAAGCTTGAGAATAAGTTTTTCAAGCTTGAGGAAACTACTGTAAACAAAGAAAATAGCAAGTATTCAAGGAATCATGACATGGAGTGAGCTGATTGCAATGGGGTGGGGAAATTGAGCTGTTGTTAGAAAGGTAGCAAGCACTTTCATGAAAGGCCTTGTGGGATTGCCAAAGTGCTTCTAAGTCATCCAAAAGGCAATGTGATTAAAGGTAGAGAACCGAGGATTAAAGGTAGAGAACCGATGTGGTCTTAGCATCTGTTTGAAAAGTTTCTTCTCTACTCTAACCTCTTAAGGGATCTCCTGTTCTCTCCCACCACTATCCACCTTGAGAATCCAGCCTCCAACCTGTTTCTGGAAGAATCCTTCTAAAATACTACCACTCTTCTGCTGTTTCTCATTGCCTACAGGTTAGAATCTGAATTATTAACATAGTTGTCATAGCCCTTTATTCCCTTCTTCTGCTTTCTCAGTCTATTCTGACATCAATTCTTCATAGAATTCTTCTATAAGAGACATATTCAATTTCTTCCCTATTCTTCTATAAGAGACATATTCAATTTCTTCCCTATCCAGAAGACATCATGCACTCTGTTTACTCTGCACCTATTACCTTTCCCAACTTGTTGGCCTAAACAATTTCTGATATTTTAAGCAACATAGTATAGAGAAGAGAACACAGACTTTACATTCAGATCGGTCAGGATTATACTCCTGGCTCTGCTATTCCTGGATCTAAAATCTTAGCCAGATCACTTAACCTCTCTGAGACTTGGCTACTTCACATTTTTTCAGGGATTTACCACCCACTTTACAACTCTGTTGTGAATAAAAAATGCAGTAATACTCACAAGTGCCTGGCATGAGTGCATCAGGATCCTCTTAGAATGAGCTCTCTGGATCCAGAGGCCCACAAAACTGCCACCTTTATCAACAGTATACTTTGGTTATGCTTGCCTATTCTGAATAACAGCAGTTTGCCTGCTATTTTTCTATTTTGCTCTAAAATATTATATCAATATTTTTTACTCTAAGTGAGAGCTACCTCCTCCAAACTTCAACCTGTGCCAAATTCAAGGATCCTTTAAAGTTATAATGCTGTAATATGCCACTGACTAGTCAGACCCTACTGCTACCCCTCTCCATCATTACATCCACCTCTACTTGGGGGCTGAGACTCATACCAATGGAACTAAGTTTATTTGATATAATTTTGATGTAATTAGCTATAATTTTGTATTGGGGATCTATCCAAAGAATATGAAACCATCTACATAAATAACCATGTGTTCAATAATGATCATAGCAGCATTATTTATAATAACTAGGACATGGAAGTAAATGTCCATTAGTAGAGACTGATTCAAGAAGAAATAGTATATCCACATGATGGAGTACTATTTGGCCATAATAAAGGATGTTTCAACAAAATGGAGGGAAATCCCTCCAAGATTCCCTTTACTACACACTATAATGTATAGTTAAGCCAGTCAGAACAATAAAAATACTGTATGTTTGCATAGAAGAGAAGGTGATACTTTTAAAAAGCAATGAACATCAAAAAACGCCATGAGGGTTTTGAGGGTAAGAGGGAAAGGAACAAGAGTATATTAGGATGTGGTAAGGAAAAAAAATAAAAATTAGTTGATTGATACAGTTTTAGTTTGGTCACTATTCATTTAAGAAGTTACCTTAGCTAATAATGTAGTTCTACCTTGTTGCTAATTTCCCTCCAACCAGTAAAGTGCCACAATTTAGGACTAATAAATAAGCATTAACCTAAACCACTATGCTTCTGATAGTAAAAAAAAAAAAAAAAACACACAATAGGAGTTGACTGGATGTATGGTTATCCAACATATAATACAAATAACATTAGTTGAGTGCAACAGTGGAACCAAGACATACATTTTCTTCTTTATCCCTCTATTTCCTTCTTATATTTTTACCATTTTGCATTCAGCTACAGATATATCTATCCTAATTTTAGTGTATTGTAGTCAACTTAGTCTATTTTGATTCATCCAGAGGAACATCCAGTCACTGAGAGAAAAGAAGTGCTCTGCTTGGAATGCCCCAGGCAAAGAGTGGCTCCTGACTGCTCTGAGGGAGCTCTGCTCTGACATGGTAGCAACATTAGAAGTGGGGCGGAGGTGAGGCGGTTGCCTTTTGTGGGGCTTGTCATTCTTACTTGACAACTGATTGGGTTTTAGAAACTCTTGACACTGGGTTTTAATACCCCACCCACTCTATCTTGACAGCACCATTTGCCCTCCCTATTAGAAGTCATGCCAATTCAGTGATGAGGGAAGGTCATATTCAGCAGTCCTGGCTGGCTCCTACTCTGACTCTTGAAGAGCTGTCTCTTGCATCTGGTCAGACCAACAACTTCCTGTGGCCCTCAGCATCGGGCATTTATGAAAGAGTTCAGATGTCAGAATGCTGACCACCCCACCCCCCAGATGTCGGCCCTCAGAGTAAAAAATTACTTCTGCTTTTAATAAGTGTACTGAATGCTAAAGCAATCCATGATCATGTTTATTGCTTTGAGGGTATGTGGGCATGTGCTGGTATTTGACAATGCAAAGCCACTTAAAGTAAATTCTCTGCATTCCCTTTGTTTTACCACCATGTGCGGTCTCTTGAGTCAGTCCACCATAAGAATCTCCTGTGAGCAGGGTGAAAGAGAAAAAAGAAATTAAGACTACTTTGTCCTGTAAGCATGACAAAGATCAGGGAAGAGGGACAAAAGTTATCATTGAAGTTCAAATATATGCTTTACTTTGTCCCTTCTCAACTCTGAGACAGTTAAACATTATTTAGTTTAAAGTAAACTGAACAATAACAATCACTGAGAAACCATGGTTTGCCAGCAGCTTCTCTAACACAGTTACCCCACGAGCAGCACAACCTTTACTGATGACAACATTAAGGTGAGTGAGAGAGACTACTAAATGGTCAGAGACAGTCAGGACTTAGAGTTGAGTCTCTTGGCTTTGGAACCAGTGTCGTGTTCCCTGTACAATATTCTTCCCAATTTTATGCAGCAGCTCTCTGACACAACAGAGATCCAGCCTTCCATGAAGTCCCTTCACTATAATGACTTATTTCAGATAGAATAAGCAAGAACAAAGTCTGTACATTTGTTTGTCCTGAAAGGGTTTATAGGAGAATTAAAGGGATGTGTGACAGGCCAAGTAAAGACATAGAAAATCTTTGGATGTTTATTATTTTATTTCATTTGGTCAACTATTGGACTTGCTGATTTCAAAACATGCTTAGAGTTAAACCCCACAAAATCTTTCATTCTAGCAAGCTTTGAATGCAATTAATGAAATAAAAAAATTCATCATTAAAATCTCTCCATTTCCTTTAAAAACATGTAATATTTTAGGTCAATTTGATATAGAGGTGCTTGATATTAGAGAATTTCTCAAACCATGATTACTTCCTCACTAGAATATTGGTTATGTTCACAAAACAAGGCATTAAGTCTGGAATCTAGAATTTTTCTGACAGAATACATTTGCACCAGATGATTATACCCTCATCAAAGCCTTACACTGTCCTAATAATAACCTTTGTAAATAGAGTAGAGAGAATCATAGGAAGCAGTGCTAACAGTTTCCTCACAAGTTTGATGAAGGTACGGGAAAGAGGAAAAGAAGAAAGAGGGGGCTAGCCTTGAACGAAAGCTTCCAAGTTCAAAAAAGGACTGTGAAACTTTCTGTTTTTCCCTCCCTAGAACAGGTTGCAGTTCTTGCCAAATGTTTTCAAACCAATGAATCGAAAACTGGCCTTTTCCGTTCCAGTGTGTGGGAATGTGCCTCTGATTTTATAACTAAAGTCAGTAGAACAATGGGATATGCTCTTTAAAAATTGGCACTTTATACACTAATATCTATTTCTACTGGCTATTTGAAAGGAGCTACTAAAACTTTGGATTTTTTTTAAACACTGGGTTCTTGATAACTAACAAACCTAACCCCTGTCCTATAACTGGAACCAAAGTCGACATCATTTGGAGTATAAAGCCCTGCCAGAAAACAACTGTTCTGATTTATTCATGGATAAGAGCACATTGCCAGAAAGGTAGAGGCAAAGCAGACAAAGGTCATGGAATTCAAATTTGCCTTTGGGTGCTCTACCTAAAATAGGGAGTATTAATCTAAAATCTTGTGCTGTGGAGACAGGTTTCATTTTGAATCCTTTATCAATGGCATAAGTAAATTATTTAAAATCTAAATCTCAAGTCCTTGTCTATAAAATGGAGATGTGAATAGTGCTAATTTTATTTGCTTTTCGTGAGAATTAAATGAAAAAAATATAAAGTATCTAAAAGATGGAAAGTAATAAAACTATATTGTATACACACAGAACAACGCTAAACTCTGTGAGGGTTCTGAGAACTCTGAGGCCACCAAAGGAGTATAGCACTACATACGGCACACTCCAAAGGGCTCTGGTGTTGTCTTTCTCGACCTTCTCACAGAAGAGTAGTTGCCAGTCACTGGCATATCGTAAAGAATGCCAGCAGAGGCCTCTAGACATAAGCCAGGAGGAAACTAGAAACAGTTATCGTTGTATATTCTGCTAACCCCAAGTTTGAGGAAAATCTGGTGGTGCACTCTGGCCTTGACTGGGGCACACAAGCTGAGTAAGATCATGGCTACAGCCATCAACATTCACTTTCTCAGAAGAACATGCGGTCTTTTTCTAAGTAATTGGCCAATTAAATTTTAAACCCAGGAGTCTTTTTTGGGAAACATACAAACTTTTTATTATTACTTCAGAAACATTCAAGGTCTGTAAATACAATTATTTATAGCCTTGTAAAAATGTGTGCCAGAGAATAGGAAAAAAAAAAAACTGCTGGTTTAGTTTGTTTTTACTTTCTTACTGAGGTGCCTTGTGTGACTTAGCTGCTGTTACATTCAGTTGTTAGCAACTAGGTATCTTCCATATGACCAGTAATTAGAATTGAACCTGTTTGGTTTAACATACACACACAACATTGTGCATATAGATACTTTACCCCTTCCTTGCCTAGACAAGAGGATCTGTCACAGTTGGAGTATTTGGAGTATTTGTTTCAATACTTCAATTATATTAATGTGACTATGGACAGAAAATTTAGCTTTTCTGAATTTCAGACTTCTGAAAAATAAGTAGATTGATAACTTAGGGCACTGGAGTGTTTTATATGGCCAACATTATTTTAGAAATGTGAATGATTTCTCTAAGCATTTACTTTCTAGTTCCCACAGTCTTAACCACCCCTAGTATCTGCCAAGTGACTGCCTTCTCACATTTGCTTCACTTGCTGGGCTTCTCAAAGCATCTGGGTCTGTAGACCCTGGTGAAATGAGTAGACACAGAGTGCTTTCTCCAGGTATAAGACTCCACTACAATGGCTTTATTGAGTTGCTGAATTGTTTAATGTCTTAGTCAGGGAAATGCATAAAATCTTCATTTTTTTTTTTTTTTTATATAGGGAGGCTTGTGTATCAGGAACAATTGAATCATGGCTCAAACAAAAAAAAAATCATTACTTTCTGATAGGAAATTAAAGTTAATCTCTTTGCAAATATTTTTGAAGATCCCTATTCTGTAACTCTAGCTTTTTATCTGCAAGGTATCACGTATTTCAGTCAGACAACAGCAATCTTTCCTTTTAAGGATCGCGTATTTGAGACTCTCCCAGAAGTTTCTGTTTATCTTTCTTTCTTTGTCTTTGGTTCTCTTATTAAGGGTATTAGGCAAATAGTCCTGACAGTTTAAGCTCTGGATGTGACAAATAGAGATTTAAATTGTATGATTAACCATCAAGATTCTCTGAAGTGATAATCTGAGCTTCTAGTACTTTGGGCTTTGAGCCAACAGAAATTGAGTCTGACCCTCCTCTTCATATGGGAAGACCCAAGCTAGAACCTAGGGGAGCATAAAGATCTTCACTTGTAGAAATTCCAATAAAGAATGCAAGTGCCTCTTCTGTCAGTCCAAGTTTAATCACTCTGCCCTCCAAAAGTAATAGATTTTATTGGTCCAACTGGCACTCCACCTTAAGAACACAATCTATCCACCTTTGATCTCAAGAAGCAATAGTCTAAGGTGATGATTCAATTTTACATTTATTGCTGAATAGCTATAAATTGGGGACAATTATATCAACTCTCTTTGCCTTAATCTCATTCATCCCCCAAAACCAACAATCACCTGGAAAAATCCATAGATGCATCTGGGGATGTTGCTGAAGTGCTGATTCTGATTCAGTGGGTCTGCATTCTGACTGCTGCCAGTGTGTATACCCAGGCTTCTGGTGGATGACCAGTGTGGAGTAATGAGGAGCTAGAGAGCTTTATGCATTTCAAGTAGATATTTGTTTGTGTCTAAGTACTGAATTATGGGCCTGGTACTATAAATGCAAAGATCTGTGCATTTGCATGTAATGGAGAAGGCAGATCCATAAAGATCTAGGTATGCTATTCAACAGGAATAAAGTCCTCTTGAAGTCAAAGAAGAGAGTGAGAACAAAAGTATAACCTATTATATACTCATATCTCTACATATCTCCCTCTGCACATGCCCCAACAGGAAAAACAGATCTGTTACATGGAACATGTACTAGACCT
The DNA here is from genome assembly GCF_000260355.1 of Condylura cristata. Taxonomy (NCBI): domain Eukaryota; kingdom Metazoa; phylum Chordata; class Mammalia; order Eulipotyphla; family Talpidae; genus Condylura; species Condylura cristata. The sequence continues at coordinate 48,333,923 of NW_004567108.1, read as the reverse complement.
CCCTAGTATTCTCAAAGTATATTCTCAAGGTGTGAAGCTTTGAAAAGACTGCATATAAGGGCCCTCCCTGGTGGCACAGTGGGTTAAAGCACAGCACTAAGAAGCTAAAGTCACTTCAGCATGAGTTCGATCCCTGCCAGCCCTGGAGGTGAACCACATGGTGTGGCAGACCTTTCCTGGCCCACCCACTGCTCCCCTTAGCAGTGTACTTTGTCAGCCGGCCTGTCCTGTTCCACATTCTGTCTCTGGTGAATCCTCTCACCGCCCCTGAACCTCCGACTTGTACCCCAGTTCTATATGCATAAATAAATAAATCTGAAAAAAAAAAAAAAGACTGCACATAAGCAGACATTTTCAAATGGACTTAATTGGAAAACCTTTATCCTATCTCACTAGATTTCACTGGGCTTCACATTAAAATCATCTGGGATACTTCTAAAACCGCATGCCCTAACTTGGTATCTGTATTTTTTTAACCACCTTGGCAGATTCTAAAGGAAAGCTAGGCTGTAAAACCACTATTCTAGATTTCAATACTTCTCAAAAATATCTGGAATCTTATTAGAAATGCAGATTTTGCAGCAGGAGTTCTGGGATAAGAATTGAGATAACATTTCTAATAAACCCTGGTGATATAGATGCTACTATTACTTGACACATTTAGTGGAACATTCTCTATCACTGAGTCTTCAATTTGGTTATTACAATCACCAATGGGATTATGTTATTCACTTATGGCTGCTGTAACAAATTACCACAACTTGCTGGCTTCAAACAATCTGAATTTATTCTCTCACATTTCTAGGGGGCAAATTCAAATCAGTTCTCAATAGTTAAAATCAGAAAAAATACAAACTGTATTCCTTCTGAAGACTCCGGAGGAAAATCTGGTTGTGTTTTCTAGCTTCTGGAGGCTGCCTATGTTATTTGGTTTATAGCCCCTTGCTTCCATTATCATCTGGCCTTCTCTCTATCACTGACACTTCCTCCTCTAAGGAAATTTGGGATTATATCAGCTAATCCAAAATAATCTCTTCATGTCAAGGTCCTCATTCAATCACATCTGCAAAGTCCCTTTTCACACATAGAATAGCATGCATAGAGTTGGTTTTGTTGTTGCTGTTTTGTTTTTTAATTCTGAAGTTTGTATCCCACAGTAAAATTTCTGATACTTTTGGTTTAGGGATTGTATTAGAAAATGGGCATTCTTGAAAACCCAGAATGATAGAGATAAAACTTGAGAAACACTGCTCCGTCAGCCACAGTGGTTTTGGGCCTCCTACCTTATATGTCTCCGGACATGTCCAGGGATTTCCACTGAAAGACTGGTATGCAAATCTGAGACTTGCAGGAGAAGCAAAAAAGGAAAATTTTGGTTATTCCTTCTGCTCAGGAGACCATGACAAGTAAAGACCTGGTTCCTACCATTTGTCCCAGGAAGTTTAAAGACCAGGGCAACAATTTTTCCAAGCAGGCCTTAAATGCTAGTGAGTTTCTATTTAATTTGGCATTTATAGTATGCCCAGCCACTTCTCAACCCTTGTAATTATAACCCAGATCTCACTCAGCCTCCTTCAGCTGGGACTTAAAAGCTAAGAGCTCTCTTGAAGCAGCCAACTATTAAAATTTCATGGCCTTTTACAAATATCAGTTGACAGAGATATTATGAAACACTGCCTAGCATAATTAAAATTACACTGCAGTTGTCAACACCCATGAATCCAGTATACTGTGTAAAGTGACAATTGAAATGGCACAGTCTATTCCCTAGCTGGCTAACCAGACTGGGGCTTTCCTAATCCATCTCTGAAGCCTGAGGCAATGCCATCAGCTATGAACTACAAAGGCTAGCCGCTCAAACAAATTGGGCTAACTGCTACAGGCCACTGCTCTCCCCTTTGCTGTGTACCTGACAGGAATGCAGACTTTCTACTCGGTCTTACTGGGATACTTTAGGAATACCTTTGAACAGAGGCCAGGTGTTTCATTTCTCCTTTATGACTTCAGCTACAGTGATACAAACAAGCCTTGGTTTGTGACTCTCAGCATGATTACCCATGTGTCCATGATCAGTATGGTCTTCAGTGGCCAATAATTTCCTTGCTTCCTAATACTACAAAGCTTTCTCAAGAAAGGGTCTAGAGATGCTTCAATCCTCAACATTGTAAACTCACTACAGCCACCATCTCTCTCCTCTGCAACCTTGAAGATCACCAGCCCCACTGGAGGCTGAATCTGTGGCCTTCTCTCAAATCTCACTTTTTAAAACTTTTTTGATTTCATGCTGCTAACCTTTACTCTTACTATAATGTTTAAATTTCATTGCTAGAGCCTACGTCATCTGGCTCCTGCCTACCCTTTCAGATTTTTTTAAATTCTATTTTTTTTTAACAAGGTAACACTGGTTTACAACACTATGATTTAGGAGTATAGGTTCACACCTCTTCAGTTGTATGTTACCACATCATATCCACCACCCAAGCACCAATAACCCAATACTCCATTGAGCACCCTCTTCTCCCTCCTCCCTACCTTCTTTTTCCTCAACTAACCTCAATTCTGCAGTATGATTTCTAAAGTTTTATTTTTTAATTTAGTTTGATTTTTTTTATGTTCCGCATGAGTAAAATCACCAAGTATTTATCTTTCTCCTTTTGACTTGCATTGCTTTAAATAATCCTCTCCAATTTCATCCATGTTGTTGCAAATGGCAAGATTTTGGTTTTTTGTTGTTGTTGTTGTTGTTGTTATCTATTTTTTGCTGCATAATATTCCATTATGTACATAATGGAACATAATATACATCTTTTCATCCATTCATCTGTTGTAGTGCACTGAGCTTGTTTCCATATTGTATTGCAATATATTGCAATGAACACAGGAGTGAATATACTCTCATTGAATTAGTATTTTGTATTCTTTGAAGAGATATCCAGGAGTGGAACTGTTAAATCATATGGTAGATCTATTTTTAATATTTTGAGAAACTTCCATACTATTTTCCATAGGGACCGAGCTAATATACAATCCCAATAGTGTTCCCTTTTCTCCAAATCCTCACCAACACTTGCTCTTAGTCTTTTTGATATGGGCCATTTTCACAGAGATGAGGTAGTATCTTATTATGACTTTTATTTGCATTTCTCTTGTGATATATAATGAACATTTTTTCATATGCCAATTAGCATTCTGGATGTCCTCTTTGGAGAAGTGTGTTTTTAAGATCTTCTGCCCAGTTTTTGATTATGCTATTTGCTTTGTTTTGTTCTTGTTCCATTGCACGAATTCTTTGTAGATCTGAGATAATAATCCCTTGTTGAATAAATGATATGCCTTTTTCTCCTGCTCAATAGTGTATATTTTCATACTAGTTTCTTCTTTTGCAGATGCCTTGCAGCTTGATGTAATTGCATTTGTTTCTGCTTTTGCTTCGCTTACTTTTGAAATCCCCAAAGACATCCCTGAAGCCAATGACTGTTTTGTCTGTTTTCTTTTATATATGTTATAGTTTCAGGTATTATATCCAAGTCTTCAATCTGTTTTGAGTTAATTTTTGTATATCATATTAGATAGTGATTTTTTTTTTATGTGACTATACAGTTTTCACACCACCATTTGCTGAGAGACTTTCCATTCTCCATTTTATATTCTTGGTTCTTTTGTCATAAATTAAGTGTTCATTTAAATGTAATTTTATCTTCTGGGTTCTCAATTCTGTTCCACTAATTAGTGTTTCCATCCTTTTGGTTTTATCCCATCCTCATCAGGCTCCAGCCTCCAATCACCCCAACCATCTGCCATCACCTCAACCCTGTCACTTTTTTCTGTCTGAACATCTCTACTATGCCCTTCTTTATTCTAGGAAACTCTTCACACTCCTCTTCCATTCAGATTCTTCTCACCTGTTCATCTCAGCTAAAATGACAGCTAATGAAAGGGATTCCCTTTGACTACCCCTCTAAAAGGACACTCTATCACAACATCCAACTTATTTCCTTGATAATTTGTATGGCTATTTGCAATTATTGATCAGTTTCTTTGTTTACTTGCTTCATCTGTCTTTTCCAGTGCACAATAAGCTCCATGATAGTAAGCACGGTGTAGGTCTTCTTCATCAATGAATCCTCAACAATAGGAACTGAACACATAAACTTTTGGACTCCCTCATCCTTTATCACTTCCCTCTGGCTCTGAGTTTTTCTTCCTCTGAGTTTATGTCCTTCATCTGTGTCTGCTTATCTTAAGAGTTATTCCCAACTCTTCTCAGGATTTGAAACAAACTCTATAGTTCTCAGAACTACATCTCCATTCCACACCTTTTGCACATTATTTTCACATCAGTCCTCAATGCTTTTTGTTCTGTTGTGTCCACAAGGATAATCAACTCTTCGCCAAGCCAGCATTTTCTCTTGACTTTCTTATGTCTCTTGATTCCATCTCTATTTCTTAGGTCACTTAGGCTAAAATGTCAGCATCATTTTTGACTCTCATCCGCTTCCAATCAGATAAAAGAACTACACAATAGCTAGCCATTTGCCTCTACCACTGCTTTTGTTCATCACCTCTTTACTGGACTATATAGTCATTCAACTGATTCCCACCTTCTTCCTACTATGATTCATCACTCTTCCACTTATCAACATTAATTCAGCCTCATCATATTACTCCAGAACTTAAACATAATCAAAGCTCCCTAGTTACCAACTACATGGTACAGTCCAAATTTCTTAGCCTGACAGTCAGGATCCAAGTTACTTTTCTCATTAACTCTCTCTGACTATCCTGCATGCAATCTCCATGTTCCAATAAAATAATATAGCTCCCTATTCTTTATTACTTCTCTGAGCTCTCCTACCTTTGACTCTTCAACTATGCCATTTTCTTCATCTTAATTGACTCCATATACCTTCAACTTACTTCAAGAGCCAACTTTAAGACTGCCATATCAATAGTTTGTCCCTCTGATTCTGTCCAGTAAGAATGACTGTTTCCTCATCCTGAATGTATTTCAAGTCACTTCCTTTAGAATTTTAGTAATTTGTTTATCTGTGTTTCTTTCATACTATACATATATACTATACATATATATCTTATGACTATTTAAAAAAATCTTTAACGATTGTTATTCCTCTTAGATGTATGCACACACACAGGCATGCTAACTCCTTAAGAAGAACTATAAGTAGTAATAGTAAGACAGATTATGAAAAATTGTCACCCATAAAAGGATAGAGAGGTTTCACATTATGGAGATCCCAGAATATGCTCTGGCTTAATCTCACAGAGCTTGGACCACTAATTCTAAACAAAATTAAAACAATCTATATGATACTCTTCTCAACCGTGATTTTATTACATCTTCCTGGGCTGAACTCATAGAAGGAAACCACCTAGAGCTAGAGAAAACCATGCTGTTTGCCTAAGACACTAGATGCAGAGTCTGTGAGAACATAGTCTTAAATCGGTGAGGTTGTACAGGTATGTATTTCTTCAGCACCACAAGTGGTATTTGCCATAGGAGATTAATGACTTTCCCTAATGACAACTGACTCTCTCATCTCTGAGCTTACTTTGCAGTGTTTACCATAGGTCTTTAGGAAACTTAACCAGGGACATATCAAATAACCATTCTAGTTCTCAATGGCTAGCCTTTTCCTGTACAAGGTGAACACTTAATATTTGTATGAAGAAACACAGAATGAATACACTTGTCTATTCCCTTCCCACTGTGGGGAAGCCCATGTTTCTAATTCTATGCATTATCTTCTTTCCCACTAGTGATACCTTATAGGATACCTCCAATCACTACTGTTCATTTGGAAGCTTTACCATCAGTCCACTGCACTACAGAAAAAGTTCACATTGACTTAGAGCTGTGTGGGAGCAGTGAGAAGATAAAGGGATCTAAAATCAAAGAGACCTAGTACTACATGCTAGCCCTGTGACCTAGACATATGTTGTCTAATACAGCAGTCACAGTGGCTTTTAAAATCTAAATTAATTAAAAGTTGATTAAATTAGAACTTCAGTTTCTCATAAGCACTAGTCACATTTCAGGTGTTCAATAACTACATGAGGCGAGTCATTTCCAGCACTGAGAATGTAGAGATAGAACACTCCTAACACTGCTGAAAGTTCTATTAGAGAACTTATGGTATAGCACTATCATAGACAATTCACTCAACTGGAATAATAATTTGCTATTTGTGAGAAACTAGTTAGTCGGATTAGGTGATACAGGCGGCTTATTATTTTCCTTTAAATTTTTTTTGGCAAGTCGTGAACCTATGTCTGTCACTCTAGAATTAGACTGAGTTACTAGTGATTAGAAAATAGTCTGAAAATATGAGCAAGAAAAATTTAACCACAGACCAAGCTCAGGGTAAGACCTGAGTAAGAAGAGAAGTTGACTTTGGCACAATGCCTCACAGGTTGAAGCCACTCACCACAATGCCTCACAGGTTGAAGCCACTCACCCTACAGCTATAGTCCTCTCTTTCAAATCTTTCTTGACTCTGAAAAATTTAGTTAGCTCTTTGAGTCTGCCAGGGGACAGTTGGCTAACCTAACTAAATCAACTAAATACTATTACATTTTGGCATCTGATACCCAGAGGGTCCACAGTCATCGCTCAGCATGCTGCAGGGCAAAAGAGCTGCAAAGATTAGTGGAACGCAAAGCTAGTCTTTGATCCGTCACTGCCTGGCTGTTTAACCTTGGGCAAGTCACCTTATGGGGCACTATTTCTTCATGTGTAACAATATGTAAGCATTCACATTATAGATTCCAAATACATCTTCAACTCAAATTCTAGAATGTAGCATTAGGTTTCAAATCAAAAACAGACCTGTGGGGAAACTGCATTTTGAAGCAGAAGTAGTTTGTACTGGTCTTTGGAGGGATAAGCTATATTATTCTTCCAGAGATGGGGAGGGTCTCCTTGAAGAGGGGCATTCCCCTCATGAGCCTTAGGCTAGGTAGAAAAGAACAATCTGCTCTTGTTTCTGATTGAACTCCCTCCTGGTGATGAGTCACTTGGCGGAAAAGGTGTGTCAGGGCGCCTGCCTGCCTGTCTCGTTAATGGAATTCCTTATATGGTATTTGTTTTTCTGACAGGTGATATGTTCCTGGATATGAAGCTTATTTTAAGTCAGTTCTTTAGATGACACTCAGAGAATGTTTATTTTGTTACACAAAATATTGTCTCAAGGGTAGCAGTCTTTTCACAGCAAAATTCCTTTGTAGACACATTTCAGTTGCCACAGATCCTGCTATACAAAAGCTGCTCAGATTCAGCTATCAAATTTAGGCTCATATATTCCTCTTCCTCTCCCACAGTTAGCCCACAAATGTTTCTGAGAAGAGGACATCCATGAGGAAGGTGGAAGTAGAGATAACTAAGGCCCTACAAAAGCCCTACTGTAGCTAATGGCTTGCAGGTTCTGGTTCTACCTACAATGTATTTCTGGATACAGAGCCTAGTACATGGTCTTTCCACCCTATTCTTGAAGTACAAGGACTTCTGCAAGCAAAGACTCTGGGTGTGTCCATGCTGGCTGAGTAAGGACAGCGATGGGCTGGTCACAACCCAGTAAGGAAATGACCACAGCCCCATCTCATGAAAGTAGTTCACTGCTTACAACCATGATTGGGCCCTCCTCCTCTATTTCCCTCACTAGAGGATACCAGCCTATTTTTCCTCAAGTGCAAGTTGCTCTAGTTTTCTAGCAATTGTCAATCTGACTGCCTGATCCTGAAGTCTCCAAAACTATGCATAAGGGCCAGTTATATATCAGGACCATGTTATGTGCCTTAACATACTGTCTCTAAGCTTTACAACAACTCTTCCCCTTAAGCATAATGGTAAGCATAAATGACCTACTCAAGTTAGACAAGTGACTCAGCTTGGACTAGAATCAGTGCTGGTAGACATTAGTATTTATGTCTGGTTTTCAAAATATTGAATAAGTTTAAGATCTAGTCATTGAAATATTTTATGAAAAACCTAGGATGAAAATATAATAGTTTTATATTTCTGCTGTAACAAATCACCATAAACTTAGTGACTGAAAACAATTTATGCTTATTCTCTTACAGTTCTGGATGGTAGAAGTTTAACATCAATTTCTTTGAGCTAAAGTTCAGGTGTAAGCAAAGCTATTATTTTCTGGAATTTATAGTGGAGAATCTATTTCCTTGTCTCTTCTAGCTTTTAAATGTCACTTGCATTCCTTCCAACCTCTTTTTTCAGTCCTTAACAACTAGTTCTTCTTTGATCTTCTTGTCTTCTTCATACAAGGACCGTCATGATTACATTTAGGAGTCACTCAGATAATCTCTGCATCTCAAGGATCTTTATTTAATCACATCTTAAAGTCTCTTTTGCCAGATAAGGGAACATAGTCACAGGTTTCAGGGATTAGGCTGTGGATGTCTCTAGGATGCATTTGTTCAGTGTACCATAGTCTCAATTACCTTAAACACTAGGCTTAGCTGTTGGAAGTACATTTGGGTCCCCTTCCAGAGCTTCCTCATCCTCTTAGGTGAGAAGCAGGGGTCATGAGATATGAGAATACCCAATTGCTGAGATTGCTTGTGCCCACATAACCTATTTACCCTCAGAGGTGGTGGCAAGAGAGTGAGGTTGCTGTCATCAACAGTTAGTGACCTAAGGGTTGATATATTGGCTTTGTCAATGTAGCAAGACTCTATATGACAGAGTCCCCTAAACTCACAATCTTGTAAAAAAAGAAAAGAAAAGAAAGAAAGAAATCATCTATTTGTATCCTACTTACTGTCCCATTGCTTTTGAACAGTCTACAGTCTCCTTCTGTGGTCTACACAAAGTATCCATATTTCCTACCTCCACCCAAGCCACTCCCCTCCTAATCCACATGTTCCAGTCATGTCAGCATGGTTGACAAAAGGGAATAATTGTGATTTCTGTAAAATCAGTCTCTCTCTTTTTTTATACTGCTTAATAAGACATTTCTGCTTTTGGTTTAATTAGTCAATTTGTGCTAGAGCTGTGCTTTCAACAATGCACAGGCTTTCTTTGAAAACAGAAAAGTTTCTATAAAACAAAATTATATAGAAATAATACATATACAGTGAAACTAATACCTTTAGGTCACTCAAGTTGTAGCTGGAAAGTATTAAAATGGCTTCTCCTCAAAAACATTTTCCAAAAACACTGTGTAGTCAGAGGATGATTGATATTATCTTCACTCTACAAATAGAGAGACAGTCTCACAAAAGAGAGTGAAACTTTTAAATGACAGTCTCAAGGCTGAAACCAGACTCAGAGTAGGCTACTCTTTCTTCTATGTGCTGAGTCTTCGGGGCTTGAAGATAAATTGATAAGGTACTTGGTAAAGGGGAAAAAAGCCAACAGGGAGGTCTGTTAAATGATAAGATACAAAAACTGGCTAACTGGACCAAAAAAAAAAAAAAAAAAACATATCACTTTGGAGTACAGTTTAGCTGAAGGAGATAAATCAGATGGTGAAAACTTCTGGGAAGTTCTTAACTTACTGCTTACAGCATTGAGTTACTGCTTTGCCCAAAACCCTTCACCCACTTCCTGGTAATTTACCTGCTTCCCCCTCCCACACCACATTCTGACATCTAGGTCAAAAGGTAGCAGCTGAGGCCACTGGGAGATGGAAAAGACTGACGGGTAACAGAAACCACCTCTTCTGTAGGCCTCACAACTCTCCTGAAGGTCACTGACTAACCTTGCCCAGGTAGTCTCTGGGATGCTAGAAGGTAGAATGTAGAAAGGGAGGCTTTTACAGGGTTGTCAATAAAGTGGGTACTGAAACATTTGCAGGGGTGACAGAATATTAATTTTTAAAATCAGTCCAATAGCCAAAATCATTGTTTTCTATTTATGTTGATTCCAATGCCCACCCAGCTCACAAGCTATACTCTCAGACTGGTCAAAACTTTCTGAGCCTTAATTTTTCCATCTGTAGTTGAAACAGTAATAATAAAATCCTTCAGGATCATAAAGAAGATAAGCTAAGATAATGTGTAATTCAGAATTGTTTAAATTGATAAAATATTTATCATTGAGTTTACCATGCCCATATCTTGATATAGTAAAGCTTACCAGATATTTATTCAACAATTGAATTAATGATACAATGAATTAAAGTCAGGAAATATCATTGTATATACTTTGAACACATGGACCAGTGCTCTGGAATTCAAATCCTGACATTCTACTTCTCCCTTCTCAGGAATAACTTCAGTCTTGAGGAAGCATGGCTATAATGCCTGTTATGTGGGGAATGTAGATTAACAATATTGACTTACTGCTTCTAGGAGGATCCAGGAGCTCTTTCCTAACTAGACTACACCCAACTAATAAACATTTTAAATAGGAAACACCAGTAGTCATTTTTTATTCTGTTAAACATTTTGTTCCCTTTTTAATTTACTTATATGTATTGATTTATGTATATTTGGTACATGCAAGAGTACAGCATGCTGAATTTTATGCCATATACCTTCTTCCACAATAGTTGCTGTTGTTGGCTAATACCCCAAAACACTGAGAAACTGTGTTTTTGGTATAGAATAGCCTTTGGTCAGTTCTCATAGAGCAACAGTTACTGATGATTGTCCATTTTCATAAGTTTTGGGGGTTGGATATTTTAACAGAAAGAGGTCTTCAAAGGGTCCTCAGAAGATGATGTTCTTTACAGGTCCTCTCAATAACACTGAAAGTAAATCTGAGAAACTGAGATTTTAGAAGACTCATGTTCTTAAGTTCCCTGCCTAAGTCATCACATCTTCTCTTCAGGGATCAGAGTTAATGGTACATTTTAATCCGGAACCACTGAGTAATTGCTACTTGGAGAGTGGAGATATGTCACTGGCTACTTGCTGTTGCTGCCACTGCACACACTTCTGGCACAGGTAGGGCTTCAGAGAAAGTTTAAAATACAATGTTCTCATCATTTCTTGTCCTATAAACCAGATCTCAACTCAATTTCTGGCACTTCCTGAGCTATGTGGAAGCACTTATTTTGCAAAAGGCAAATCTCCGAGCAGAAAAAAAAGAACCCTGGGCCCTCCCTGGTGGCGCAGCAGATTAAAGCACAGCACTAAGAAGCTAAAGCCACTGCAGCATGAGTTTGATTCCCGTCTGCCCCAAAGGTGATCCACATGGCAAGGCAGGCCTCTCCTGACCTACCCACTGCTCCCTTCAGCAGTCCACTTTGTTGATCTGCCTGTTCTGCTCCCCACTTTGTCTCTGGTGAATCCTCTCACCACTCTGCACCTCTGGCCTGTACCCCAGTTCTGTATGTATAAATAAACAAATCTTAAAAAAAAAAAAAAAGGAACCCTGTGAGGAACCCTAAAAAGCATATAAGCATCCTCGGATTACTCATCCCCTTGAAGGAAATGTATTGCCTCTCCTAGTCAGATCAATAATCATTCCATATAATACCATAACTCAGAGGTAAGTATTCAAGTTGGTTTGCATTTGACAGAACCTAAGGTAACAATAATAATATCTACCTTTTAGGGATCATAAAGATGTTTAAGTTAAAGTGAAATTCAAAGTAGTCTGATGATGAGAAATGATGAAGGCAGTATTCCGGGGTAGAGGACAGGGGCACTATGCAAGAGTGGTTGCCCGGTAGTCAGAAAGTCTGGAATGCAGTCCAATTCTACAACTGAACAACTGGATCCCCTTAACACTCCAGAGGTTTTCTGTATTTCAACTTCCAAATTTGTGAAAACAAGCAGTTCGTTTAGGACATAGGAAAGAGGAAGAAGATATAGCTGAATCATTTAAGGCAGGTTATGGCTTATCACTGAAATATAAAAACCTCACCAAAATGATAAACAACTCTTAACAAAAGCAAAAAGGGAGGGGGGTATCTAGGTTTTCTGAATTCATCTTCTGTAAGCAAATTCTAAGATGACCCTTAAGATTCCCAACCCCAATGTATACACACTTTCTCCTAATATTTAGTCAAACACTAAGTTGTTGTGAAGGACATTTGGAAGACATAGTAAAGAGTCCAAATCCATTGAATTTAAGAAAGGGAGATTATCTGGGTGGATTTTATCAAATAATATAAGCCCATAAATGTAAGTATATTCTAGCTAAAGCAAAAAAGGAAGATAACAGTAAGAGGACTCACCATATCATTTGTGATTTTAAGGGGAAGTAGGCCACATGGCAAGGAATGTGGCTGGCACCTATGAACTGAAAATAGCCCCCTCTGACAGCCAGTCCTAGGACTAAAACAAGAAAGAGTGAAAACTTATCCCCAGGGCTTCTAGATAAGAACTCAGCCCAGTTAATACCCTAATTTCAGCCTTGTGATACTCTGAGCAGAGAAGCCAGTCATTCCATGTCAGACACCTAAACTACCACACTTTGAGCTACTCTACTCTGGATGTTTTAAGCTTGTAAGTCTACAATACTTTGTTAAGCAGCAACAGAATACTTATAGGCTCTGACATACTTGGGTGTCAGGCAAGGACCTCCAAAGAGTTCATCCTCTGATGAACTCTGACTGAACTGTCCCTGCTATTTCTCCTGGTTCCCTTCTATTTCACTTTGAAAGTGGCTTTGTGGATATCCTATTTAAAGCTATGAACTATAGTAAATATTCATGTTTTTTTAGTACAGTGATCTGGGAACCATTTGAAAGAGGTAGGAAATGTTAAGTAATAACCATAAATATAGAGCAGGAAAATAAGCAATTTTCCAAGTTTGTATAGTTTTGTGATATCTGAAATTTACTGGTACCCATAGAACCACTTACACCCTGAAAGGCAGCTGGTAGTTTATTTTATACCTAAATCCTAACCTGAGAATGGCAGTCTCTTTTATTTTCCTAATCATTCCCAGTGCAATTACAGTGAAGGTATTACATTCAGATAGAATCATCAATCCACTCAACAAGTAGAGAATTAGAAGAACTTAGCCTAGGAAACTGGCAGTCCATCTGTATCCTTTGGGTTGTTCCCTTTGAATGTTCTCTGACGCAAAGGAGGAAATTCATTAGTGACTTTAAATTTCACCAGTGTTCCAAGGAAAACAGGAATATTGTCTGTGGAAACACTTCCTGACTAGGAAAAATAGTTGTGACCTCTAAGACCCCAGTATTCCCCACCATGTCCCAATTTTCCCTTGGTGGAACTGATTTTTTAATACTGAAAGTCAGCATAATAAACCAGAAACTCAGGTTTCGATTTTAGTTCTGCACTTACTATGTCTTGGATAAGGTATAAACTTCTTTGATTTTCAATTTCCTCATCCACAGGGATGAATGAGTGCCTCACAAAAGACTAGTGCTTACTTCATAGAGTTCTACTGAAAACTGTACAAGGTTATTTAAAGAAAAGGCTTCATACAGTATTTACTAAGTATCAATACAGTAGTAGCTACATACAAATTAACATTTGTCTTTTTATTATTTTCATATACAAGTTTTATCATAGTTACTTCATCTCTTCTGGGAAACTTTGTCATCCTACTTCTGGTCTTTTACTCATTCCTGCAGAACACTCATTCCTACAAAATGGCTAGTAACCAATGCCAATAACCCACAAGAAATAATTCTTATTCTTTAGGAATTTGTGTTTTCCTGTTAAAAAAATACAGATTATATAAACAAAACGAGATGTTAATGTCTTAGTAAATCATAAATTGCTGTGGTGATCTTTGGTTCATTACTGTTAGTTTGTCATTTCACTGTTATGCTATGAGCAGCCATGCAGTTGCTACAGGATTAGATGTTCAATAAGTACACTTAAGAGTTTAGAATAGATAAAACTGGGTGAGAACCTATAGGTTGGGAAAGGTCTTATATGGGTAGGGGTGATGCTTAACTCTCTCCTTTTAAGAGGTGGGCAGAATTGGGTAAATGGAGAGAATAGCTCAGTAAGATTGAAACTAACTATATTAGGATCAGGATGGTAGAAAGGGTTGGCATATCAGGAATTGAAAGTCTAAGATGGAATAAAGAAGGTGAAAGCTTCTATAAGTAAGAAGAGGTTATTTTGAAAATGTTCAAAATCACACTTCAGTGATGGGAACTTAGCATTCAAATAGTTAACAGAGAGCCACTATGTTATATAAGAAATGTAGCATGACAAGCAGGGATGGGTAATTGATGACTAATCTCAGTGCTAATAAGTAGTAGGCAAACTATGTGCTCTGTGCTCTGAGGCTGAGGACAGGGAGGTAGTGGGGAGGTTGTTCTTCACTGCTTCTCAACGAAGTGAAGAGTTTTTCTAGGGCAGTGCATCTCAAACTGCAACTTAAACTCATAACCCCTAGCACTTTGTTAAAATGCAAATCTGTATTGAATATCTTCACAGACTATCTCCAAGGTGATGAACAATGATGTTACTGGCCAGGGATTATACTTTGAGTAACAGAGAATCACAGCAGAAAAGGAAAAGAATAGTCCACAGAAGTTGTGTTCAATAAGTATTGATACGCAGTATCACATGAATGAACCTCCAAAATATTGTGCTCACCTACAGAGCTGAGGCTTAAAGAAGGGGAGGAAGATGAAAAGGGATCAAAACAGTGGGAAGAGCACAAGAGACCCTGGTGATGGTTCACAGGTGATGTGGTAGTGGGAGAGAAATTGGGAGAAATCAAATACTGTACAAAATGAACAAGTAAAACAAATTTTAAAATTTAAAAAGAAAAAATTATAAAAATTGTGGCTAGTAAAAGAACTCAGATACAAAGGAATATATATTATATGAGTGCACATATTTGAATTGTGCAATAAGGGCAAGTGTACAGAAACAGAGAATACATTAGCAGTTGCCTGGGATAGAGAGTGAAGGAGAAGTCACTATATATGAGCATGAGGGTTTTAGAGGACATTAAAATGTTCTAAAATTAGATTGTAGTGAAGGTTGTACAAATTTGTAAACTTGCTAAATATAAACAAAATGTGATTTAAAATAGCCATTTTTGGAATATAAATTTTTAAAACTTTAGATCTAATGGAGTTCATGTTTGACATAGGTACTATATTCCTGGTTATCAACCAGAGACCTCTTTGGAAACTCCATTCCAATGACAAGGAAAACAAAAGCAAAATAAGCAAATAGGAATACATCAAATTAATAAACTTACATACATTTAAATGTTGTAAAACATCACCACAAAAGCAAACAGATAAACCCTCAGAAGGAAAAAGAAAAAAATATCAGATCATTTCACTTACAGGGGAATCAAATAAGGCATTTGGGGAAAACATAATAAAAAACATAACAAAACACAAACAATTATAAAAGACATTTTGTAGGGTAAGGTGAGATATCAAAATAAGTACATGAGTGAACTGGTGGTAGGAATTCTATGGAGACTTTACCTGAGAAAAGAAAGCAAACATTTTTTACAAAATGAACAATGATGTAAAATATAAATATATAACTTTAAAAAACCTTATTATAACACCATAATTTAGCTGAAATAAAGGTATGTAAATTTTATAGGAAAAAAAGAAATAGGAGAAAACCTACTGCCTGGGAGCCGGTATTTGTTCACACATCTAACCAGGTCTTACTATCTAAAATATATAAAGAACTCATAAAACTCAGCAACAACAACAAAAATAGGAAATCAAAAAATGGGCCGCTGAATACATACTTCTCCAAAAAAGATAAACAAGTGGCTCACAGACATATGAAAAAAAATGCTCAAATGCACTTTTATTATGGAAATGCAAATGAAAACTGCAATATGATATCAGCTGACAGTATGTGTTGGCAAGGGTACTGCAAAAAAACGGAACTCCCATTCACTGTGGGAATGTAAATTGGTTTAGGCGCTATCAAAACAGTACAGAGATTCCCTAAGAAAACAAAAATGGAAATACCATATGATCCAGCAATCCCTCTCCTAGGTATTTACTAGTGTTTTCAACTCTTTTCAAATGAATGTTTTCATATTCCTCAAAGAAAAGATTTATGCACCCTATTTTCACAGCAACAATCTTCACAGTAGCTCAGACATGCAGACCACCTAACTGCCCACTGGCAGATGACTGGATAAAGAAGCTATAATACATGTAGGCAAAGGAATACTACCAAACTATTAAGAAAGAGGAAATCTTGCCTTTGTAACATGGAATGAACTTGAGGTGATTATGCTAAGTAAAGTAAGTCAGAAAACAAAAGATAATTATCAAAAGTTTTCTCTCATATATACAATATAAATAAAGCTAATAAACTAATAAACCACAAAAAAAAAACAGTGATTAGACGCTGAAATATATAGTGGATACAAGAAGGAGATGGGAAGGAAGCATAGAGGGCACCAAACAGAGTAAGAAGGGCACTAGAAATTTGATGGTAGGTAACTAAGGCTCATATTCACATAAAGGAGCAGGGCACCTCTGAAATACAGAGGGTTTTGTAACTCCGTGGCTGATAAATAAAAAGAAGTTTATTTGAACCATAAGAGATAACAGACAGGAAACAATATTAAAATATATATATATATATATATATATATATACCAACTAAGATGTTAAGTTTGTGTCCATGTTCTGCCTTGCTTTTTACTCCTGAAAGCAGGGAGCTTGCAGAAGTTCACCTGTGAACTCAGAGCAAACCTCGGTGTTTTAGATACATACATAGAAAAAGCCCTTTTAATGACCCCAAATCACATCTTGGTTGTAACTGTCTTCACTAAAGAACTGGCATGTTAGTAATCTGAAAATTCATCAAGGGAAAATAAAGACATAACAGTAAAATAGACAGTTCATCTACTAATATTAATTCTCTTTAGACTCACATCTCTCAGACTGAAAAACTATGTATTTTCAGGTTTCCAAGCATAAAGATGTACATAGAAACTGCTCTGGTTTTGTCACAATCCGTATATCGCACCAGAAACTGCAGATTCTAGGTCTGCATAGTATCGGTATCTGCTGAAAACGTTTCAGAAGCACAAATTCTTAAACTCCACCCTATATTACAGAATCAGAATCCCAGGGTGGAGCCATGCAATCTATTTAACAAGCCCTCCAGGGGAATGCATGCTAATGTTTGAGAATAATGGCTCTAGGTCACCTCCTTACATCTATTTGCCAGCCTCACTTAAGAAATTATGTCAATTCAAAGACCAGAGCCACTGTGTTGTGAAGACAAAATTATGACTGAGAACAAGTGCAACCACTTTTACCTTTCCATCCATGTCAGTTACTAGTCAATCACTGCACTCACAGTGAGCCATGGTAACTGGGCCTTATGTCGAGTCTACCTATTTAGACTTAAAAGAGACAAATGACCTCATTGGTTTCCTGCACTAATGTGGGGCTGGATAAGGAAGGATGTAATAGATTAGGAACTGTAACATGCAATAATCTGGTAGAAAGCCCAATACAGTGTTGAAAAGGGGAGGAACATTGGAGAGCAATAAGTGGTAGCATTTTCCAATGCCTTGTGTTCACCTTGGACTACAAGTCCCAGGGTGGGCAGTGAAGTGGATGTCCTGAGCAGGGAATAGAGAGATAAAGTCAAGCAGCCATGCTTGATATGTAACCAAAGACATACAGACTCAAGGCAGCTTGCTTCTGGAGCCCAACTTGTAGGTTGGTACTGCTGGGAAGGAGACTTGGAGGAAACACACAGAGGAGAGACACAGGGTGAGAAAAACATAGGTAGGCTACTCTTCTGGTCCTCAGAGATAACAGCAGCCCTTATCCTGCCTTCATGATGGATTATTTAAAATATTTTGAATTCTTTCTTCTTTTGCCCCAGTTCTCTAGGACCTGCCCTACATTCTCAGAGTTCCCTGTCAGAGGTGCCTTAGACTTTCATAATTCAAAAGCTACACTGTGGGCAAACCAACCCTGTTTGGCAAGGCATTTACCCACAAGGGGGTGGGCAATTTGGGAGTTTTATTGGGAAACTCTTATCAGGAATAACCTTTTTCTTCTCTTTTCTCTCTGCATACTAATTATATTAAAGATCTTTTATACTAAGAGTTGTTTCCTTTGCCTCTGTGTGCACACATGGCTGGACCCATTCAAAGGGTGCATCTCTTAAGTCTGAGGTCCTTGGGTGTCCCTTGGTCACATGCTAATAGTGTCACTAATTTCACAAGCTCTTAGGAGGCATTTGGGAGAATTCCCATTGCCAAACTGGGAAAGAAAAAAAAGATTAATGTACCAAACAAAACCTATAGATCAAATAAATTCATAAATCTAGAATTAATAGCAAAGTTCTAAATATTAACATAAGATCCCAAGTGTTTAGGTAGGCTCAGCATCTTTGGAAACCAATACAGGATACCCAGTGACCAAGTAACAATAATCATATTTCCTTTCTCAACTTCCATGATTAAAAAAAAAAAGGCTTCCCTTGAAAAGCATACCAGAAAACATTTTGGAGAAGGGAAGGTAGGTCTTCCTTGAGAAGAGAGATATGGTCTTGATTTTCAGCAATGATGTAATCTAATGTTTACTCAAGACAGTTTTAAACTGGAAGAGAATGGGTTATCTTTGAGACTGTGAACTTGATGGAATTTTAGATCAGCTACAGGAAGTAAGATTAAAAATTTTTGGTAAGCACCTGATTTATAAATGTTAACAAATCTACCTACTGAAACACTGATTCATGAATTTTTATCCTTAAGTGAGTCCCTCCTGGTCCAGTTAAAACAAGTGAGGGAGAGATTCAGAAGCAAAGGTCAGCCTGGCCCTCAGAGAGCTGGCTCCAGGTTTCAACACGAGGTGCCCTTGTCCCATTTCAAAATGCTTCCCCTTCAGCCTAAAACATTTCGACAGTTAGTACCATTTGGTCCAGTCACATACTCACAGCTGGTAACTGAAGAAGGTAATCATGTGTTTCCAACATTCACTTTTCATAGAAACATTAGGTCAAAGATCATCTGGCCAAACCTTCTTGATATATAGATGAGGAAACCAAGGTCAAAAGGAAGCTATACTGAACAACTCATAAGCTGTAGATAAAGCTGGACCTAGACTCCAAATTGTTACAGTTCCATATCTACTACTCTTCCTACCATACTGAACTGCTTATAAACCAAAAATGATCAATTACACACATTGTAACCACATATTAAGAGCCCAAAACACAAATACCATCTTTCTTATAAAGTACCATTTCTGTATACATTCTTTCTTCCCCTTCAGTCTCGTGGTAAAGATTTATTCTGAAAGAATCTGAGACAAAGTCTCCATAAACTATGTCTGCCAAAGTTAGCTCCTTCCCAGTTATACCAGTGTATTGGCTGCTGTGAGCAAGAAAACTCTCCTTGGGGGTATATTAAGAGATGGAAGTGTGTAATTCAAAAGGCAAGACAGCAGTTTCAGGCAAGTTTTGGTGACAGTGTGGTACAGAGCTTATTTCTTCCATCACTGCCTGAATAATTTAATCCAAAAGTACATGCTTAGTCTCCTGAAATGACTATTCATGAATTGATTTAGATGCTAATGTTGTCTGTTAGTGTGAAATGAATAAATCTCACTGCAGCTGTGACTGGCTCAGAATTTGGTTTTGGAAGCCTACCTGTAATTCTCATCCAAAGTGAGCAGAGCCACTCTTCTTTGTCAGATATAGAGTATAAAAGATACTTCCCTTTAAACTATAGTTTCAATATTGACTTTACTGGGGGCTGCTACTATTTTTATGTTTGCTTTTAATTTTCTTTCCACACAAGGTTTCTTCCTTCATTAACAGTTGGCAGAATAAATGAACATGGATAATTTTCTTTTAATCCTTGGGATACGTGCCTGACTCCTATTGGCACTAGCAAGTGAGAAAAAAATTCAATCAAATTTACATCAAGTCGGGCCCTCCCTGGTGGCGCAGTGGGTTAAAGCACAGCACTAAGAAGCTAAAGCCACTTCTGCATGAGTTCAATCCCCGCCTGCCCCGGAGGTGACCATATGGTGTGGCAGACCTCTCCTGACCCGCCCGTTGCTCCCCTCAGCAGTGTACTTTGTCGATCTGCCTGTTCTGCTCCCCGCTTTGTCTCGGGTGAATCTTCTCATCGCCCCCTCATCCCTGGCCTGTACCCCAGTCTGTATGCATAAATAAATAAATCTTTAAAAAAAATTTACATCAAGACTTGTTATTTTTATTTTATCTGTAATTAGCTATTTAATTTTGCAGTTTATTTTTGGCATGGAGGCAATATGTATCTAGACCTGCAATAAATGGAAATTGTGAAAACATTATTTTAAAGATTTATTTATTTACGCATACAGAAGTGGGGTATAGGTCAGAGGTGTGCCAGGTAAGAGGATCACCAAAGACAAAGTGGGAAGCAAAGCAGGCATATCCACTGAAATACACTGCTGAAGGGAGTAGTGTGCAGGTCAGAAGGGGTCTGTATCACCGTGTGGGTGACCTCCCTAGCTGGGGATTGAACTCATACTACAGTGGCTGCTATTGCTTCATAGCGCTATGCTTTAACCTGTTGCACCACCAGGGAGGGTCCCTCTGAAACTATCTTTGCTAAAAATTAATGTTTCAGCTTTTTGGGGACTTAAAGACAGAGGTTAGGCAATATTATAATTGTCTAATGGTAAAGTGTGATGATATTTCAATATATCCTCAGCAAATGTTAGTAGGACCTTGTTGATGCCTAACATTTCAATTTCAGAGTCTCGTATAAGTTTGAATAAAATGATGAAAGCTTTCTCCTGTCACCCAAACACCCTTGTTTTCTAGAAATGAGAAAACACAAACACGTACATGCATCTCACTCACACCTCTTCCCTTTGTCTCACCTATTGTCTATGCCTTTACTCTACCCATTAATATTGAGTAAGAAAATTGTTTTTACTCTCATCTTAGTCCAACTCCTCAAAAGGTGGTTCTGAGGCTGATCTCAGCTGGAAACCATAGAAGGCAAATACTGTATGTTTGCTGAGGAGTGCAGATTCCCTAGACACATGCACCCTCATCTGCTCATTTGGGTTGTTTTTTTTTACACAGTATGGAAATCCAGGTTTCTGGTGGGTACAGTAGAACAGCTGTCTGCTCACAGTCACCAGCAGATGGGCTTCCTGGCATATTTGTGCTTGGTGACTAAGCCCCTGGAACAGATAATACCAGACGAAAGAAGAAATTAGAAATTCTCCACTAGGATATGAGTGTCAAACATCCAATGGTGAAGGGTTACACAGTACCATCTATACTGGTGGTAAATAGGAAGTGCAGTTCATAAAAAGAATAACATTTGTTTCTAAAAATTCTCTGAATTTTTGATGGACAACATTATTTTTATGACTAAAAAGCTTTGTGTGTGTGTGTGTGTGTGTGTGTGTATACTTATCTCTGCTTTGATTTTTCACATGAGAACCATACACTTACAGACCTATTTTAGGTCTAAAAAAGATCTTAGCTTTCATCTAGCTAACACCTCTCATTCTGGTAAGGAAAACTAAGTCCAAAAAGGTTAAGTGACATTCCCAAGCTCCCAGACCAGAGGAGTCATGGCAAGAACTAACTGAACCTTGAAAGCACAATTCTTTAAAAACAAATAAAAACATTATTTTAATTATTAGTAAAGTAATACATGTTGAAGAGGCAGTATATGAGAGCATGCAACAGAGGCAGTCTAGCACAGTGAGTGGTATTAAAAACAAGATAATAGGCCCAAATGGAGTCACTTATGCTAAAATTCATGTCACCAGAGACTTCATTACAGTTTCAGTTCTCCCAGAAATGGAATCTTAAAACAGTCAATAAGAGTCACCTGATTAACACTAGTTAAGCGATCTGCCTGACAGATTCCTATCATTCACTAAAAAAGAAAGTGACTTTGCAATAATTAGCCCACATTTTTTGCTGAGTTTAACTTCCTTATTCCTGCTCTCTTCTGCCTATACAAGCCTTTAATTATGTACAACTCCGAAGAACTTACCATCTGCTAGAATGATTACTGCCTGATCCATGAATGGCTGAAAAAAAGTCAGTAAGATCTTTAAATTTTGCTCAGTTGAATTTTTTTTTCTTTTTTACCAATGGTTAAATGCTTTGGGGTAAGCAAAACTAATTTTATGACTTAGAATAGGGGAGCTGTGTCCTGGGAAAATTATTTTTATCCTCAAATTCTGTAAACTTTTTTATAGTAGCATAGCAGATAGCAATCTACCCCACCTTATCATTACTTGTAATAGAACTCTGATCCTGGAGGTAAGAGTGAGAAGATTGAGTGCCCACCTATAGTTCTCAAGAGGGCCAGGACAATTTTGATGCAGCATTAATGCCTTATATTTTTAGTAAATAGCCCTTTCTGGGTCAGGGTTTGAAAATGTTTTCCTCTGGCTCAAACCCAGGCTCACAGACCTAACTGATTCTTTTCCAGTTCTCTACCTTCTTTCTCTATATGCTTCAAGGGAAGTGATGAGGCTTAAGTGACCTGGTAGCCAACGATCGTGGTCCCCTTTTCCTTAAGATGGTTGGTTTAGGCATGGTTTGTGAAGTAATGTGTGCATTGTCATAGGAAGTGGAGGTGAAGTGGGAAAGGTTCTGGAAAGGGCTATTGCAAAAGTCACATGGGGAAGAGAGTGGATGTTGTCCTGCATAGTTGGAATACCACAGTCCTCTCAGGTATACAAGTAGAGTTTACAGAAACTACCATGTTGACAGTGGGCCAGCAAAAAGAAAGAAACATCAGATCCTGCTGTCTTGGAATTTACTGCTTCTGGAGTCATTCTACAATGGAGTTTCTTAAAATATAAGGTAAAAAAATCTTTGTTTTAAGCACTCTTGTTTTACTTATAGCTGAACAGATCTAAACCAACATAGCAGTACTTATTGTATTAGGTTATTGTAAATAATAAGTGATAAATGTAGTATGAGAAAATGTGATCAAGCACCAAGAAAACAAAAACATTCACTGTCAATATCATTTCAATTATTATTATTATTATTATTTTAATAATATAAAGTGAAAAAAAATTCCATCATTCCTCTTCCTATTTTCATTAGCAATTTCCTATGTATTATATTAATTTTTAAAAGCTAAAATACTGTATATATTGCTTTACAATTCCAAGCGACTTCCTAGTAGGTGTGTTGGCACTCATCATAACTTGCCAACCCAGTTGGAAATTACCTCTAATACCCAAAAGTGTGCTTCACTGAATGATCTTTCAAAGATTTGGAAATATTGCCTCCTATATAGAAACATTAAGTTTTTCAAAATTCTCCTTTTACATGTAGAAAAAATGCTTAGAAATGTCTAAGGATGGCATAGACAACATAATGTACACAATAGGGGCTAGTTGCTAAGATAGCCAGGGTCTAACCATCCTGATGGGAGATTTTTGTTGGAAATGAGTTTTATAGTATCTGTGGGAGCAGAGTGGCAGTCACTCTCTAGGACTCTGACAATAATTTGATTTTTCTCCAAGGGCACATGACACTAAGTTTGATCATTCTTGCCTCTAAGAACCATGCATTATTATTCCCTGTATAAACTAACTAGACCACAGAAATTCAACCAAAGTTTAGGTGACCCAAGAAGAAATCACCCAGCAGGGAGGGGAGAGTTGGAGGTGAGTTGTCAGTCAAAATGTCTTCCGGATCAAAAGGTGGTCAAGGAGCATTTCTAGCTCTCAAAAGAAATTTTAAAAAGTGCAAATTCAGAAAAAACCTTCTAAATTTCTTTTTTCCCCCCTTAGAATTTGTGACAAATATTCCTTCTGAATCTATGGCCCACAGAAGCATAGAAATGCTAGTTCACTAAAAGGAATAAGGGAAGTGATTAAAATTTCCGCAAAGTTCAAACTTGTCCAGAAACTTCCTGTTTCTAAAATAGTAGTTTGGAAAGCACTTCCTGATATTTTCATAGCGAAAATTTACTACTTAGGTAGAAGTAGTATAATATGAGAGTAAAGCATAAGGATTATGTCTTTGGAATTAAGCCAATGTTAATTCCACACCAGCTACATTGTAGAATCATTTAAGAAGCTTTGTTTAAACTTCTGACACCAGGACTCTTCCCTAGAATACCAACTGAGTAAAAATCTCTGGGGCTGGAATTTAGGTATATGTAAGTAGAAGGTATTTATGCATGTATTGATGAGTTTTCTAAGGTCTGCATGTGAGTCCACAAGTGAAAATTTACTGAATTACACCCAGAATTAAATCCTGACCCCCAGCTTCAAGCTATGTGACTGTGGCCACGTAATTTCTTCTCTGGTCTTTAATTTTCTTGTCTGTAAAGAGTGGGTTACAATATAACGAGATATTAAATGATACATGTAAAAGATTTAATATAAAATTAGATAGTTCAAGTCACTGCATTCCCTGCAGAGTGAGGTTTGCACTGGCAAAAATAAAAATCAGAAGGTACAAAAAAATGCTGGAAAAGTCTTTTGGAATGAAAAAGTATCACTTTCTCTTATTTTTCCCCCAACTGAGCTTGTGTATTCTGGTGGGGGGGGAAAGCAAGTGCCCTGAAATAGTTGCTTAAAATACATTTCTGGGCTCTCCCTGGTGATACAATGGGTTAAGATGCAGCACTGCATGCTGGCCACAGCAGCCTCAGTGTGAGTTGATCCCTAGCCCCAGAGGTGATCCACCTGGCATGGCAGATCTCTCCTGTCTTGCCCGCTGCTCCTCCAGCAGTGTACGTAGTCAGTCTGCCTATGGTGAATCCTCTCACCACCCCTGCACCTCTGGCCTGTACCCCAGTTCTGTATGAATAAATAAATCTTAAAAAAAATTTGTGGCCCTCCCTGGTGGCACAGCGTGGTAAAGCACAGCATTAAGAAGCTAAAGCCACTTCAGCAATTCCTGCCCCAGAGGTGATTCACATGGTGGGGCAGACCTCTCCTGACCAGCCCATTGCTCCCCTCAGCAGCATACTTCGTCAATCTGCCTTCTGCTCCCCATTTTGTCTCTGGTGAAGCCTCTCACTGCCCCTGCACCTCTGTCTTGCACCCCAGTTCTGTATGCATAAATAAATAAATCTTAAAAAAAAAACATTTCTAATGCATGCATTAGAAAGGATTCCACACTGAAGCAAAAACAAAAAAAAATTATCCATCTTTCTTCATCTCTTTTCCTTACTGACAGATTTTTAAAAATGAGGAAAAGGCTACCATACCTTCCTGTAGACTTTAGTCAACCTGTCACAAATGTCCATAGGCTATAAACACCTGTAGTGTTGACTCCTGACATAAAAGATAAAGAAAAGCATGAAGGACCAATGTTTACCTGGTACTAAGCACACTCAGTGAACAGGCTACAATTCCATGAGATTATAACTTTGTATGTCTGTCACCACCACTACACTCCCTGAGTTCCGGGACTATTCTTAACAATAGCTACTACTTATTGAATGCTTTCCAAATACTAGGCACATATATAGTTTAACCCATTTAATACTGACAACATTTAAGGATAGCAAAGCTGCCCCCACTGTGAAAATGAGAAAACCAAAAATTAGGAAGATGACTAACTTGCCAAAGACCACATAAATGTTGAGAATGATCACCGTTGAACCCAAATCTAAGGATTTTACATCTCAGCACAAAAACAGTACTTAGCAGATACTTTCTATGTTTGATGAATGATAGAGTTGCCTTTCCACATGAAAGGCAAATGAACTAAAAGTCAAATTCTTTATCATCCTTACAAACTCCACTAGTCCTTACTAATTTCTTATAAACCATGAACAGGAATAAATCAACCTGATGAAACTAAATTAAGATTCATAATTTTATTAAAAACATGATAGTAAAACAAACTTGTGTATACCTGCTATCTTCCCTACTTGATTATAAATCCTGGAGAACAGAACCATATATAATACATCTTGCATTATTCCACAAGCCTAAGCAGAAATATGTGTCATCCTTTGGAGAGTTCAAAGGCTGGCTAAATCCTGCTGTGTACCTGGCCTTTTCTCAATATTTTTATTCATGTGGAAACAAACTGAGTACTCAGGACAGACTAGAATGGGGAGAAATCACAGATAGCTGCACAAGACACAGATGTGAAAAAGGCACATCATGATGGTGGAATCTTTTTTCAATTCCATGTCTAACTGCCCAGTTATCTCTAGAACACCTCATCAGGCCTTGACTTTTCTCTTTTGCTGTTTCCAAAATCTCATCTCTGAGGGTAAATCAATTCTATAATTGGCAGGAAAAGGAGGCAAGATATAGCCCATGAACAGACAAACTTGGAAGTGTTGGACAGAAAAAATTTACATTTGAAGCTCCTTTAACAGCACATAAGCAAGTCTTCTAGTTTGTTCAATAAGATTCCAAATCAAGAATCCATACTCGTACAATCAACTTGTGCCAGAGCCAGAATTTGAACCCTGGTTTCTGGCCCTCAACCTTCTGTTCTTTTGACTTCCCTAGCCTGCCTCTTTACAAAGATAGTAAAGAAGAGCATACCACCTGACTGGGAAAGGTAAAAAGGCTGCCCAGGTGTGGGATGGCAAGGACAATGTAAAAGAGGCAGTCAAGGGTGTCCTAAGGTGTCCCGCTGTCAGCCCAGTCTAACCTTCCTGGGGCTATGATTTTTCTGCATACACAAAGTGAAGTCAAGGACTATTAGCTGGTCACTGGAATTTCAAGAGGTCATTCTAACCATGTGACCTTGGCTTTCTTAGCTATGCAAAGGTGCAATAAGCTGACCAACAATGGTAAAGAAAATCTAAGAATCCAAGTTTTCAGAAATTGGAGACTTCCTATTTCCAAAATTAGATTCAGAGAGAAAATAAAAGGGTTTTCAAATTCTGGTCTTCTTGAATTTATCAGGAAAATACATTTATGTTGCCAACACACATATAATTTGTCTTCTTTATAGCCTGATAGCAAGAAAAGAGAGAACCAAATTATTCATATGAGAGTGTGAAATGAATAGCTTCATAAACCTGAAAAAGCACAAATTTTCAACAGGGAAAATATATATTTTCCTTATATTTCAAATACACCTTTTCTTTATGAAATTTATTTTAATCCAATTTGAATCTTTGTCATATTGACCCAGAATAGCCTTCCCTGGGAATACATGACATTTATAAATGAGTCTTACTTTCACAAATTTCCTCCTTTATTTATAAATGAGTCTTTATTTTCTTTTAGCTAATGTCTTACCTAAGCAAGTTCCTTCTTTTAGCTAATGTCTTACCTAAGCAAGTTCATTACCAAAACTCTTCCCTCTCAAGGAATGGACAAATAGGTCTCCACCTGGTGCTCACTTCTGAGAGGTGTGATTCTTGCTAGAGAGCCATCAGCCTTACATGAGTTAGGCCTGAGATTACCTGGATGCCAAGCACTTCCAGAATTGGCTGCCCAAGCTGCTGCTCTAACTGCACCTGGCTGTTGCTATTTCAGAGGGACATAAAAATGCAATATGAGGCCATTGTCAGTACTTGCCTAACCTTGAAATATGTTGGCCAGTTACATGTTCTCCTGTTTGTCTAGCAAGACAATTTTCCTAAATGATTTCCTACTTTTGTTTACCCTCTGGAACCACAGCTGTCAAGCTTAGTAGCAAGAATCCATTCAAGTTGCAAAATTCATAAAATACCTAGTGAAGCTGCATTGACCCAAGCTCATCTATAATATATGAACTTTATACCTCAGCATCCAGTTACAGTGTACTCACGAAAATCAAAATCTTTGGGGCTCTATTCAGAGTCATTCAGTGAAAAGTCAGCTTGTACAATGGTCCCAAAAACCCTAAAGTGGACCTATACTTAACTCACTTAGACCATTTCTACTAGAGTAACAAAGTGGGGATTTTCTCTTAAATCATATTCACAGCTAAGAAAGAGCCACATCTGGTATGAGCAGCTGCTGACTCTTTTAGTTAATGAAATGTTCATGGCCTGAAAAAAGACAGACTGGTCTTCCAATCTGTTTTGGTTAAGGAGAGCAAGCTTTCTAAACTCTTGTAGATACCTTTATTTATTTCATTTTTGATAGGCAGCCTTGTGTTTTGAGTTTAAGCCATGATTAATGACTTCATATTTTCTTTCCTAGATTAAATCAGTATTAAGTGTTCACTATGTGTAAGGCCCTTTTCTTAGGTTTTTAAGAACAAAACTAACTTTTAGCCTGAGATTCTTCATCATTGTCAGCAAATCCTCTATTTCCAATGCACCACCAAAGAGACAAAGGTTGTGAGTGGAGAAAAATGGGTCTGAGAGAAAGGAGTTGAAATAGGGATGACCATTCTCAAGAAAGCTATAAACTCACAATTACTTTATTTCTCTTTAGAATAACCTATGCTTTTGTTATCTGATTGTCAACCTAGTAATTTTGCCCTGTTGTGCCTCCAAAATAAGGGATTTCACATATCAAGCAGCAGTTTAATTGTCCAAACATTAGTCTCTTTCAAGTTTCAAGAGTGTCCTGGTAAAGCCATATGTATACACACTATTTGAACCCATCACTATTATAGGCTATTCCTTCACCAGACTGTGTTCTTCTCTCTATGAAAATAGAGAAATAGTCATGAAAAAACAAATAAATTCTTTATTTATTCAACAATCCAAGTGATCCCAATGACAATGAATCCCTCTATGTACCTTCACCTAACTCTACTATACATAGAAATAAATGTAGGCTTTACAATCCTTTTCAAACCACCACTGACCATACATAGCTTGTATTTTCATATATATTTTACATGGACGAAATGAGCCAACTTCCCCACTTCAGAGAAGATAGTAGTCTTTTACCTCTTTGAATACTTTCCCTAATTCAGAGTCCAGATGGCATTGTACTTGAAAGTCCAGATGCTAACTAAACCAAGTGTTTTACAGACTCATTTGCATTGTCCTCATTGTCTAAATCTCATATCTAAAACGTACAGAAATATCTCCCTCATAAAAATGATCAAAGACTAGAAGATCATTTTTATTGGAAAGATCATAAATATCATAAAGATCCATCAACTGTATCTTAGAGATGAGGACACTGAATTGTCCTAAAAAGAGCTTGGATAAAATATTCGGTGAGAGTACTTGGAAATGTCTATTTATCTTTGACGGACTTGCCAAAAATGTGGAGATAAAAAAATTCAAGATTTTTTCCATGCCCTGAGGGAAAATTTCAAGATTGTATTGGATCATAACAATACACAATATCCATTAATTGTATGAATGAATTGCTCTTCCAAGATCTCAAAGTGAAATGTTATTATATGAGAAATTTTTCTAACCTTTTAATTTCAGAGTTAATACATCTCTAAAATGATTGGGGTTTAAGAAACAAATATTATCTTGGTGTGCTTATTAGCACTATACAACAGATTAAGCAATTTCAACCAAACCTATCAAATTCCTCATTTTTACATGCAATACAATGGATTTTAAAAGTAGACAACTAACTAATGAGCTCTGGGATGAGGCTCATGTTGTAAAACTTCAAGACAGAGTTCCTGAATACAAGATTATACTTTACTGTTCCATAATGAGAGACCAGTGTAATCTTTAAAACTCTAAATATGATGGTAGTTTTAGAAAGCATTCTAGTTAGCAACTGTCATAAACATTCTGGAAGGAATTTGGAAGTATGAATCAGGAGTTCTAAAAATATTTATGCAAGCTGGTTCTGCAATTTTACTACTGAGATCCATTTTTTAAGAAATTAAGCACAATATAAACAAAGTTTTAAGCATTTTTTTCAATATGCTACTATTTATAACAGCCAAAAATTAGAAGCAATCTCAGTGTCCACTAACATGGCTGTGTCAGTAAATGTGACACTCTTAGAGGTATTGGGGAAATAATGTGGGCATGCAGAAAAGTAAGATATGAGTTCAGACACTCTGTAGCCATGTGAGTATTTTGCTCTTACAATGTTCTCTGATATTTTGTAATAACTTTTGAGGTTCTAAAAGGTCTTTACCAAAGTCTTCACATATGTCTTCAACAGATTTTATTCCAAATAAGGTCCCATCATCACCAGTTGAGGGACAAAGGCAAGATGCCTATGACAAAGGCCTCTGTAGAGTCATTTTTCTTCTCACTGCTGTATATATATTTGAAAAGTGGAGATGACAACAATCTCTGAGCCAGGATTAGAGTCTGGGTTTGTCTGAACAGTTTTCTTTTAGTGAACTTTTCTATTGGGGCCATTCATCTACAAAATCCATCCAACAATTCTGAGTCTATTTAAAAATAAATAAATAAAGCTTGGGTTGGGTCAGTAGGGAGGAATCCACATCCTACCCCCTATCTTGACACACTGACTCTCTCTGTTGCCTAATAGTCTCCAGCCTTGGGAAACTTGGATGGAGAAGAATCTTGGGAAGGCTAATCTTTATCTGTATAAGGAACAAAAGAGCAATAAAAGCTGTAAAAGTCGTGGAGCATCACACAGATTTATCTTCTACTTTTCCCTCTACGTTCTCTTTTCTTAGTAGGATACCTTTCGATACAGACACAAGAAAAGGGAAAACTCCAGCTCATTGAGGAGTTGTTATCTGACTAAGACAAATCTTAGTTTGTGTAACAAAACCTTGTAAATTTATATTGGTAAGTACAACAGGCCAATGTCTGAGAGGGCCACATGTTAATTGTTTATGGGTGGGGTTAATGAGAGACTTGCTTATAAAGGATTTGGAAAAGGAGGAGTTTGAGTAGAAGCACAACATTATGTTTATATTAAGTGGAAACTAAAAGTGCTTCACTCAGCTTTGATTCAAAAATCAAAGATTCTAAACGTCTAGCACTGGTTTCAAGCTAAGCCAAGTTCTGTCATTTTAATGATGCATTTTAGGAAATAAGGAGAAAATGGAGTAAAAAGAAGGTCTTCTGTCATTATAAACACCAATAAGATTGTGATGCTTGCACACAATTCACTGTCAAAATCTACCCTAAATATTTTAATTCTCTGTGTACTTGTACTTGAGCATGTGGGTGGTCTGAGCTTGTAGAGCAGTGGCAGTAAAGACACAATTCCTCTTTCATTTCTCAGAGCTCTAAGAAGTTGTTCACCAGCCATGTTGTCTGAATAATATAATGACCTGATAAACCTTAGTGATACTGTAGAATAATTACTTTAAAACAATCCAATTAGCTGTAGTCTCGTGTTTAGTTAAAAGCATACTCTTGGAAAGAGCATGTGAAAGAAGAAATTAGTGAAGTATTTGATGAAACCCCAGTTTTCAGAAAGCCATTAGTAGCAGGAGCTGAAACCACTCCTTCCTCCCTTAAAACCATAGGTGGCACTTCAGCCAACAAAGTATTGGTACTTGCTCTGCCCAGGAACTAATACAACATTGTGGAAGGTGGTTTAATAGACAGAAAGCTCAATAAGCAAATATTAACCTGTACAGTAAATACAGAAATAGTCAATATTCCCTTGAATATCATTTCAGATCAGAGAGGACCAAGGACTTTCCCAACCTGCCGATGCATCTACTTTTTCAAAGGCTTTATCTCTGCGCTTCATTTCCAGACTAGGACCCCATTCAGTGCCTTCTTTCTGCACCATCTTTGCAGCTCTTCATCATAGCCTTCATCTGGACAAGGAGCATATGTCCATTTCTCTTCCAGGACTATTTGATCGTTGTTTCCAATTTCTCTTATTCTCACTCCAGTTAAAAGTGCTCTTTTCTAATGAGTCATCCTTGTGAGCCTGGATATTTACCTTCTATTCCCTTAAGAAAATAGGTATTTTCATTTGTGGTTCTCTCCCCTAGAAGAATTCAAGGGTTGGAAGGTTAAGTATGACTCCCTAACAGACCCTTTGGCAGGACATGAGATAAGATGAAACAAGAGGAAGTACACAGTATGCAAAATAAATGGCTGCTAACAGACTAACTCAAAAGGCAGGCATCATTTGTAAATAGGTTTTCAAAACTGTTTAAATTATATTTCAATACATAATCTAAAACAAGATTTTCTATGCATAGAATTTATTCTGACTTCTACTGCAAAAACTAATCATTGGGTTAAGTTATTCTCTATTAAAGGTGCCAATAAGGAAAGCAGTGTTGGGACTGGATTCCTACTGTGAAAAATTCTCCTTTATCAATTATAACCAAATCTTCTCACATTTGAGTAACTATGTAAAAACTAAAAGATATAATTCAGATGTAGGTGAAAATTCACACCTATGATTTACTTGAGAAACTAGTGATTTTAACATAATATGATTACCTAATGCTTAGCTGCAGCCAGAGAAACACAAATGAGACTAATTAATCCATTTAGTAGTAGCTAGTGCTGGATTTGATCAGAAGGGAATATTGGACTTACAACCAACAGAAAGTGATACTCATTTCTTCCACAAGTTCCCTTGATATTTACTTCAAAGGAGGAGTTATTTTTCTAACATAGTCCCTTACTTCAGAACCACAAGGAGCCACAGAATGATGGAATATAGCCATTAGAACTTTTAGTTAGTACTTCTACCTCAAGGAATTTTGAATAGAAGGAAGTTTGTAATTACTTTCCAGTTTCAGTCTTATAAGTACCTCACCTGGGGTGTCTCAAAAAGGAGGGAATATCCTTGGGCTGAAATTTCTTCTGGCCTCCATTTGATGCTCTCTCCAAAGGCTCTCCTGGTTCTCTTCTATCTTTTAGGGTATTTTAACTCAAGACTTTTTTTTAAGACCCTTTGGAAAGTGTTTCTTCTTTTTCTGGAGACAATTTCTCCATTATGTATTTGGCTTCCTCATTCATTACAAAATCCAAAGCTTAACAGAGATGACGTACCAAACTTTTCATCTGTCTTCTCTCTTTCCTAGAAGAGACTCTTGTAGGAAATGACTCTTGATCTTCATGTCCTTGAAGATATTCTCTCCTTTAAACATGTGTAGGGTCAAATGCTGTATTTCACTATGATACTTTCAGGGCTTTAAATTCAAAAACAGTAACCACAACAGCAATCTATGAGCTAAGTTAAATCCCACCCTAAATAGTAATCTGACTTAAGTCTTTCAGGACATTTTTCCAACTCAAGAGAGTTTAGTTCCAAGTCTCTTCTCTGTATTTGGTGTTCATACTCCATTCCATTGTCTCTGGATTCTTGCAACCACCAGTGTTTCTGTCATGCTCTTTCATGTCTTTTGTAATCCTTTGGACTGATGCACAGCACCATCTTCCTGGCTCCAGCACTAGCTCAATCTGACAATGAGGTAGGTTCTCCCTCAGTCACTCTGTTTTGTCTTTTCTGGTAGTTTGCAAACTTCGTCGGTCAGTGTCACCTTGTAGGATTTCCCCTCAGACAATAAAACTTGGAGTGAGGAAAAAAAAAAAGATTATGAACTTATACAAGAACAATTGGGACTTTTATTTAGAACAATCAGGATCAAGTAACTGGTCAGTTAATTAAAACTTAGTAAGACAAATGTACTCAGCATACAGGAGGGCAGACTTTGAGCTGCTGAACAGTAGGAGACAGTATCCTGTACAGAAAGAATCACAAGTATCAGGTGAGCTGGGGAGTTAGTTAATTGGAGATCAGTTAATAAACCCTTTACTCTGTGTCTCAGTTTCCTTATAATACCAGGCAAAATTTACCTTAAAGACTAACAAATGAAAAAACAAAAAACACATGATTTATATTAAATAATCAGTTTAATTTTTTGAAGCTTTTTGGAGCTATAGGTCAGGGAAGTAGTTTCTTCAGAAACTGTTCTAATCACCTGTGACCTAAAACACCTTTTAAAAATTGTCAGTAACCTTGATTGGGGCTTTTTGCCAAGTGTAAAAGTTGTTAAGTACAAATAACTCAAATTCATATCTCAAAGCAGATGGAACATGAATTTTTAAAAAGCACTACTACTAGTAACACAATAATAGCACCACATGATTGGACCAATTCACAGTGGTAATTGCAAGTTGGTACATTATTTGTTCATCTATTTGAAATCTTGGAAAAGACACTACACAGCACAGTCAGAGAGTCTAAAGCCTGTTGCTGTTTCAGTGGTGCTAGTCACAGCATGTTTAAACAGTGATGTTGCTAGTTGAGTGCCAATGTGGATTCACTAGCAAGTGTGGGCAAAGATATGTATTTTTTAAACTGAAAATGAGTGCTGCCAAACCATTAAATCTATTTACTCTTTATTTTAAAATCCTCTACTTTTATTTAATGAATCTGTGCAAAAATTCTTGTTACAAACATACTTTACTCAAGGGCCTTACTGAGAAACCCCTGGTGGGGAGCTTAGAACCGTAATCAAAGCATTAAGTGATCTCTCCACTCCTCTTCCTTCATTCACCTACACCCCAGGCAAGTCAACAAGGTGGATTTTCAGGAGTGCATGCAGATGAATCCTAGGCCCTAAGTGGAGCCCTAATTAAAGGTGACTACCAAGGAACAATCATCTTCTGTTTGAAAGTTATTTATAATTAAAATACTTGCTTTGGAGGTTCTGTTTTTACAAAAGAGAAGAAAGGGAATAGATTTAGAGATGCAGAAAGTCAAATCCATAAGCATTTGTGTGATTAAAGATAACAAAAAGCAACCTGGATGTCCTCCTCTCTTTCTCTACTCCCAGTCCATAGCTAGATTTTTGATTTCTTGGGAACTAGAACATTTCCTTCTCATTCTTTGTCATCATGTTCAACTTTCACCAATACTTTACATAATTCTCTATACAGAGCTGCTGCCTACTAAATAAAGTATAATGTAGTTGATAAGAGCAGAGGCTCTAGACAAGATTATCAGGGTATAAATCCCAAGCCCACCACTTGCTAGCTATGACCTGGGGCATACCACACAGCCTTCCCATAGCTCATATTGTTCAATTGACTGTAAAGTACTTAGAGCAAGTGACTAGTGCATAATAAATGCTCAATATTGATATTGTCATTATAACTTGTTACCCTTTGTATATGAAAAAAAAAAAAGATTCTGGAACAGAAATGTAGTTCCCAATTAGTAAAATGGGGCAAAGGTTTTCCTCAAACTCAGATTATGGATAATCTGGAGCCATCAAGATATGCCCCCAGAAATAACAGATGTGGTAAACCTTCTGCAAACTGACTATCAGAGGGAAGGCCCCAAAAGTGTCTTTAGGCCAAATGGAAAATACTTTGGCACAGAAATCAGTGAAGCTAAACTGTAGTTTTGTTCTGTTCTTAGCTAGATATGTGACTTTGTCATGATCATCTTACCTCTGTGGACTTCAGTAGTTTCATATATATAATGAAAAGATTGATTTGTTTATGTTACCCAACAGAAAATTTTGCTACAATGAAACACTTCTGTATCTGTACTGTCAGGTATAGCAGCCACTATCAATAAGTAGCTATTAAACATTGAAAGGAACTCTTTTTATTTTATTTAATTCTAATTAATTTGGAGTTAAAATTACATAGCCACATATGACTAGTAACTACCATACTGGACAGCACAGATAAGAGAATTTTCTCAAATCTTCTTGGTTCCGCCCTCCCTGATGGCGCAGCAGGTTAAAGCACAGCACAAAGAAGCTTAAGCCACTTCCACATGAGTTCGATCCCCACCTGCCCTGGAGGAGATCCGAGGCAGACCTCTCCTAACCTGCCTGCTGTTCCCCTCAGCAGTGTACTTCGTTGATCTGCCTGTTCTGCACCCCACTGTCTCTGGTGAATCCTCTCACCCTCCGCATCTCTCACCTGTACCCCCGTTCTGTATGAATAAATAAATAAATCTTTAAAAAATATATTTTTTCTTGGTTCCAGTCTTCTCTCCACAGATTCTCTGGGTAAAATTGTGGAGAACATGCATACTTTAGAAAGTGATTAAAAATAAACATCTAAATAGAGACTTTGAGAACACAGATTTTGATAAATTAAGAGATCCTGCCTAAAGAGAAAATATTCTACCCAGTTGCCTAGTGATATTTCCCAAATCCCTGAGTATACCAGGTTTGAAGTACTTTATGTTCTGGAAAGCAAGCGTCAATAACAATTGATATTCATTGAGAACTTAATATGGATTAACTCATATAATTTATTAACTCATATAATTTATGTGATAGATAGATAGAAATAGATATAGATATAGATATATATACACACACATACATATATTATTTTGATTTTCAGATGAAGAAAGTACAGAAATGTTAAATAATGTGTTCGAGGCCATTCAGCTAGAAAATGGATAAGTAACAAAGTGAAACTAGACAGTTAAGTCCAGAGTCTTACATTTAAAAAAGAAAACAAACTTCATAATGAAAAATAAACCAACATACAACAGTGCTCAAATTAAAAGTTTACCACTTGATGAACTTTCACAAAGTGAACAAACCACCAGATCATTTCCAGAACATTACCAGCATCCTGGTTCAATTCAAACAATGCTCACTTCACCCCAACTCAGGTTATCCACTAAACTGATTTCTAACACTGCAGATTAGTAGAACTGGACTTCAACCACTTTCATTTATCCCCAAAGACAATATTAGAAGACCACATCCTTGAAATCAAGAGAAAATAAAACAAACAGCAAGAGCAGAGGATATCTGATGAACTCAAAACCACTAGTGATGAATGTGTGCAATTCATTGTAGGAAAGTTATTTATTCACTTAGTATGTATGTACTGAGCATCTAATATATGGCAAGCAGTGTGCTAAAGCACTCTGTATTCCACATTGTTCAAACAGGATCTACCTTGTACAGTATCATTTAGTCTTTGGTCTAGCTCATCAACCAGGAGTGAAGTCAGCTTACTCAGTGGCAGTGATCAACAGATTTAAGAGTGGTGCTGATGGTAGTGCTGGCACTCTCGAGGACAGTTTCCCTGGCTCTGGTCCCTAGAATTTTAGTAGAATGCCCTTTGAATTTTCTAAGTTTTTTGAAAAGTGGAAATTAGAGCTCATTGCATGGCTGTCCACTAAAAATAACCTTATAAACAATTTCTAAAGACTGCCTTTATAAGCAATAATTTTTAAAAAGTCTACAGGCTTAATGTAAGCAGAGATGACAACATGAGATGGATGATGTGGGAATGGTGCATGGGTTTAAAAAAAAAAAAAAAAAGAAAGAAGAGGCTACCAGAGAGCTCCACCCTAGTTGATGAGAAATGATTGCTCTCTACCAATAAGCAACTAAGCAACTCCCTAATATTTTCCAGAACAAGAAAGAGGCTGATGCAAGACAGTAAAGAGTCCAGAGGTTTTTCCCAACAAACATTTTCTGGAAGATCTACAAACAATGTGACCAATGACCAAAAAGCAGCTTCCATGTGCTACTGAGAGTTGAGCTTCTTCCTATTATTGTGCCCCAGACATGTCTAACTGTGCCTGAAGAGACTTCAGCAACTGTTTTCTGACTCAGGGAGAATGCTGATGGAAGTCAAGTCTTAAAACACCCAAGTTTTGCTTCTTTCAAAGTTGATTTGATCTCCCCTTGAAGTACATATGCTAATAGGACCTTTGGGAATTGTGCAAACCTACCAAAACACCACAAGGTCAGCTGTTTCAATGTTGGGTTTTCTTAATGCTGAGAAAATAGCATGGGAGCCTGCAGGAACTGTGCCATCACTGTGTTTTTATAATCCAAGTTCAGTTCTCACACTAGCTGCAGCTCTTGCATCTACTGTACAATGAAAACATACTGTGGGAACAACTGAAATTGCATCTCGGGGGAGGAGAAGGGATGCATTATCTCCTGTTACCCAATCCATGCTATCCAACCAGTCTCACCCATCCTTGCATCAAACTCACATAGCTAATGGAGCATAACTAGCCCTGAATGCTTCAGTCTATTTATTATAAACAGTGAATCAGAGTAAGCAGTAAACAGGGCTTCCAACCACAGAAAGCTGTTTGGGGCTATGCAGAAGGCTTGCAGGGAAACTCAAGCCCAGAGAGTGCAGCTAATGTGCAATGAACTGAAAGAATGGCCTCAGGTTCTTTCCTGTAAATGAGCAACAGGCAGACTCCCAAGAGCTTCATAATGCCAATAAGAAATAGCCCTTCGTAAGCAAGGAATTCTGCATGGCTTGGGAAGTTCTGACCATATGAAAAGTCTAAGCAAAAGTACCTACTTTCAAAGAGAAAAGGTTTTGACATCTAAATCTATCACTTCCAATTTTTTTCATGCAGTGGAACCTGGCATTCAGCTCTTGTGCCTTAAACCAATCATTATGCAAAATCTGATTGCTTCTTTAGACTAGACCTTGGAACAAAACCAAGATTACTTTATGGAAAGAAAAGAAAGGTCTGTGCAATTACCTGGCCCCTGGAGCCTTGCAATAATGATTGTAATACAGAACCAACAAATTATCATTTCTGTCTTTGTCACTGAGGGATAGTGCTGCACAAGCATGTGCTCTTTGTTTTCTTTTCCTGTGACCAAGAAAGATCTCTCTGGCCTGTACCTTGTTCTTTTCTTCAAGGTTTGGAAACTAGTCTCTCTCGTTCATTCATCCACATTCTAAATATTTATAAAGTACTTCCTATGTGTGTGGCACTGTTCTAGGTGCTCAGAGTACAGCTCTCACAGGATAGACAAAATTTCTCTCTTCATGGAGATTATATCCTAATGAGGGAGGAACATGAATGACAAGTAAATAAATGCATCATTTATTATCAGACACTGATAATAAGTGAAGAAAAAAGCACATTAAAAGAACCTAGAATTACTACAGATCGGAGGGTCAGAGAGAGTCACAAAGCTTTTAAACAAAGACCTAAGAATGTGAAGAAGCCATGTGGACCCCTGGGAGAAAGATGCTCCAGGAATGGAATATTCTTAGGAATACAAAGTACAAAGACTAGAAAGTGAGATGTTTGGCTTGTAAGAGGAACACTGAAAGACCCAATATGGTTGATACAGAAAAAGAAAATAAAAAATGCAGTCAAAAAAATGGAAAGAAGTGCTAAAAAGACACCTCTCCACAGAAGAAATGAAAATGGCCAACATGTGTAAGAAAAAATGTTCAACATCACTTATAATGAGGGAACTGTAAATCAAAACCACAATGAGATCCCTTACACCAGTGAGAATGTCACATATTAAAAAACTAGCAACAACAAATGTTGGTGAAATGTGGAGAAATAAGAACTCTCCTACACTGCTAGTGGGGATGCAAACTGTTCCAACCACTGTGGAAAGCTGTGTGGAGGTTTCTCAAACTACTAAAAATGGAGCTAACAATTCCATATGACCCAACAATTCCACTCCTAGGAATCTACTCAATGAATACAAAGACATTAATTCAAAAGGACACCTGTACCCCTATATTTATTGCAGCACTGTTTACAACAGGTAAGACGTGGAAACAACCCAAATGACCAAAAATGATGACTAGTTCAAGAAAATGTGGTATATACACAATGAAATATTACTAAACAATCAAAAAAGATAAACATATCATTTGCAGCAACATGGATGGAGCTAGAAGGGATTATGCTCACTGAAATAAGCCAGAAGGAAAGAGAAAAATATTGGATGGTTTCACTTATAGGAGGAATACAAGGGAACCAAGTAAGGGGTCAGGAAAAAATACTAATAATAAACAAAATAAACTATAAAACAGAGACATTATGTGGGGGGGGAAGAGGGATCAAAACAGGGGAGGGGAGAGCACAAAGGACTATGGTGATAGTGCACCAGTGAGTTGGTAGTAGGAATTTTACAGGGACTACACCTGAGGGGAGAAAACAATATTGTACAAAAATGAATAATGATGTAAAATACATACAAATAAATATTTAAAAAGAAGCAAGGGGGAACATAAGAAAACATGGTATTGATGAGGTAGGCAACTGTCCTAATGATTTGAGGCACTGATAAGGACTTGGCATTTTATTCTTGGGAGATAGCGAGTCGTTTGAATATGGCTGAAAAACCAAAATTTCTAGTTAGAGAATGGGTAGCTAGCGAAGAGTTGGAAAACAATAATAAACATACATACATATATGTATAATGAATGATAAATAACATAAAAATAATTAATAAATAGTATAATGGCCACAGCAATACCAATAGATTAAGTCCAGATGTGCCATTTCATTCACCTCTTTTCTCCTGCAAGAAGCAAAGTACCTTGCATATTAGATGTGCACTGAACAAATGTATAAATGAATGAGTGAGAAAGGGGAAAAGAAGGATGAAAGGCAGAAATAATCAGCCATGTGAGAAAGGGTGAGTTCAGAAGAAAGAATTTATGTATTTTCCAATACTTTGAGTCTGCAAAGGCAGGTGCTCCCCCTGTAAAACCATGCACTAACTTTGATCTTCCCAGGGTAAGTCCTTTTACATTAACTAATAAAAGAATCACTTGCCATGCTGTTCTATCACTGCAGAAATAATTCCACAGTTTATTGGTGGACAGTCATCCACTAATGAATGTATGTTTACAATGAATGAATGATGTTAAATAAAAGAGTTACCCTGCATTATGCAGAGTCTTCACTCAATAAGAAGATAGTTATCAGCCTAATAAATGGCAATCCATTGCTTCTCATGACCAAATTGAGGTTAAAACCCTTGTGTAAGGTCAAACTGCTAAAATCCCAGAAAGCAACTAAATTCTGAACTTCACCTTGACTTTATCAGCAGGTAAGATTGTAATTACTATTTTGTTAACTGGGAGGAGCACTAATTTTTTATTTAAACAATGTAAGTTTGATTTCTGACTGTCATCATTTGACTATATGAAATTAGGTAAATCCTTTAACCTCTTGGCATCTTATTATCCTCAACCTATAAAAGGAAGACAATAGTTAACTTGCCGTACTTCAGTGAAGATTAAATGAATAACTCTAAATAACTTTGTGGATACAGAGAACATGATTTTATAATAAAATTGGTTGTTCAAATTATGGTTGGATAAACCAATATATTTACAACCTCTCTTATTGTTCTTACTGAAAAAATTACCTAAGGAGAAATATGTATTTCTCTCTAAGGAGAAATACATGTTATACATGTATAGGTATTCTAAATATATATGACAATTCTTAAAGTGTTTTTCTTTAACATCATTAATATTAGTTATAGCAAATGAAGACATCCCCCTGATGGAAGCATGACACCTATTAAAACTGAAAAGACTTTTACACTTTATTGTCTTTCACATTTCACTTTCTAAATCTGTCTCAAAACATTAGTTTCTAATGGCTCCCAGACTTTATAAAATCATCTGGCCATGTAAAATAAAATCATTTGCCCAGAACAAAAGGCCATTCTAGACATAACAAGGTCAGAAGCTATAAATATAAAGACAGATAGTGTTGATGACATAAAAATTCTAAATATCAACAGAGCTAGAATCCACGCAAATAAATTAAAGCATAGTTGAAAGACAGATTACAAACTGGGGCTAAGCTGTAATATATGGAAAAGAGAAAGAGCTCAATTCCTGCATGCATTTTTTTTATTAAACAATTATAAAAATGCAAGAGAGAAGATGGTCACAAATGACAGATGAAGATAATTCATGAGATAAAAAACACAAATAACCAATAAGAAAAAATGCCTAATCTCTCTTATAATTAAAGGAGTGCAAACTAAAACAACAAGATGCTTATTTTTCACTTATCAGATGGGCAAAAGTTTAAAAGAAGGCTAATACCCTTTGTTGGCAAAGGTGTAGGATGTGGGTACTCTCATTAAGTGTTGGTGGGAATTAATTTTGGCACAACCTTTCTGGAGGGCAATTTGGCAAGACCTATGCAAATCTAAAATATGCAAACCCTTTGACCCAACTATTCCACATCTAGAAATTTATTCTAAGGAAATCATGCCCCAAATACACAAGATGCCTACATAAAGTTATCTCTTATGGTGTTGCGTATTATAGAAAACTGGAAGCAATTAAGATATGCAGAGAATTATTTTGAATTATTGATATATGTACAGCAGAACATTGCAATAAAAGATGTCAACCTTATTGACATGAAAAGATATCTGTAATTAAGAAAAAACACACACTGAAAAGAGTAAAATCTATCAACCTGGGTTTTGTCACTGGGTGGGATTAAGAGTAATACATACTTCCTATAATTTTCTCAACTGTTCTATTCATGTTTTTATTATATCAAGTATTTTATTATAACAACCTTTACATTAAAAGAGATAGAATTTATTTCCAAACAGTTTTTTAAAAAGCAATATAGCTATTCTTATAATAACTTTTATATCACAATACGTTAAATGTGACTTCCTCTTTTCTTAGTTGGTCCCAACTGAGACACATTTGAAACTACCTCAATACAATATTCTCTCTAGGAGAGTTTGCTTTGTTTTCAACTTTACAGTATAATATATTGACATAAAAGCCAAAATAATGAGTCATCATCCCCAACTCCCCAGTCCTCCTTAGGAACTTTTGCTTTCTTTCCTACTTCTGTACTGCTAGTACAAATCTCAGCTCCAAATCAAGGAACCCAATTGCATGAAATATGTTTTTCATACAAGGCTGCTATTCCTTTCTCCCTTGTTCCTCTGCTTATCACTAAGGTGACCAAGAGCTGAGCCTGAGGCTATTTTATTAAAAATCAATAATGTAATTCAATTATTTAAATCAATATAGCTGTGTGTGTGTGTGCGCGCGCGCACGAACACATATGCACGTATACATATATATTCAGGATAAGAGAGATTACTTGATAATTGAACATGCTATTTTAAACACCCAGTGTCTAAAGCAAAACTAGAGTAGTTCAAATTCTGATTTTACAAAGTGGGTCTGTAAGTTTGGTGAACAACTTTAAACCTAAGCTATAAAATAAGCATGTTAATATCTTCTTCATAGGATTGTTGTAAAAACTAAAAGAAAAATCATATGTAAAGTACTTAGTACAGTGCCTGACACATAGTTAACAGACAAGAGTGTTAGTCATTAACATTATCATTTGTCTTAATTATCTGTTGTGTAATTACTACAGTTTCTGTAGGTCAGGACTTATGAGGGTGGCTTAGCTGGATTCTCTGGTGTCTGTTTTTTTCAAGGCTCTAATCAAGCTGTCAGTTGTGACTGCAGTCATCCCAAGGGCAAATGAGGGAAGGATCTACTTCCAAGTTTTGTTAAGTTACTGAGTTGGCAAGATTCAGTTCCCAGGGGTTGCTGGATTAAGAGCTTCAGTTTCTCAGTGAGGTAGCCCTGATTTCTTTGCCACATGGGCCTCTTAGTAAGGCATTTCAGAACACAGCAGTAGGCTTCATCAGAGCAAGCATGTGAAAAAACAAGAGGGATACCAAAAAGGGAGAATGCAAGCAAGATGGAAATTACAGCCTTTGATAACTCAATCTCGGAAGTGAGGGCCCATCACTTTTGCCATATTCTCTTTCTTAGATGTCACTACATTGGGCCTACACAAAAAAGGAAGTAATTATACAAGGGACTGAATAAATGGAGGCAGAAATTAATAGAGGCCATTTTAGGAACAGCCCACCACATCATTATCTAAGCTTTTCCAAGAAAATTCTAACTCTTGAGAACTATATGGATTTTGTAAATCCAGGCAAATTGCAAAGTGTCTGAAAGCAGCTAATGTATCATTCTATCCTAATTATTATCTATCCAGTAAGTTCACAAGGTTATGGGGTAGTTTATGAGCGCTCCCACAAGAAGGGAAATAATGGGTACTGCAGAAACAATCACACTGTCTGTTGGTTTTCCAAATACAACCCAGCCCTCTGTCCTCAGCTCTTAGGGTCACCTTTCTCTTAAACCAAAAAAGGATGCACCCACATTGAGTCCACCTAAATCACAGCTTGCTCTCTTACAATCTTCTGTCCCCTAACTATCCTAGGGCAGTAATTTTATCTTCA
Source organism: Condylura cristata (assembly GCF_000260355.1). NCBI lineage: Eukaryota > Metazoa > Chordata > Mammalia > Eulipotyphla > Talpidae > Condylura > Condylura cristata. The sequence goes on along the minus strand of NW_004567108.1, from coordinate 48,290,234 downwards.
CACTTCACTCAAATTTGTGAAATAAAGCTTCTTTATTTCTTAAAGGACAAAAGTCACTTTATGTTCTTGATTTCAGAAAGTAACTGAGTTATTTGAGTGTCTTTCAGCTCTCTTTCTAGATCATGGCATCATACCTGTATCTACAAGGACAAAGAGTAACTTAACTCTCTCCCTAACATGAATTACACGTGTGATATATTTACATATATGCATATATATATATTTATGTATGTAATAATATATTCATGACTCAGGAAAAGTTCATCTCTCTCTTAATTGATTTATTACATTCAGTATAATTCAAAGTCCTGGCAAGCTTTTTTTTTCCCTAGTATCCAAAAGGGTAGGTTTATTTAAAAAAAAAAAAAGGAGAGAAGAGTAAAGGACACTGGCACAAAACACAAGCAGGCAGAAAAAGCTAGATTTGTTAAAAGAGAGGCCTGCATAGTCACAGGCAAAGCCTTCTAGCAACCTTTTTTAAAGGAAAATTGACAAGATGGTTTTAAGTGTGTATGTACATGAGTGCATGTATGTGTGTTTGTGTGGAAATACAAGAGTTGTAATAGCCAAGGTAATTTTTAAAGAAGAAACAGAAAGTTGGAAAGCTTAAGCCAGCAGATGTCAGGAGTTACTGTAAACTAAACCAAAGGAATTAAAATAGTGTAGCACTGTTACTAAGATGGACTAAAAGATCTGTTGAAGGGAAAAGGAAAGCAAAAATAGAACCACATATTTATAGATACTTGATTTTCAAAAAAGGCACCCTTGAAGATCAATGAAAATATTCTTATACACACTTGTGGAAACAAATGAGAAACAATAAACCTATACTATATACATCATGTCATCCAAAAATTGATTTGAGAGTGAACTAAATATAAAAGCTAAAAGGATACATTCTAAAAACCTCAAAGAAAACATGAAATAATTTTTACTCACTTGGATAGCAAAAACCTCTTAGATATTTATTAAACATACTAGTTACAAAAGAAAAACTAATAAATAGTATTTTATATAAATCAAAAATTCTGTTTATCAGAAGATAGTATCAAGTGAAAAGAAAGTCATAGGCTAGCATGACATGTACACTATGGCATCTAACAAAAGACTCATATTCTGGAATAAATTTTTTTTAAAGATTTATTTATTTATGCATACAGAACTGGGGTACAGGCCAGAGGCTCAGGGGTGGAGAGAGGCTTCACCAGAAACAGAGTGGGGAACAGAACAGGCAGACTGACAAGTACACTGC